>NC_056747.1:642267184-642587184 GCF_019279795.1 Protopterus annectens
TGAGAAACAGACCGAAATATGAGGCAAAAATCTGGATATTATGTGAAAATCTAGACAGTTTTGAGGTATGATTTCACTTGTATAAATAATTTAGAACCAGTGAAATACTAGCCTGAAAAGGATCCTTGTCCTTGGTTTAGCACCGAAATAGAAATCCTCTTCCATTTAATATGATTTTTTAATAGCAAGTTTTCTTGCCTCCATTAATACCTGTTGAATATCCTCAGAAAATAATGGTATTAAGATTATCATCCAGGCAGTTAGTTGTTGTTGTTCAGCGTTAGTGTTTCAAACCCACTCTGTCTTGTATGAGCAGATCCAGTCTGCGAGAAAACTTGTGGTAACTGTCCCTGGCTATTTCCAGAAGAACGGAGAACCATTGTTGCCTGGGCCAGAAGGGAATCATTACAATGATTTTTGAGAAGTCCTTCTGAATCTTCAGAAGTACCCTGGATATTAGTGGAAAGGGTAGAAAAGCATAAAAATGAAGTTATGTACTCACCATAACATTCCATGTGAGGGTTTTTCCATCTCGCCTTCATTCTTCACAGATGGGTTCGGAGCCGATCCTCGGCTCCGACACAGCCGACTAGCAAGCTCAAAGTTTTCCAGTAGCTCGAGACCTATCCCCTTATCCCACAATGCACTTCTGGAATTACCTCAGATCTTGTTTGCTGCGTACCATATAGTGATACTATAATTATTCTGCCTAGGAATGAAGACACATTGAGAAACCAGGATGAAGACAGCCTCCAGGTCAACTGCCAGCCAGGAGGGGGAAGGAGGGAGGGAAGTAAAAATGAAGGCGAGATGGAACAACTCACATGGAATGTTATGGTGAGTACATAACTTTTTTATGTGAAGTTGTTCAATCTCGCCATTCATTCTTCACTGATGGGTAGCGTCCCTAGCACCCTAACCCTGGGTGGCTCATGGAAGTACACTCTTCAGAACTGTACAACCAAATGAAGCCCTGTCCCTGAAGGCCTTATCCATTATGTAATGAGTTATAAAAGTGTGAGGTTTAGACCATGTGGCTGCAGCACAGATGTTGTCTAGAGGTAATTTGGCTTGAAAGGCTGAAGAGGTAGAAACTGCTCTGGTTGAATGAGCCTTCACCTTACTAGACAAGGGCATGTTATGACAAGAATAGGTGTAAGTGATACAATCCGACAGCCACTTAGACAGAGTTGTTTTGGCAACTGGTTTACCTTTCCTGGCCTCAGAAAAAGACACAAAAAGCTGATCTGATTTCCTAATCTCTTTTGTTCTGTCTAGATAAAATCTAAGTTGTCTGTGAACATCAAGTTTGCACAACATATATTCCAATTTGTTGGTGTGATTAGGGAAGAGAACAGGCAACTCAATGACTTGATTTATGTTAATCTCGGAACATACTTTAGACAAAAAGGATGGGTTTGTCCTGAGAGATACTCTATCAGCATGGAAGACCATATAAGGAGGCTTGATGGATAGGGCTTGGAGCTCTGACACTCTGCGGGCTGAAGTGATGGCTACTAGGAAGATAGTTTTCCACAATAGAAATTTTAGCTCACAAGATGATGCAGGCTCAAAGGGAGGAAGAATGATGTGAGATAACATAAAATTCAAATTCCAGGGAGAATAAGGAGTCTTCACTGGAGGCCTCATGTGAAAGGAACCTTTTAGAAAAGCTTTAGACAATTGGTAAGCCATAATATTCAATCCATCAATCCCTAGATGGAAATTAGATATAGCAGCTAGTTGTACATGCACAGTAGCAGTCGCTGCTCCTTTGTTGAAAATTTCTGTCAAGAATTGTAAAACAGAAGACAATGGTGCTTGGTAAGGGTCAATATTATGGTAGGAAGCCTAAATGGAAAATCTCTTCCACTTACTACGATACAACTTTCTAGTGGAAGGCTTATGGGAAGCCAACAATATTTGACTAGTGTCATGGGAAAGATTATAAAGCCTGGCTATGTGGGGAATTGCAGCAGCCAAGCAGTTAGCTTCAGTGTCTGCAATGAAGGATGGAGATCCCCTGACGGATGTGTCAATAAGTCCGGAACTGGGTCCAGGATCCATGGGTCTTCCAGAATGTGATGGTAAAGAAATAGAAACCAAATCTGCTGAGGCCAATGAGGGGCTATAAGGATGATTGTCCATCCCAGCAACTTTGCTTTTTGTAAAAATCTGGGTATCAGAGGAATTGGGGGAAATGCGTAGAGGAGACCCGGGGGCCAATCGTGGAAAAAAGCATCCCTCGGGGACTGACCTGGCGGGGCAATCAGGGCAAAATAGCTTCTGCATTTGTTGTTGATATGATTGGCAAACAGGTCACAGGAAGGTTGGCCCCATTTGTGGAAAATCCTGTCTGCAATCTCTTGTTTGAGGGGCCATTCATGGGGCAATAAAATTGCCCTGCTCAGTTTGTCCGCTATGACGTTGGATTTGCCGGGATGTGCGTTGCTAACAGAAAGCGCTGGGATGACACTGCCCACTACTATAATCTGTGGGCTTCTCAGCAAAGGGGGTAAGACTTGGTCCTGCCTTGCTTGTTCAGGTACCAGACCACTGACATGTTGTATGTCTGTATTGCAATTGTCCCTAGAGGAAGAGATTCCTGAAAGTATTGCAATGCTAGAAGTACTGCTCTAATCTCCAGGACCTTGATATGCAGATGTGATTCTTGATCTGTCCATGTGCCTTGGGCAATCTTTCCCCTGAAAATGCCCCCCTACCCTATCAGGGAAGCATTCGTGGTCACAGTGGCAACTGGAGGGGGTAGCATGAAGGGACGTCCTATTGTGACATGAAGAGACGTCAGCCACCACTGAAGATCCTTCTTGCAAGAATTTGTTATCAGGATTGTGTGATTCATTGGAAGTTCTTGGTAAGACCATTGCGTGAATAGGAGCCATTGAAGAATCCCCATATGCATCCTTGCTAACGGGATTGCCAATATTGCTGCTGCCATCAATCCTAGTACTTTCAATATCTCTGCAGCTGGTGCTCTGTTCTTTGATACCAAGGACGTGATGTGTTGGCGAAGAATACAAACCCTTTCTGGTGGAAGATGAAGAATAGTGGTTGACGTGTCTAATTCTGTCCCTATAAAAACAATATGCTGTGATGGCAACAAGGCAGACTTTTCGAAGTTGACTGTAATGTCTAGCCGATTGCAGAGTGTCAGAGTAGCCCCTCTTGCTTGAAGAAGTTGATGCCTGATGGTGGAGGTAAGGAGCCAATCGTCCAATTACGGAAACACCTGGAATCCTAGACACCACAGGTGAGCCGTGACTACTGCCATGCACTTGGTGAACACTCTGGGGACTGTAGTGAGACCAAAGGGCAGAGATCAGAACTGATAATGACTGGCTCCCAGCCAGAAACGCAGGTGATCCCTGGATGGTCTGGCCATCTTTATGTGGTAGTACGCATCCTTGAAATCGATCGAGCACATCCATTTGTCTTTCCCTAAAAAGGGAAGTATGGACTGTAGCATGACCATTCGGAACTTCTCTTTCCTCACAAATTGGTTAAGTCTGCTGAGATCCAAAATGGGTCTCCAGTCCCCTGTTTTCTTTGGAACCAAAAAGAATCTTGAGTAAGTTCCGAATACTGTTTGGTCTGCCGGGACTGGCTGGATGACTCTTTTTTCTAGCAACCGGTGTACCTCTATTGTTGCTTGTTCCCTGTGACTGGGTGGAACATCCGGGATTTTTTTGACAGGATGGGGCTGGGTGGAGAACAGTACGAAATACCCTCTGGAAATGATACTTTGTACCCAACTGTCATTTATTATATCTAGCCAGGCTTCTGGGTACAATGACAAGTGACCCCCGACTGTCTCCAGAGTAGGACAGCTGGGCCTCCCTTCAGGAGCGCTGGTAGGACTGACCAGAGAAGTGACCTCTGTCACCCTGGTGTTGCGGACCCCCTCTGCCACGAGGGCGGCATCTTCCATTGTAACCTCCTCCTACGCATCTAGAGGGGAGCCCTCCACGTGTGTCTTGAAAGGCTCCTTGGGCTTTCCGGAACCACATCTTTCCTCCCCTTTGAACTTTAGGATAGGGTCGATTGGGGGTGGAAAAACGGACTCTGACGGCAGACAGTCTTCCCTTCTTGTTCACACCTGGTCAAAGTCTCCTTCACCTTTGGCCCAAACAAGGATGAGCCATCAAACAGGGTATTCGTAAAGGAAGACTTGAAGGGTTCCACAAAGGAACAGAGTCACATCCAGGCATGCCTATGAAGAGCAATTCCTGTACCTGCAGCTCTGCTCGAACCATCAGCTGCGTAAGATACGAGACGCATGGATGAGTTAACTATTGAATTAAGGGTAGCAAGCTGGGTAGCAACTTTGTCAGATACACTCGTAGCTACAGTACCCTGAAGAGTATCTCCCAACTCCTTAAGGAGATCTCTCTACAGTCTGGTAAAATGGGACAAATAGTTCAGTGATCTGAGTGAAAAAGTCGCTGAACTAAACATACATTTCCCATATCTATCCATGATCCTGGATTCTCTGTTAGGAGGATGGATAGACAAGGAAGTCTCAGACATTTCCTTTTTGGTGATTGCTGCCACCACCATGGCATCAACAGGGACTCCCTTGGTCAAAAAGGACTTATCTACGGGGGCAGAAATATACTTATTAGGCCTCCTAGGGACAGGTTCCATAGATTCTAGTGACTCCCACACCCTACGAGAAACCAGATCCTTAAGCTCATCATAGGGTGGAGACACCCAAGAGGTGGAAGGTTTAGACCCGAACGCCTTCAGGAGAACCTACTCATCCTCAGTAGGGCTCTTGGACTGCCAATCACCCCTCTGCCTTAGAATTTCAAGAATCTCCGCAAAGGAGATGTCCTCAGAGGGGAATCTAGGGGACCCTTCTGATTTATCCAGGTTGGTGTCTGATGTTAAAGACTCCTGTGAGGAGTCCAAATGCCTCCTCTTGCATAATCTCTTCCTGGGAACTTCCTCAGGGGGAGCCTCTAGAGAGGTCTTAGAAGAGCAGGGAGCACCCTGTGGGGATACCTGAGGCTCTGGGTCTCTACACTTGGGATGACCGGAGGAAACAGAAACTGACACAGGTAATTTAGGGGAGGAAGAGGCCAGACCTGGAGATGAGGAAGTCTTAGGAGACAGCACTAGCCTCATGGCTTCGAATGCACCATGGCTCCAATGAGAAGGAGTCGACGGATCATGAGGAGCCGCGATCCCCTCCCGCATCAAAGCCGTGGGCTGTGAGCCCGAGGTAGGAGCCAAGTTCACCCAAGCTGAAGCCCTGAGAGGAAGAGTCGGCACCGACAAGTCCGTGCAACTATCCTCCCCGGACCCGACCGAAGAGTGTCAGCTCCTAGAGTACCCGGTTGGTGCCAAGGACATCCGAGCAGATAGAGCCGACGACTATGGAACAGGTGTTGGCTCTAAGGGATCCACAATCATCAGGTTGGCCTGCTCCGGCTCCGAAGGTCCGGTATGGCTCGGAGGAGGAGCAGACAATAAAGGAGTAATGGTCTTTGGCTCCGATGGTTAGGTCTGAGCCGACAGCAATTTAGCTAGGCCCAGTGCCTTTAAGAGCTTCTGAACCAGCTGGTCCATATCCAGATCGGACAGGCTGACCGAAGACCTGGCGGAGTGAATAGATGGCACCAATTGGAGTAGTGGAGAGGGAGGTTTTTCAGCAACCGGTTCCAAAGCAGTGTCCGGGTCCAAAAAGAACAGACTGTCGGCTCCGAAGACAGTGGAGTTGAAGTCACAACACTTTCCAACTTTTTCCTTTTTTTTTTGTCCTGGATTCTGAGGAAGAGTTGGACGATTTGCTGATCCCATCCTGGTCAGACAATGCCTCTGTGAAAGTGTGTTTAATAATACTCCTGTCAACTAACTTCCTCTTCCTTTATGCAAGCACTCGAGTGTAAAAAGAGTGGCAGGTGCAACTCACCCAAACAGTACACACACTGCACATGGGCATCCGTAAAGGACATCTTTTGTCCGCAGTCTGGGCACTTCTTGAACCCAGACTTAGGATGCTTTTCCCTTTCTTCAGACATAGCAACTAACTTCCTGAAAAAAAATCACAAGATCAAAAAATAACACTATTTAACTATATAAAAATAGTTTAACTCAGAAATGAGTAATCTAATAATAATATTCAAACAGCCCAAAAGGGGCAACTCTAATATATCTAAAGGCTATATACAATTCACTACAAACAGCAATGCAAAAAGATAGCACAAAAGGCCAAAAAGGCAACTATTAACAAGAGTAATCCAAATTTCAAAAAGCCCAAGGCCAACAGGCCGAAGGCAAGCACTAGAGATTTACTGGGAAAAGGGGAAAAACAGAAAAATCTGCTAAACTAGGTAATACTATGTAAATATAATAGTAGAAAGATATAAAAATGCAATGGAAAAACTTGCTGAAAGTTGAAAATTCCCACAATAGTCTTGAGCAACGCTTAAAACCAAGAGATCCATGCCACAGCAAACTAGATCTGAGGTAATTCCAGAAGTGCATTGTGGGATAAGGGGCTAGGTCTCGAGCTACTGGAAAACTTTGAGCTTGCTAGTCGGCCGTGTCGGAGCTGAGGATTGGCTCCGAACCCATCAGTGAAGAATGAACAGCGAGATTGAACAACTTCACACAGGATATTCCTGTCCAAGGAAAAGAAAAGACATCTGTCTTTCAGGCCTTCTTTTATGGAGTCCTGGAGCAGATTTTTGCCAACTGATTGCTTACAGTGGAGGCAGAATGATCAATTTGAGATGTCACTACAGATGGATTAAATCTTAGAAGATATTTTGATTCAGTTTCTATTTGTGAAAGTCTGTCTGGTTCTGCTCAGATTATTTGCCACACAATTTTGTTCTGCTCTGCTGGAACATAAGATGCCTATAGAGTGAGATTGTGCTGAAGAACTATATCCCTGCATGTAATGGCTAGTCTGTGCGAGAAGCTAAGATCTGATTCCCCCGTGTTTGTTTATGTACCATGTCACTGTTGTCTGTAAACACAGATGACTGAAGGAGTTAAAAGAATTTATAAGAGCTGACATCTCTTTTATGTTTATTTGTTTTGGTCTGTTGTTTTTGTTCCAAAGACCCTTCATTTTTATTTCATCTGACACTGCTCCCAAAGAAAGTCTGAAACACCTGCTGTGACTGTACTGGAGATGAGAGGAGAACGTGAGACCTGGGTTTAGAGAAATCTGTTTTCTATACCATAAAATTTCCCTTTTCACAATCCTTAAAGTTGGAATCTGAAAAGATGTTGATGCTGGGACCATAGACATTTCAGGTACCATTGTACTTTTCTCATGTGGAATCTTGCAAGAGGCATCATGAGTAACAGAGATGCCATGGAACCAATAATCTGAGTGGAAATCCTCAGGAGTAAATGTAAATGCAGATCTATTTTTCCATGTGAAAGAAAAGCTGCTTGAATTGAGGTGTCTAAGAGACATCACAGGAAAACAATCTTGTGAAAAGGAATAAGAAAAGTCTTTTGAATGTTCTCTTGGAACCCCAGCCTGTATTATCCATTCCTTGCTCAAGTAAGAGATTTCTGGCACTTTTAAAAAGACTGCAGAGATAAACAAATTATCTAAATAAGGAAAAAATATGAGTACCTACCAGTGCATATACACTATTAGAGAGCTAGACTGTTTGTGTATACCCCTGGGGCAGTAGATAGATGAAAGGGTAAGGAACAGAACTGATAACATGATCCAGACACAGAAAACCTTAAGAAACATCTGAAATCTGGGTTATAGGAATGAGATACTATGTTTCTTTTAAATCAATGGTCACTAGAAAACTCAGATGAGGTCTAAAGGGTAACAAGCTGGAAAGTGAAAACATTCTGAACCTGGGCACCATCATAAAATGTTTCAGAAGGAAAAGATCCAAATATGTTCTTCAAGAATCATTTTTCTTTCATACTAGAAACATCCTTTAATAAATCTTTCTCCTAACTGAGGAGAAGGAGCAGCTTCTATCACCCCTAGGTGAGCATATGTTGAATAATAGGGTGAAACAGAAGAGTTTGGTCTGCAGGATGAAGAGGATTGCCCTGAAAAGGTGGGGAAGACTCCCACTGCTAGCTGTACCCTTGAAGGATTACTCTCAGACCCCATCTGTCTGAAACAATCTTTTGGCAAAGAAAGAAAACAAGGTTCAAATTTTTTGGAAGAGCTAAGGGACTGCCAAGATGGGAGGGGGTGGGAAATGAGGAAGTCCCTCATATTGTCATTCAGACTTATTGCTATCCTTTATTCTGAGAGTTTTCAATTTCTTTTTGGAACCTTCTTGGCACTGAATTTGAAAACATTTGCTTACTAGGAGATCACTAGGACAGTTTATTTTGCTTTTTAAAGAAAGCTGCAGAGGGAGAATTAAATCTTCTGGTATACTTGAAGAAGTAGGGCTGAAAAATGTGGGAAATCCCTAGAATCAGCTTCCCTCTGTCATCACACTTTCTAATAACCTCAGCAGGAGAAAAATCAAAAACTCTTTCTCTGTTCAAGGGGAAATTCAAAATGTAAGTTTTGACACCATCTGTGAGGTTTTGAGAATGCAGCCAGGCAAACCTGCTCATAAAAGTTCCAGTGGCAGCAACCCTGTAGGTGGCATCAGCAAGGTAGTTTGTACATTTCAAACAATGGATAATGACTTGAGATGCAGAAAAGACTAAGTTGCACAAAGCAGATTTCTTCTCACAATAGGAAACTGATGCCAAAATATTCCTCATATTTCACAAAAAGCAAGCATATGAGCATGACAGTTGAGAATTCTAAAAACAAGTATTGCAGAAGAATACACTTTAGCCCAAATTTAGCAAAACCCTTCCCATCCTTGTCAGAAGGTGTGGGGTTAGTATTAACCAAATGTTTAGCAACAGCTGGATTCACTAAAGCAATGTCTGCTGGGTCAGATTTGGGATAAGCATATAAAAACTTAAAAGGCTGAGACAATTTATGTAGTCTACCTGCTCTTTGGGTGGCAGAAGGCTGGCTGTCAAGTCAAGGATATTACAGGCTGTTTCAAAAACATCCTCTAAAGCAGACAGAACAGGAGAAATATTATTAGGTTCTGGAAATTCCAGCTGTAACAAATCATAATACTTATTGATAGACTGAGAAACATCACCATTTTTCCACTGAAAGAACTGATTCATTCTGGAAGTAGTTTCAGAGAAACAGAAACCTTCAAAGGGACTGGATGAAGCCACACTCTCTTCAGAATCTGAATCAGAAATCAGTGCAGCCATAACATAATCTCTCGATTAACTCTCATTTTGAGATTTAATCTCTTGCATCTCATTTTCTTTTAAAAGAAACAGCCACAAAGTAAGGGACAAAAGCCTGCACTAAATCATAAGCTAAGATGAAATCATTACTTCTATCTTGGGAAATTGAGACAGGAGAAAATATATTATTAAAGTTTTTTGTTTCTTTTTGACAGGAATTTTGGAAGAAACAGATTCACTTTTGCAATAACTACCCTAGTGATGGGCACAGCTTTTTGGCTAAGCACAGTGGTATTCTCTGCTCCTTCTCTGAAGCTTACAAAATTGTCTCTCCCTTGCCCATCAAGGGCACTCCAACAGCTGAACAGGACTTGTCTAATCCCTGGCTCATGGTGACTGTAGGGACTACACTGGCAGTACCCAAGGAAAAAGATGAGTGGTCTGAGAAATCAGCTTTGTCCACAGCAAAGTCATCCACCTGTGGCTGAGACATTTTATCAGCTTGTTATGATAGCAATGACTGCTTAACAATCTTTTTCTTTCTTTTTTTTTTTTTTTTGTGGCTGGAAGAAGGTAAAACTAAGGAATCAGCAAGTTGTTCCATAGTTATGCCAAAAAAGTTGTATGATTCTCTAGGAAGTTTGACAGCAGTAGTCAGTAAAACATGTAAAATGTTAAAAAAGTATTTTCCCTGAAAAAAACACAGTAAAACACTTTCAACATGTACTTAAACCCTCAAAACTAAAACAATAAAACTATTTGAAATATGAACCATTTGAAAGTGCACAAAATGTATTTAACATTCATTAAAACTACTTTTCTCTAGTTAAATAAAATCAGTTTTACAGAAAAAAATATGCTATCTGCCCAAAAAAGTAAAGTAGAACTTTTTTCCCCAAAGGGAACCTACCTGCAAATTACTGTAACAGATTTAGACTACAGTCGATCCTCAAAAGCCTGCAAAGGAGCTTTCTCTTTGGTGGCAGGAAAGCTATGGGGGAGAGAGGCACTTGGCACCCAAACCTGCCATTTAGTCAGCTCAACTGAACCTGTCTTAAGGTTTGGGCATGTGAAAAGTACGCTGAAGCTTTGGAAGCTGGCTAGCTGTTATATCCTTTATAGAATATAATCTATACAGCTTAGGCTACTCCAACTGTAATCAATATGATAAATATCATCAAGAATTCCCACTTTATTTATTATTTATGTATTTGTCATTTGTTAACCGGGTTAGTCCAGCTGGGCCATAAAAGCCCCTTTTCAGTGAAGACCCAAGGAGAAAAGCTCCAAATATGCCAAAAAATTACATAATTTCAGAAACAGTAATAATCAAGTTTAACAATTACAGAAAATACAGAGCTGTACAAATAAAAATACACAATTGCTTACAATGTTAATCCTGTGCAAGTAGTAATTTACAAACTCATAAAAGGTTTATACAAAAGTCAATGGTAGAGCTTCTCAATTACATAATATATGTATATAAAATAGTATGGTAGATTATAAGGAACAGGGACAGTTTTGAGAAAAATAGAAGTTGAAATACTGATGCAAGTCAAGTGCAAGAGCATTGCCTTGCACTACAGGGAACTAAGCATAATAGAACAACAGAAGAGAGGTCAGAATTTACAAAGTTGATTTACAGTACAGCTTCTTCTTTTGGCTTTTCCTGGTTAGGGGTGGCCACAGCAGATCACTTGTCCAGTCATGACTGGCAGTGGAGTTTTACGGTGTCAAGTTGCCAGTCCGGCACCCAACCTTCCAGAGAAGGCACACACATGCACACACTCACACCTAGGGCCAATGTAGTGTGTCCAATCCACCTACAGCATATCTTTGGGATGTGGGAGAAAACCGGAGCACCTAGAGGAAACCCACGTGACCACAGGAAGGACATGCAGACTCCGCAGAGAAGGCACCCCAGCTGAAGATCGAGCCAGAGAACCTCTTGGTGTGAGGCGGCAACACTAACATCTGCATCACCGCAGCCATCCTGAATTTACAGTACAGCTAAAGATAGCTTTTCATTGTCCTGCAAGAGTTAATTTTATCTATAGAGCACAGAGATATAAGTTTTTGAGTATAGTGGCTGATTAGGATGGGTCTTGGAATGGGCAGGAGCTAGTGTTTGCATGGAAGGTTTTCACTTCTAGTTTGAAGCTCTTATTGTATTTGATATGACACATTTTGGGGGCATCTGTAAAGTAGTTTGCCTATGTTCTTATTAGGTTTGTAAGTGTCGAGAAGGAGTTGATCAGAGCTGTGGATAGTGCAAGTAGGAGTATAGTGGGATACTAGAGAGGAAAGGGAAGGGAAGGCAAAACATTTGTTGATTAAAGAGTGAGTGACTTGAAGCTGAGATAGTAGTAATAGTTGGGGGAATTCAAGCTATTGGAGTTGTTTTAGTGCAAGACAGTGGTGAGAATTGATGGCTGGTTGCTGGCAAATCTGGTAGTTTTGTTGTATGTTTTTTATAGTTTGGAGATTAAGTTGGATTGTAGGTGTGTAAGTACTGGAGAAGTGTAGAGAAGGCACAGAAGGAGGAATGCCTGTGCTAGTGAAGGTTTGGATTTAGAAGATAGGAAAAGGATCCTGGTTCTTCTTTTGACACCACAAGGAAAACCACTTACATTTTGGAGCATAACATTTTCTAGTTCTTGGTTTTCTAGCCTCCTGTAATCCTGAAGCAAGTCCTGTGAAAAGAGATGCCTGAAAGGACTCAAAACTTCATCACCCAAAGAGTTAATTGCAGAGTTTGTAGATAAGGGTGAATGAGACAGCCCATCTTCTATGTGAGCAAGTCCATCCAGTGAGGTAACCTGTGATGATTGTCCCAAGCTAAGTGGAAAAGAAGAGGGAACTAGTACAGCCTGGGCCAAAAGGGAGTCACTAACAAGATTTATAACTTGTCCTTTATAATTTTTGAAAATGATCTTTGGTATCAGTGACAGGAGGGTAAATATATAGGAATCTCCCCCTTCCAAGAAAAAGACATGGCATCAATTTTCTGTGCCTGAGGGCATGGTTCCCTGGAACAGAACAGACTAATCAATTGATTGATTTATTTACCTATCCTTTGTTGACCAGTTTAGTCCCACTAGGTTTGTAGCCTTTTTTCAAAGGAGAACCATGGTGGTATTTATACTAATAGAGCTAATTTGGCCAGGACATCAGGGAAATTAAAGTTACCATAAAGATGGATTTGTGTTGTTTGTTTTCATGCTTTCTCAACATATGGGTTTCGGATCCAACCTCATATCTGGCATTAGCCACTCTCAGGCTTTTGGATCCAGTGCTCAGGTTCCTTCCCTTAAACATAATCCCTGTGTAGAGAATGAGACACCTCAGATCAAGTTTGCCCATTATAAGAGAAAAAAAGGAACAAGGATAGTAAAAGGGTGCTTGCAACAAGCCATCTGACTCATAATAAACTGATAGGTGATAGTAGAAACCATTCATAGGACAGCTAGGAGTTTCTACATTTGAACAATCATTAATATATATATATATATATATATATATATATATATATATATATATATATATAAATATATATACATACATGGTTGCACTTCAAAACATCTAAAACTCATAACATCTAAATTCAAAACATCGAGACCACAACATCTAAAACCCAAAACATCTAAAACTCATAACACTGAATTTCATAACATCGAAAATGTATAACATGGAATAGTATATCATGAAATGTGTAAATGTCATAGTTTAATCTGTTATTCTTGTGGTATCAGTATGAGATGTTGTAGTTTTTATTTATACAGTTTTTATTTATATAGCATAGTAATTTATACTATTTATATAGTGTTTATTTTGCCATTCCGTGTGTGGTTTTTAGGCCATACAGGTAAGTGATATAGACATTATGTGTACATTCTTTATGGTGATCACGATACAGTGGTGTTAGGAAATTAACATTTTCCCACTGTAGTGCGATCTTGGAGTTGGCATATTTCATTTACGGGGGTGGGGGTGGGGGGCAGCTGCAGAAAATTAGTAAAAAGTGTGTTTTTTAGTTTGGTGGTGTTATAAGTGGAGGGGGTGATATTTTTATGTGATTTGTAGTGTTTGATGTTGTGATGCAAACTTTCGATGTTATGAGATTCAATGTTATGGGTTTTAGATGTAGTCTCTATGTTTTGAATTTAGATATTATGAGTTTTGGATGTTTTGAAGTATAACTATATATATATATATATATATATATATATATATATATATATATAGATAGATAGATATAGATATAGACACATATATATATATATATATATATATATATAGATAACACAGATCCATCATTATGGTAAGAACATAGCTATCATATCTGATGTCTTTTCTATCCATTCCTCGACATATGGGACAGAGTCCTCAGCTACTTTATCACTTAGGTGGCTTTATGGAAGGATATTCTGGAGCACCACTGAACGAAAAGGTGCTCTTGATCTGGACTGCATGTCCAGTTTGCAATGTGGGATGAAAGTATGAACTTTGGACAAGGTAGCCACAGAAAATATTATCAACTGGAACTCTGGAAAACAAAGCTGTAGATGAAGCTATTGATCTCGTGGAATGAGCTTTAGGAGTTGAAGGTAGTGATAAGCCTTTTTCTTGATAAATATATGATATGCATTGAGAAAGCCAACATGATAGGGTGACTTTGGATACTTGTTTACCCAGCCTGGCAGTTGAAAAAGAAATAAATAATTGATCATATTTTTTAAAAAGCTTTGTTTGATACAAGTAAAAACATAACTGTTGATGAACATCCAGTAAGTGCATTGTGTATTGACCCTTGTTTGAAAATTTTAGGAAAAACACAGAGAGATTTATGGATTGATTAATAAAAGATTCAGAAACCACCTTAGGAAGGCTGGAGGAATTGGTCTTCAGACTAACTCTGTCCTTGTGAAAAAACAAATAAGTTGGTTTTCAGGACAAAGCTTGAAGTTCAGAAATTCTCCTGGCAGAGATAATAGTGATTAAGAATAAGGTTTTTCATGAAAGAAACTTTAGATTGACCTTGGCAGCAGGTTTTAATGGAGGAACAGTTAAAGCTTGCAGCAAAATCATAATGTTCCATGGAGAAATGGGATCGCTAGGTGGGAGTATAACAAGAAGGTTCCTCTGAGGAAGGCCTTAGACAACTTAAGAAAAGCAATGGGTGTACTATTTTCACCTATATGGAAAGAAGATATAGTGGCCAACTGTACCTTAATGGTTGAGCAGCTGGCCCCATTATGAAAAATATGGGTGAGAAAATCCAAAACTGCAGACAGAAGAGCTGAAGAAGGGTCAATGTTATGTTACAGTACCCAAACAGAAGATATTTTCCACTTCCTTTTGTAGATTTTCCTGGTTGAAGGTCTCTGGGAAGAGAACAAAATGTGAATAACTGATGAGGTGAGGAAAACCTGGGCTATCAAACTATGATTGGAATTAGAGAAACCATGCAGTTAACCTGAGGGACTGAAGGTTTGGCTGAGGCAACCCCAATGGATGGGAAAGGAGTCCTGAGTCTGAACCCAGCACCCAGGGTGGGTGAACTAGATGTGGCCAGAGGAAGGGATACCACAACTGTCAGGGCCAAAATGGGGCTATGAGGATCACTCTGGCCTTCATCACACGTGCTTTCTGCAAAAACTTGAGGATTAAAGGGGTCAGATGGAATGGATAAAGGAGACCGGGGGCTAACAATGCATCACAGCATGCCTGGGTGAATCCCCCTCAGGAAGAATTAAAGCAAATAACTTGCTGCATTTGGTGTTGTGAGAACAGGCAAAAAGATTGCAGCAAGGGTGGACTCAGTGGCTGAAAATCCAGTTTGCTGTTATTGGATTGAAGAACCAGTCATGAGAGAGTAGGATTGACCTGCTCAACTTGTCCTTAAAAATATTGGATTTCTCCAGTATGTGCATTGCTATCAGAAAGTGTTGTGAAGACATTGCCTATTGCAATGTTCTCATGGCCTCTCAACACAATGGGTAAGATCTGGCTCCTCCCCGTTTGTTGATGTACCAAGCAACCACCATGTTTTCTGTTTGGATAGAAATCACACTTAATGGGGAGTCCTGAAAAGCCTGCAATGCTAGAAGAACTGCTTTCATCTTCAATACATTGATGTGTAAGCTGTAAGCTGGCTTCTGTCTGGGATCACATGTCTTGCACTGTCTGTCACAAGTAATACCCCTATCACATGTAGAAGCATCCGTAGTCATTGTGGATTTGAAGGAAAGGAAAATAAAAGGATGTCCATGTAGTACATAAGGAGATTCTAGCCACCATTGTACATGCATTCTGCAAATTCTCATCGGTGGCACTGCAAAGGGCAGGGGTTATTTCTTGATTGACCCTTCAACAGCCAGAGTCCAGTGAAGTATCTGCATATGGAATATGGATAGAGGGACTAGTGTGATAGAAGTTAACATGGAACCTAAAAAGTGAAGAATCATCCTTGCTAGTGGCTTCTTTTGGCACAAATCCTCTTACATTTGCTTGTGTGGGAGAGAAACTCTTCTGTAAGGAAGGTTTGCTATTTGGTGCATAGTATCTACAGAAGCTCTACTGACTGTACAGGTTGTAGCTTGGATTTTGTTAGATTCACTGTGATTCCTAGTTCTGTACACAGTTGGAGCAAGGAGTCTCTCGCTCGAATGAGCAGATTCATGATAGGGGTGATGATGAGTCAGTCATCCAAATATAGGAATACCCAGAATCCCTATGGTCGTAGTCGAGCTGCCACTTCTGCCATGCATTTGGTGAACATCCAAAGGGCTGTGATGAGACTAAAGGGCAGAGCTCTGAATGGGAAATGACTGGCTCCCAGCAGGAAGTGAAGATACTTCCTGGAGTATTCTTCTGATTCCTGCAGAAAGCTTTCTGAGAACTTGATTCCTATGGTGGCTAGTGATTTGGCATCCTTTTCACTCCTTGAGATAGTCTCTTTAAGTTTTGGACCACAAAGGGTTATTCCATCACAGGGCATGTTGACAATGGATGACTTGAAATGTTCCACAAAATCGCATAAAAACATTCAGGTTTGCCTCCAATAGTAATGCTTATGCCCACTGCCCTAGATGCACCATCCATGGCATTGGAGATAAGATGCACAGAGACCATGGATAAAGATTGCAGGGTTGCCAACTGTGGGTCAACAAATTTTCTTTGATCCACAGACAAGGTCCCAGGGAGAGACTTGGAAATCTCCTTGATCAAGTCTCTCTGAAAATGAGTGACATTTGCCAGGTGCTTTAGCACTCTCACCAAGAAAGTAGATGAGGCATAGATACATTTCCCAAATCTGTCCAATGCATGAGATTTCCTGTTTGGTGAGTAGACAGCAGAATACTCCTCAGTGAATTTCTTCTTAGTGGACATGATCACTACCAATCTACGTGAGGCCCCTTCTCCAATGGTGCCAATCTTTGTGGGCAACCAGAAACTTATCAGGTTTCTTAGGGATCAGTTCAGATGTGTCTGGTTCTTTACACATCTGCAACAATAATAAATCTAGCATTTCCTTAGTTGGGGGAGCTATCCAAGAACTAGATGAGCAAGAACTAAAAGCCTCAAAGAGACTTCCAGAAATTGACTGTCTTGATGGGACAAAAAAAGTAGGTCTTGGACCTTAGGAGATCATATGGGATAAAGGTGGATCTGACTTTGAAGAGATATCTCTCTCTCTCTCTCTCTTGGTTGAGACTACTCTCTTGAAAGCCTCAAAAGCTGAGCCTGAAATGGATCTGGAGAGCTGCTCTGTAGCAGCTGAAACTCCCAAAAGTGCTCAGTCCTGGATGCTATTTCTAAACTATTAAGTGCATAAGCTCATAAAGAAAGGAATGGCTCTGAAGATCTTGGATCTGATCCTACTCTGTCAGAATTGACACAGACAGTTTGGGTCTGAGATTCAGATGGATGTGACAGGGTTGGAGTCAACCTCATCAAATAACTCATCAGAGTCAAGGAAGTATGTACTTTTGGCTCTGATGTGGATCTACCAAGGGTAAATGTAAGATCCAAAGACTTCGATCTAAGTCAATGAATCAGAGAAGGAGTGACTAGTGGATGAGGAGAAGCAACATTATCTCTGGTCCAACAGTGGTCTGAGCCAGGAAAACCACCTGTTGGTGCTGGGTCCAACAAAATCTCATCTTATTCATATCAGCCTCTTTAAGACTTCTAGAAGACCTAACTGACCTAATGGATGAGGTAGAGTAAGGGGTCTTGAGTAGCGGCAAGGTCTGTCTTGCAAAAGAGGTGAGCAGGGCCTGGGTGATATAACTCTGGTGAAAACCTAGGAGACATAGTGGATCTGAGAATTATCATATTCAAGTACAGTGTCATCTCCAATGGTTTCTGAATTTTTGGTGCCAGAGGCAAAGAAAGAGACCAGTCCACAGACCTCTTTTTGAAGTCTTTGTTTTGTTCTTGTCAGAATCCCTTGGTTTACCTTTACATTTGTCAGATGGCTTTTTAGATGATGCAGACAAAGATAATGATGGAGTAGTTGAAGCTTTCCCCACTGCTGGAGGAGTCTTGTCAGCATGGGAAGGGTGAAGGAACGCCTTAAAATCATTTTGTTTTTCTTTTCAATTTATGGCCTGTTGGTTGAAGGTCTCACAGATGGAGCAGGAGGTATTCAAATGCAAGAGGCCCAGACAGTGCACACACTTGTCATGTGCAGCTAAAATTGGAAGTTTGTATGAACAGGCCACACATTTTTTAAACCTTGAGGGTTTCTATGCCATTATGTTAAATGAAAAAAAAAATAGTATGAGAAGAAAAACTTTATCTTAATCTAATATTCAGAAATAGGGAAAATAGAAAGGGAAGCTAGCTGTACAAGACAGAAAAAAACTTTATTCATATCTATCTATCTATCTATCTATCTATCTATCTATCTATCTATCTACAAAGACAATATAAGTTGTCTTTTAGCAAAATGAAAGACAAGAAAGGGGAGGAGACAGACCAGGAATAATCCAAGAAGAAGATGAAAATAGATGAAAAAAATCACTAATCTAAAATTCAACAATTTTCTTAACTCTCCTAAGCACTCACAGATCCATCTAGCTCTAACAGTGGCAAACAAGATCTGAGGTAGCGTGTTCTCTACACAGGAATTATGGGCAGGAGGAGGAGCCTGAGCACTGGATCCAAAAGCTTGAGAGTAGCTGATGTCAGATCTAAGGTCAGATTTGAAACCCATATGTTGAGGAATGGATGGAGAAGGCATCAGATCTTCCCCTACTATTTTTGATAGGTGCTGTGGGATCGTTTACATCCACCTGTGTTATCACCAACTTAAGCAAATGGGGTACTGATTTAATTTCTCATCTAGCTGCCTGTTGTTGGGGAAGGGGGCAAAAAGATCTATCTGGTGAATACCCTACTGATGGACCATGTCCAAGAAGACCTCTCTGTTTATATACTTTTGGAAGGATCTGTTTGGACCTGCTCAGAGTATCTGCCATTGGATTTCTTTTTCAGGGTATATGTACGGACAGATGCTGAAATTTGTGTTAGATGTCAGTCTCCCATGCCATCAAGGCTAATCTGTAAAAGCAGTAACACTTGGTACAGCCTTGCTTGTTTATGCACCACATGACTATGGTGTTGTCTGTAAAGACCCTGAGGGAGCCTGAAGTCCAAAGATGATTTAAGGACCGAAAAGCCAAGATTGCAGCCTTCATCTCCTTGATGTTTATATTATGTTTTATTTTCTTTGGCTGACCAAACCCCCATGAACCTTGATGTTGCTGGAACAAGCTCTCCACGTTAGGTCAGAAGCATCTGTGTAGAGCTCTGGCAAGGGAAAGGAACCAAGAAATGGAAATCCTGGGTTGACAGAAATTTGGTTGATGCACCAAAGTAACTCCTTTCCAATGAGGGCAAGAGAGGGATTTGGAAGTGTAAGGGACAAGAGTGCTGAAATCAAATTAAATAGAAGTTATGTTCTTACCATAACGTTCCATGTTAGTTGTCTTCTTCTCGCCTTCTTCTTGCTGGATGGGTTCGGAGCCGACCTCGGCTCCGACTCGGCCACTCTAAAGCTCAAGAGTTGGTTCCACCGGCTCGAGGCTCCCCTTATATCCCACAATGCTAGGCGAGAGTTACCTCAGATCTCGTTTGTAAGCTAACCCCAGCTTATAACAGAAACAGTATAACTGTAAAAAACAGAATCCACCTCTAACAACAGGAAGAAGAAGGGTGACCTACATCCTGAAACAAGAAATATGCATAATAGCATATAGCTAAGAAAGAGGTGGTAGAAAGAGAGGTCACGATCACAACTCCTCTAGGTCTGTCCAGGCCAGGGGAAGGAGGGTGGGAGAAGAAGAAGGCGAAGAAGACAACTAACATGGAACGTTATGGTAAGAACATAACTTCTATATGTTAAGTTGTCTATCTCGCCTTCATTCTTGCTGGATGGGACCGTCCCTAGCACCTTGTCCCGGGTGGCCTAACGGAACAGACTCCTGAGAACAGTGGAACCAAAATTAGCTCTATGCCTAGAAGCTAAATCCAACTTATAATGGGAAATAAAAGTGTGAGGAGTAGCCCAAGTAGCCGCTGCACAAATGGTGTCAATAGGCAGTCTGTCTTGGAAGGCTAGAGAAGTAGCCAAAGCTCTGGTGGAATGGGCTTTAGGCTTATTAGGCAGTTTTGGTGTCTAATCTCATAAACAAGGGTAATCAGAGATGTTAGCCATCTGGATAAAGATACCTTTGAAACTGGAAGTCCCTTTCTGCTTTCCGCATAGGAGACAAACAGCTGATCAGATTTTCTGAATTGTTTAAGCCCTGTCCAAGTAGTACCTTAATTGACGATGAACATCCAGACAGTGTAATTTTGTTCAGACCTATTTGAATACTCCGGGAAAAAGACAGGAGGTCAATGCATTGGTTTAGATTTGATGCTGAAACCACCTTAGGCAAAAAGGACGGGTTAGTTCGTAAGGAAACTCTGTCCTTATGGAACACAAGGTAAGGAGAACGACAACTGAGTGCTTGAAGTTCTGAAATTCTTCTAGCTGATGTGATAGCCACCAGAAAGAGAGTTTTCCATGATAATAACTTTAAGGAACATGAAGCTGCAGGTTCGAAAGGGGAAAGAATCAAAGAAGCAAGAACTAAATTTAGGTCCCAAGGATAAGGAGGATTTCTTACAGGAGGTCTGAGAAGAAAAACTCCTTTCAAAAAGGCTTTGCAGAGTTTGTGGGACATTAGGGCAGATTCAGAAATACCCACATGGAAATTAGAAATAGCTGCCAATTGAACCTTAAGAGTAGATGGAGATGAACCTGCATGGAAGAGTTCAGCAAGAAAATCAAGGACTAGTTGGATGGAAGCGGTGAAAGGATCTATGTCCTTTCCTTCTGCCCAATATGAAAAGCGTTTCCACTTACTCAAATAAATCTTTCGAGTGGAAGATTTATGGGAAGCTATCAAAATATCTCTAACAGAGTGAGATAATTGAGGAAGCCTGGCTACGGTTGGAAGTGGAGGAACCAAGCAGTGAGGTTCAGAGAGGGAGGAGCGATGAAACTGACCCGACTGATGGATCAAAAGATCTGGAACTAGGTCCAGATTCCACGGTCGCTCCAAAAGAAATCGATGCAGAAAGGGGAACCACACTTGTCGAGGCCAGTAAGGAGCAATGAGGATCAATGAGGCCTTCTGAGCGATAGCTTTCTGTATTACTTGAGAGATCAGTGGGAAAGGAGGAAATGCATACAGAAGTCCCCGGGGCCAAACATGGACTAGCGCGTCCCTGCTGGGTTGGTCTGGTAAAGGGAATAGAGTGAAGTATTCTCTGCACTTGCTGTTTTGGGGAGTAGCAAAAAGATCGCAGCAAGGCTGACCCCACTTGAGAAAAATCTCTCTCACTACAGAGTCTTTCAGAGACCACTCGTGAGGCATGAGAATAGCTCTGCTCAACTTGTCCGCAATGTGATTGGACTTCCGGGATGTGCGTTGCTATCAGAAAACGCTGAGAAGAAATCGCCCATTGCCACAGTCTGAGTGCTTCTCGACACAGGGGTATGATCTGGTTCCGCCTTGTTTGTTGATGTACCACACTACAGACATATTGTCTGTCTGGATTGCAATCGTTCCCAAGGGAAGAGAGTGTTGAAGGGCTTGCAACGCTAAAAGCACTGCTCTCATCTCCAGAACATTTATGTGCAAGTGGCATTCGTTTGGTTGCCATGTGCCCTGGACTGTCCTGCCCTGATAATGCCCCCCCCACCCGATCAGGGAGGCATCCGTTGTCAGAGTAGCAACCGGAGGAGGTGGGACAAATGGTCTCCCCAACAGGAGCTGGTGGGAAGACATCCACCACATGAGATGCTTTTTGCACGCTTGCGTGATCATAATGGTGTGAGACATTGGAAGTTCCTGGTATGACCATTGAGAAAAGAGCATCCACTGAAGGATCCGCATGTGGTATCTGGCCAATGGAAGGAGGGTATGGCGCTGCCATGATTCCCAACACCTTTAGAACTAACCTGGCTTTGGCTCTGTTGTTGTTGAGAAGTAGTGATACCAATTTTTGAATGTGTGATATCCTTTGGTTCGTTAGTGTTGCAGACATGTTTACAGTATCTAAATTTGCACCTATGTAGGTAATAGTACGACAAGGCGACAAAACAGACTTTTCGCAATTTATTGAGATACCCAGTTCTTGACAGGCGAAAAGTGTAATCTCTGGCCATCAGAAGGAGATGCTTGGTGGGAGCTGTGAGGAGCCAGTCGTCCAAATATGGAAACACCTGGAATCCTTGTCGTCTCAGGTGAGAAGCTACCACTGCCATGCATTTGGTAAACACCCGGGGGGCAGTGGTGAGACCAAAGGGCAGGGCCCTGAATTGAAAATGACTGGTTCCCAGCCTGAAGCGGAGGAATCTTCTGGAGCGCCTGTTCATTTTATGTGATAGTACGCGTCCTGAAGGTCTATAGAGCACATCCAGTTTCCTTTTCCCAATAGGGGAAGAATGGATTGCAGCGTGACCATCCGAAATCTTGTTTTCTTGACCGATCTGTTCAAGATACTGAGATCCAAAATTGGTCTCCAGTCCCCTGTTTTCTTTGGAACTAAAAAGAACCTTGAGTAGATTCCGGATCCTAGTTGGTCTGCTGGCACTGGCTGAATAGCTCTTTTGCAAGCAGTTTTGAAATTTCCAAAGCTGCTATATCCCTTTGAGCGGTGGGACATCTGGAAGGGATTTTTTGACTGAGTTGGAAAATGAAGAAAGGGAATAGAATAACCTTCGAAATGATGGACTGTACCCATTTGTCTTGTGTCAAGGATAGCCAGGCTTCTGGGTACAGTGACAATCTTCCCCGACTGCCTCCGAAGATGGGCAGTCGGGCAACACCTCAGGGATGCTGAAAGGGCTTATCGGAGGACGCTTCTCAATTGCCCTGGTTCTGCGGACCCTCTGCCTCTAGGGCGACGTCTACCATTGTTGTTCCCCTCTGCCTCTGGCGGGGAACCGACTCTGTGCGCCAGGCTAAGTCCCTTGGGATTGTTTACGGAACCACATCTTTCCCCTTCTGGCCTTTGGGGTAAGGCCTAGAAGGAGTAGAAAACGGACTCCGGCAGAAAGGGTCTTGCCATCAGTCTCGCACCTAGTCAGGGTTTCTTTCACTTGTGGACCAAAAAGAGATGATCCATCAAAGGCGGAGTTCGTGAAAGACGCCTTGAAAGGTTCCGCAAAATTGCATAGCCGCATCCAGGCGTGCCTACGTAAGGCTACCCCTGTTCCTGCGGCTCTGCTCGCTCCATCGGCCGCATAAGAGAGGAGGCGCATGGAGGAGTTGGAAATAGAATTAAGGATAGCCAGCTGCGTGTTCATTTCTCTTGAAACCCGCAGCTGTAGGGTCCTTCAGCATTTCACTCGCTTCTTTGATCAAGTCCCTTTGAAGACGAGTGAAATGGCACAGGTAATTCAGCGAACGCATAGTAAATGTCGCTGAGGAGAACATCCGCTTCCCGTACCTATCCATGGACCTAGATTCCTTGTTAGGTGGATGGACAGGCACTGAAGGATCAGCCAGTTCCTTCTTTGTGGCGGCAGCTACCACCATAGCATCCACAGAGACTCCTTTTGATAAAAATTCCTTGTCTGATGGAGCTGTGATGAATTTGGAGGGTCTCCTGGGAGTGGGGTCCACTGAATCAGGAGCCGTCCATGCCCTTTTAGCAACCACCTGCATGAGGGGGTCAAAGGGGGGGGGACACCCAGGAGGTGGAAGGACGAGAGCCAAACGCCTCAAGATACACAGATTCGTCCTCCGAAGGGTTGAGGGCTGGCCAATTTCCGCTCTGTTTAAGGAGCTCCAGAATGTCTGCAAATGAGACATCTTCAGAAGGGGAACGGGGGGAACCCTCAGAATCATCCAGATCTGTGTCCGACATGATAGACTCAGGTGAGTCAATGTGCTTCCTCTTGCACTTCCTCTTCCGAGGGGGCTCTTCTGCCAAATCAGGAGAGGCCTCGAAGAGGATGAAATCCCAAAGGGAGCTCCTGAGGAGTTGGCTCTCTGCGGTCCGGGATGAGGGAGTGAGTCGATTTACCCTGAGGCAGCATAGAGGGAGGGGCTGACGGAGCCGACTGTGGAGTAGAGCCAGGCTCTAACACACTCCGCATGACCTCGAAAGCACCCCTGTCAGGCAGAGCCAGAGGTCCCCGCCCGAGGAGCTAAGGACCCCTCGGCACCGACAGTGATGGCTCGAGGTCGATGTCGGAGCCGAACTCACCAGCGCCAAGCACCGAGAGGAGAGGGGGGTCGGACAAGGGTCCGATGCCACTCACCCCCTCGGAGCCGACGAGGGAAGTCCGGCGCCGAGATTCCTCCATGGAAGAAAACGGAGCCGACGACGGAGCCGAAGACAATTGTCTCGGCCCGAGGTGACCACAGTCTCGGTTCCGACACGACCCGGCCCGAACTCAAGAGAGTCGAAGGAGGAAAGAGTTGATGGACCGGGGCAGGCACCGACTGATGAGTCGGGCTCTGAAGCATCTGGGCTAGTGCCTCGGACTTGAGTAGTCGACTCACCACCCTCTGAAGGTCATGATCGGACAGCCTCGATGACCTAGAGGAATGAGACCTTTGGCTCCGTTCAGACAGCAGGGGAGATCCTGGAGCCGAATGAACGGAGCCAAGAGAAGGTGACCTAGACCTCTTTCTGGTTGTCGGCTCCGAAGATCTTGTCGGAGCCGACACGGGTACCTCGATAACCTCGGCTCCGGACAGAGCCGAGGAAGCCACAGAAACTGTGGACTGAGTCTTATCGGCTCCAGCCAGAGCCGATAAAGGCAAAGATTGAACAACCTGAGGTCTCGGCTCAGAAGCCGGAGCCGAAGACCTCGATGCCTTGGAGGGCTTCCCTGTTGAGACAGACAGGGAATCCTCAGGCTTCAACAAGCCTCTCAGAATAAGCTTGTTTTTTCTTTCCTGCAGGACCCTGGGGCTGAAGCCATGGCAAACAGCACAGGAGTCCTGCAGGTGCAAAGGCCCCAGACAATAGACACAAGAAGTGTGAGCGTCGGACATTTTCTGACAGCACGCATCACACTTCTTGAATCCGGAGACCTTTGCTTCTTTTGACATAGCCTAACTGGTGAACACAAACACACACTCAAACACACCAGTTATACCCTGTCAGAATAACAACTTTAGTAAAAATACTAAAAATAAAGTACAACAAAAAGTAGTTAAACTACACAAACACTCCTAGGGAAGGAAGGCCTAAGGCCCAAGGGAAGAACTAAAAGTTCTTTTAAACAAAAACGGGAAAAATTAGGTCGGGATAAAGTTCAATGAACTACACTAATTTGAGAATAATTAAACTAAAAGGGGTAAAAAGAGTAACTTTTAATAGAAAAAGCTTAAACTCACCAGGAACCGGTAGAACAACCAACCTCGAAGCTGTAGCGGCAAACGAGATCTGAGGTAACTCTCGCCTAGCATTGTGGGATATAAGGGGAGCCTCGAGCCGGTGGAACCAACTCTCGAGCTTTAGAGTGGCCGAGTCGGAGCCGAGGTCGGCTCCGAACCCATCCAGCAAGAATGAAGGCGAGATAGACAACTTAACATCTTGAGGTGCCGCTGTAACTTTATTATGTGGAGTCTAGCATATGGAAGCATAGACATTCCATTCATAGTGACATAATTTTTTGATCCTTTGATGTTGGCACTTCCTAATTTTTTTTAAATGGGCCCCACTCGGCTTGTGTTAGAGAAAGGGCAAGTTTGCCTACTATGAAGGGAGATGGTCTTATGCCTTCTGATAGGCTTTTTGGCTAAATTTAATAGCATGAAATAACCATGATGGAGTATGTTAGACTGCAACTATTTCCAGGCCTTCCAGACTATTTCTCTTTGCTTAACTAGGCAATGCAGCATGTGGGACATACATGGGAGAAGTGATGAGTTGTAAAATATAAATATTTGTGGTTAGTATTTGCAATGAATGAGTAAAAGGGCATTGGTAAGGAAGGTTATAGTTTGATTAAAAGCTATAAGTTGATAAAAAGAAGACAAATTAATTGTTTGACAGACCTACTTTGTGGTGTTGGTGGTATGACCATGTAGTCTACGTAGAATAGGTGGGGCATTTGGCCTTTGAAATAAGTACATGAAATGAATAGCACACTGGTTAGTAATGCTTTGAGTGATAATAATGCGGGATTGTACAACAGATGGCTGGCTGCAAATGAGCAGGTTATGTAAGGCATAGTAATTGGATGAAATGGTAGGTCTAGTATGTTCATGAAACAGCACGGTAAGGTTTAGATCTGAGAGGAACCCTATTAGGTCTTGTCTTACAAAACAGAGAAAATGAATGTTAAAAGTCTACTAGAAGCAGAATATGCCTTTTCCCATGGATCAATTGTGAAATTTTTGCAGAAACATGCAGGAAAAAGGGGAATGATACAGGTAGGGAATAATATGTACAAGTAATGGTTAAGGTGGTTTTTGAAGTCAAACGCAGGTTGATCAGTACTCACTTGTAGCTAGAGTCATCAATGGCGGATGAAATTTCTAAGATGGGATAGTCAATATGTTTGTTAGCCAGGAGTATGCTCCCACCTCCAATACTCGCGTCAGGTCTATCAAATCTAAAAACAGAGTAGTGCGGAAAGTGTGGCTGTAGGTTGGAAGATTGTTTTTGGAGCCAGATTTCATTCAGGGCACAGAAATTAAGAATGTTAAACAATCAGCTGGTATAGTATGTTAAATTTAGAGTTAGACTTCTCCAGCTTTGTAGCCCTATATTTAAGTAAGAATTATGGGGGCAAGTGTGGGAATGTTGAGAGAACTGAAGAGTGATACAGGCAACAGAGAGACCCAAGAGAGACTTTTCCAGATTTAAGTATTTTTTTCTCTGTTTTTTTGCTCCTACTGCCTTTTCCCACATAAAAAGCGAATTTCTAACTGAGCTGTGCTTTAAAAAGTTTAAATTGCATTTGCCTTCTGCTTTTCACAGTTTTTGCACTTGTTTTATATCAATTTAAGTCATTTTTGTATTGTATAACTGTTGTAGGCTACACACTAAAATACACTAGCCTGTTTATAGCATTTACAATGTTTTCTGTGTGTTTTTCTGCTGTTTCCTGAAAACAAACAAACAAAAAAAAAAAACAAAAAAAATATTCTCTTTTCCCACCTTTGCTGAACTAGATTAGTCCAGATTTCAGGTTGTGCTAAATTCAGGACTGTGGTATAGTTTCCTGTGTTGCCCATATCCTTACTTGGATAGGGGGAAGCTTCTCTTTTCACCAGTGAGAGTGGAGAGCTTTGAGCAGCCTATCTGTCCCTGGAGGAGTGGTCTCAGCCCTGAAAGTAGTAGCTTATTGGCCGTTTTGGGTCAATTCCTATCTCTTTCAGTTTCCCTGCTTTAAAACCTGCATTTGTGCGGTTTAGAACGATTTTGCGCATAGGGCAGCATCGGGCAGTGCCGCTTAAATGAGTTTAAACTATTCCCGGCTCCACAAAGTCTGTTCTTCACTTTTTCCCTTAGAACTGTTCTAAATCTCAAAGTAAGCACTCTATTTTCATTCTAAAGCCCTGCAGTTGCTCATATAAGTAATCTTATAAGTAAGCACTAATAAACTAAAGCACTACACCCTCTTATACTCCCTTTAAGTACTTGGCTCCCTATTGGTCCTTTTTGATCAGTCAGAAAGTAGTTCCTTATACTATTCTGGCATGTCCAAAAGTCAGTTTTGGGTTTACTCTCCAGTCCAGCTGGTGAATCTGGGAATCTTGAGGCAATGTTACAACTGCCTTATGTACACAGACCACCCTCTCCTCCTCCCAACAAGCTCAAATATATGTGAGAGGTGCAACTATATAGCCAAACTGGAGGCTGAGCTCTCACAACCCATTACTGGCACAGTCAGTCAGGAGGAGAAGGTAACCACACACACCACAAATCCAGTCTCACACAGACCTATCGCAACAGCAAACCAAACACATAAACACACAAAAACATACTCGGAGGCTCTAAATAAAAATCTGCCCAAGCAGTAGAGACCTCCAAAGCAGACATCCAAGCAACCGCTACCCCACAACAATACCTACGTATCACATAGTTCACAAAGTCAGTGTGCCACACAGTCACAGCCCTTAAGGCTAAACAACACACCTAATACACTTGTAATAGGTGACTCTATTGTCAGACACACTGACGTCCCACTCACCAGGCTGAACAAGGAGATTGTCACTGTAAGCTGCCTGTCAGGTGCCAGGATCCACCACATAATACAAGCACTCAGGTCACTCCAAAGCAAGTACAAATATGACTCTGTCATTGTCCATGCTGGTGTGAATGACCTGAGACGTACATCCCAGGACTACATGAAAAGAGACATAGAGGAGCTCTCTGATCATGTAGCCCAGGCCGGTATGACCCTGACCTTAAGTAGCATCTTACCCTCACCAAGAATGATGCCACAGTATAAAGACAAAATGATCAATTTTAACAATTGGCTAAAGTATTGGTGTCATTCAAAGGGGATCCAGTGTCTCTCAGCCTGGGATGACATGCTCGACAAGCCACGTTGTTTTGCTAGAGATGGCTTGCAACTGTCACCCCTGGGCTTTCGAATACTGGCTAAGGCTCTTGCCACCCCCATAGTGCCTTTTTTAGGCAAGGCTCAAAAGACAAACCCACCTCCATAGACAACACAAGGAAAAGGAAACTAAGGGTAATGCTGCTCAACGCCAGAAGTCTAAACCTCAAGATGCACACACTCGAGGCTCTCCTCAGTATGGAAAATGCTGATATCTGTGCAGTAACAGAAACCTGGTTCAAGGCTCCCAAGAGCACCCCAGCACTACCAGGTTATACCTCATACCATGCTTTTCGGCCCCAAAACTCGGACTGAACCACAAAAGGAGGGGGAGTATCCATATTTATCAAAGATACCCACACCTGCAGGTTAGTGGCACTGCACAAAGCATCGGAGACCATCCATGTGCAACTAACAGTGGGCAAAACTGCCTTTCAGTTTATAGCCTGCTACAGACCACCCTCCCAAATTCAGGAACCCCACTCGGCTTTCCTGAGAACACTGGAGAATATGCAGGATTCTCCAAACACCATTATATTGGGTGACTTCAACTACCCAAACATAGACTGGGAGCACTACTCAAGCCCCAACACCCTCACCCAACAGTTCCTAGAATTTATAAACTCAAATGCTATGGAACAACTGGTCACCACTCCCACAAGAGGGGAAAACATATTGGACCTGATCATCACCAACATGGGGACTCTATGTTCCATACCAGAGGTATACCCTTCATTGGTAAGATATGACCATAAATTAATCTCACTGGACATCCATATCCCGTCCCCACCCCCAGCCAAGGAAACCACGGTGAAGAACTTCTCAAAAGCAAACTTCACACTTCTCAAAACCGAGGTGGAATCCTTCAAAGCCCCCAGGCCATTGGAAAATACGGCCCAAACCGCAGAATCCTTTACAAACGCATTCTATGGACACCTACATGAATGCATGGATCGTGCTATCCCAAATAAAACCAAGACTCACTCCTCCAAAGGCAGGAGACCTGTCTGGTGGACCCCAGCCATAAATAAGCTATACAACAGAAGGAAGAAGCTACTACATGATAGAACAAAATCCCAAAAAGGGAAGGCATCTCTGATCAGTACTAGCAAGAAACTACGATCCCTCTTAAAATCATCTAAGGCCAACTTCGAAAGACAAATTGCACAAGACGCTAAAGATAATCACAAGGCCTTCTTTAGTTATGTCAGGAACCTGGGTGGCAACTCCCAGATATGCTCTGAATTAGTGCAAAATTACAAAAAATACACTGAACCCACAGACATTGCCAACATCCTGGCAGAGAGGTTCAGTGCAAACTTCTACCCCCTTCCCCCCCAAAAGAGCAAATGTCTATCCCAACAGAGTGTAGCCTCCCTGACATCACAGATGCACAGGTGAGAGCTTCCCTCTCCAAAGCAAAAAACACAGCATCAATGGGACCGGACGGTGTCCCGGGCTGCGTCTTACATGAGCTCTAAGAAGAACTGAACCCTCACATAAAGTCACTGTTCAATCTCAGCCTTACTACAGGATATGTACCCAAGGAATGGCATACAGCAACAGTGGTCCCACTCCACAAAAGTGGTGCCACAACGGACCCCAGAAACTATCGCCCGATAAGCCTAACTAGCCTGGTCTGCAAAGCTATGGAGCATATCATCATGAAATTCATAAACAAAGACATTGGGAACCTCCAAACACTGGATCCTACCCAATTCGGCTTTGTTAAGGGCAGATCTTGCCTCTTGAACCTGGTCGACTTCTTTGAAACAGTCACCAAGGCCATAGATGAAGGGAAGGTAGTCCACACAGCCTACCTGGACCTCGCAAAAGCCTTTGACACAATACCTCACTCGGGCATCATAAATAAGCTCACCAGCTTAAATATCAACCCCTATGTCACAAGATGGGTTGCAAACTGGCTCAGGGATGGAACCCACATGATCAGAATTGCAGGTGCCATGTCAGACTCTAAACCAGTTACAAGTGGCGTCCCACAAGGCTCAGTCCTGGGACCTCTCTTATTCGGTATATATTTCCCTGAGGTACAGGCTAACATGAGAGGACTATGCCTGACCAAGTTCGCAGATGACTGCAAACTGGGTGCCATAATCGACTTGCCAACTGACACAAGCATCCTCCAAAAGGGTCTCACAGAGATGGATAACTGGTGCCAGAGCCATGGCCTAAGGCTAAATGCCAAAAAGTGCATAGTCATCCCCCTTGGGAAAAACAAAGTGCCCACAAATTACCACATAGGTGGTAATCCATTAAGTACGGAAGAAGTAATTAGGGATTTGGGGACCCAAGTAGATAGCAATCTCTCCTTTGACAATCACATTGCCAAAGTGGCTAGAAAGACCTTCTATATAGCCCATCTTATCACGAAAGGGTTCACATCTAGATCAAGAGAGGTCATTGTGCCCCTCTACTCATCACTCATCAGGCCCATAATTGAATACAATGCCCCATTTGGGATGTACCTTACCCGACACCTGCAGCAACTGGAGAGACCCCAAATGTACCTCACCAAGAGGATCAAGGAACTCAAACAGATGCCCTACGCAGTTAGGCTAAAGAAACTCCAGCTCTACGCAGTTGCTTACCGCCTACTCAGAGGCGATCTGTGCCTGACGTATAAAGCCATGTCTAACCCAGAATTAATGGACATGCTCCATCTCAGGAAATCCAAATCCCTTAGAGCTACTTGCTCCAGGGACTTAAACCTCAGCACAGAAATACATAGGACATGCTGGAGGGACAGATTCATATCCCAGAGGCTCCCCTCACTCTGGAACAAAATCCCAATCCATGTTAGGCAGAGCCCCTCAATGACCCTCTTCAAGAGAAATCTTGACGAGAGGATGGGAGATTGTAGGTTTACCCCTGGGATCTTTTCTGTGTCCCTACTAGACAGAGCCACAGTAAACTAACCTTAAAAGAGCTATCTTCTGTGACCTACTATACAGAGGCACAGTCAACTAATCTAAAAGGGTGGCGAAAGCCAAACACACTCTGGCTAGGCTTATAAATGCCCTAGGGCAGATAGCCTAGTATCAACCTATGGACCTATGAACCTAAGTAGGTATGTCTGTTATTGCATGACTAGTGAGTTCTGAGATGGGAGCTCTGATGGAAAAGTAGGTTGTCATCAGTGTGGAGGGCTGACTGGTTGGAAGGTTGCTGAATGGTACTTGGGTTGAGTTCAATATTGCCTGATAGAAGTACAATATTAGCAGGTGAATAATTATGTATGTGGTCTTTCCTTAATTTACATAACTGCTTCACCATTTTTGAAGTGGATTGTTTTGATAACCAAAGAAATGGATGTTTTTTGGGGGGGTACACATGTTGAATTATGTGGCTATGCTGGGCATGCAGATCTACGTCTAAAATAACAAAAGTTCTTATGTTTTCTGTAACACACCTTTGTGCAGTATACCTAGGCTCAACTCCAGCTGTGTTGGTTAAGCTGTCCTCCTTTACTGGACCTGAAAGACAGTGGCTTGTGCAACTGGCAACAGACCACTTCAGATTTGATAGATGTCTACACATAAACAGGTATCATATGAAAATGTAATAAGAAACAACAAACACTGGTCACGGATCTCAAAAGCAAACCAAATTTATTCAGACTTAGCGCTTCAGCTCAAAGCCTTCAACTAGTATAAAATTTACCATCATCATCTCATCTTAAATAGTTTAAAAAAATTACAATAAATAAATTGTTCAATCAATTAATTCATTCAAATCACATATTTCCAATTACATTCTTTGTTCAATCCAAAAGGATCTAAGGTGTTATACTTTAAAATAAAGAAAGTTTCTTTACTGAGCAATTTATCCTTAATATTCCCACATTCACCTAATGACATTTCTATTTTTTCTAAAATACAGCCCTTTAAGCTTTCTGGACTTAAATTATGTGCAGAAGTAAAATGATACCCTAAGGGGCTATCAAGCCTTTGATTTTTAATATCACGGATATGTTCTTGTAGACGAATTTCAAAGGTTCTACCTGTCTCACCTATATTATATAGATTGCAGCCACATTTCAGAGCATAAAATCCCCCTTCCGTATTACACATAAACAGTCCTCTAGGGGTAAACCTTATATTATTAATCTTCGGAAATGTATTTTCAACATGTTTACAAACAGAACATTTTTTACAAGGTTTTGTACCTAAATTACTAAGTCTAGGATTTATATCTATAGTGACATCTGGTGCTAGAAAATGGTTATGCACCACCATGTCAGCTGAATTTCTACATATTTTTGAAGTAAATGTTTTAAGTCCTTATCTCTCACTAGCATTGACCAATATTTTTAATTTCTCTTATTATATCACTAGACAATATATTATATGTAGTTACAAAATATACCTTCCTACCTTTCTCATTATTTCTCTTTCTATCATTATTATTATATAAGCCTTCATTTTTCCTCTCTCTTTTTCTCACACTTCTTGCACTTATGTCCACCTTTTTATATCTCTCCCTTAGTATTTTCTCCTTGGATACTTTTATCATTCCTTCTTTATACCCCCTTTCCAGAAACATATTTTCTGCAAGTACAAGCTCCTTTTGAAATACACTATCAGAGCTACACAATCTACTTATTCTTAAAAATTCATTATAGAGCAGTACTGAAATTAAATGTTGCGGATGGCAACTAGTTCCAAAGAGAAATGTATTATTCTGATCAAATGTTCTATATATAGTAGTTTCTAAGCCCTTAACATCTATGTCCAGGAATGTAACTTCTTTTCCCATTTGTATGCCATCAAATTTGAAGCTGAAACTGTTCACCTGTAAATCTTTTACAAACAGTTGAGCTTCTTCCTTATTCCTTTCACATAAAAAAGTCAGATCATCAATGAATCTGAAATACTGCAGTATTTGTGACTGATAAAAATATATATTCTACTTCAAATATGGCCATCATTATATTTGCATACATTGGGGCAAACGCTGCCCCCATTGCCATCCCCTGTATCTGATGGTAGACATTTCCATTAATAAAAAAATATATTTTTACGACAAAAATCTAAAAGTTCTATTATAAAATGGGCTGGGGGAGTCTCCCAAATAATGGAAAAGTGCTGTTATTCCATCCTTATGTTTAATGTTGGTATATAAACTTTTGACGTCTAGACATAACCAATACATATTCACATTCCAAACATTTTTATTAATTTTCTGCACGAAATATTGACTATCTTTAATATATGATGGTAGGGCAAGTACATATATTTTCAAATATCCATGCAATAATACACACAAATTTTTCAAGAAATATTTTTCAGCTGACACTGTTGGTCTGCCCTTCACATCCTGAATGCCCTTATGATCATATGAAAATGTGTTTGTAAAATTTCACAGAAGTATGACATTTCAGATGGCTACTTACTGTAAAGTTGCCAGCTAACCTACCTACTGTTTAAATGTCCTGGGTAAGACAATGGTGTCATTTTATTCCTTGTGGCATTTGAACTAAGACTTGAACTTGGGCATCCAGATTGATTCTTTATGGTGCTCTTCTGTTCAACTCTGAAGTCACTTGTTACTTTGTTTTGAGAAAATCCCGTGGTGCCTTTAATGCAACAAAACCATCACAATATATTACATTTCTTTGTCAAAAAAAAGTAAAGAAAGATCTACTAAGATGCTTGGAATACAAATCTGTTTCATAAATAGCTGTCCTCCCTTTAATTAAATAAAATAAGAAGTTATGTACCTACCATAACGTTCCATGTTAGTTGTCTTCTCTCACCTTCTTTCTTGCTGGATGGGTTCGGAGCCGATCCTCGGCTCCGACTCGGCACTTGCCAAGCTCGAGAGCTAATTTTACCAGCTCGAGGTAACCCTATATCCCATGATGCAAGGCGTGACTACCCAGATCTCGTTTGGTAGCTATAGAAATATGCCCATTATCTTCTTCCAACAGAAGGAGAAGAAAGTAACCAAATGTGTAAACACAACACAGGGGAACTAGTAAAACTAGTGACCACTCACAACTGGAGTCCATAGGAAGAATAAACTCGTCCCCAGAGAAGAGTACAACTTCAAGGTCTGTCCAGGCTAGGGGGAAAGGAGGGAGGGTCGCAAGAAAGAAGGCGAGAGAAGACAACTAACATGGAACGTTATGGTAGGTACATAACTTCTTAATGTTAAGTTGTCAAACTCGCCTTCATTCTTGCTGGATGGGACCGTCCTTAGCACCTCTATCCTGGGTGGCTCAATGGAACAGACTCTTGAGAACTGTGGAACCAAACCTAGCTCTGTCTCTGGAGGCCAAGTCCAATTTGTAATGTGAGACAAAGGTATGAGGCGTGGCCCAAGTGGCTGCTGCACAAATGGTGTCAATAGGTAGCCTAGCCTGAAAGGCTGTAGATGTGGCTAGGCCTCTAGTAGAATGTGCCTTAGGTTTAGAGGGCAATTCTTTGCCCCTAAGGAGATAAACATGGGAAATAGTGGAAGAGAGCCATTTCGATAAGGTCACCTTGGAGACCGGGAGACCTTTTCTGTTTTCTGCATAAGAAAGAAAAAGCTGATCAGATTTTCTGAATTGTTTAGTTCTATCCAAGTAGTATCTGAGCTGGCGATGAACATCCAAATAATGCAGTTTCTGTTCCGCTCTGTCTGAATAATTCGGGAAAAATACTGGAAGATCAATAGATTGGTTAAGATTCGTCTGGGAAGCCACCTTGGGCAAAAAGGATGGATTTGTTCTTAGAGATACTCTATCCTTGTGGAAAACCAAGTAGGGAGGTCGAACACAGAGAGCATGAAGTTCAGACACTCTCCTAGCTGAAGTAATAGCCACCAGAAAAATTGTCTTCCAAGAGAGAAATTTTAAAGAGCATGTAACAGCCGGTTCGAAGGGGGGAAGAATTAGGGATGTCAGCACTAAATTCAGGTCCCATTGCGGAGGGGGATCTTTAATTGGGGGCTTTAGTAGAAAGATACCCCTGAGAAAGGCTTTACAAAGCTTGTGAGACATTTTGTTCTGGTCCACTAAGCCAACATGAAAATTTGAGATTCCTGCCAGCTGGACTTTGACTGTCGAAGAAGAAGAACCCGACTGAAAACTCTCAGCTAAGAAGTCCAAAACTGACTGAACTGGGGCAGTAAAGGGGTCTATGTCCCTGGACTTTGCCCAGAAGGAAAAATGCTGCCACTTACTAGCATAAATCTTTCTGGTATAGGACTTTAAAGAAGCTACTATGATATCCCGTACAGGATTAGAAATCATAGGAAGCCTGGCTAATGAAGGAAGTGGAGCAACCAAGCGGTGAGGTTGAGAGAGTGAATGGCCTGGTGCAGATGACCCGACTGGTGGGTCAAAAGATCTGGAACTGGGTCCAGACACCAAGGCTGTACCAATAGATGGTGATGAAGGAATGGGAGCCAAATTTGTTGAGGCCAGTAAGGGGCAATGAGAATCAACTTGGCTCTCAAAACGGTAGCTTTCTGAATGACTTGAGGTATCAAGGGGAATGGAGGAAAAGCATAAAGAAGTTCCCGGGGCCAAACCTGGGTTAGAGCGTCTCTGGGGGGTTGGCCTGGGAGTGGAAAGAGGAAGAAGAAGTCTGGGCATTTGCTGTTTTGGGGTGTAGCAAAAAGGTTGCAGCAAGGGAAGCCCCACTTCTGAAAAATCTCCTCCACTACTGATTGTTTGAGAGACCACTCGTGAGGCATGAGAATAGCTCTGCTCAATCTGTCCGCAATGAAGTTGGATTTCCCGGGGATGTGCATTGCTATCAGAAACCGATGAGAGGAGATTGCCCACTGCCAAAGTCTGAGAGCTTCTCGACACAGTGGATAGGACTTGGTCCCGCCCTGTTTGTTGATGTACCATACTACGGACATGTTGTCCGTCTGAACTGCAATAGTTCCTAAAGGAAGAAAGTCGTTGAGGGCTTGCAACGTTAAAAGCACTGCTCTCATCTCTAGGACATTTATGTGCAGATGGTATTCGAAGGGTTGCCAAGTGCCATGGACCATCCTGCCCTGATAATGCCCCCCCCCACCTGATCAGGGAGGCATCCGATGTGACTGTGGCAACCGGGGCCGGGGGAACAAACGGTCTGCCCTGGAGGACTTGAGGGGAAGAAATCCACCAGGTCAGGTGACTCTTGCAAAATTGTGTCACTATGATCTCGTGGCACATGGGAAGCTGCTGGAAGGACCACTGGGTGAATAACATCTATTGCAGTAGCCGCATATGGAAGCGAGCCAAAGGAAGAAGTATGATGGCAGCCGCCATAAGTCCTAGCACCTTCAGGACAAACCTGGCCCTGATCTTTTTGCTAAGTAGGATGATCTGAACATATTTTTGGATGTCCAGAAGTCTTTGATCTGTGAGTCTTGCTGACATCCCAACAGTGTCTAGTTCTGCGTCTATAAAGGTAATAGACTGGCAAGGTAACAAGGAGGACTTTTCAAAGTTTATGGAAATTCCTAACTGGCTGCACATATGAAGAGTGTAGTCCCTGGCCTGGAGAAGTTGATGCCTGGTGGTGGCCGTGAGGAGCCAGTCGTCTAGATACGGAAACACCTGGAATCCTTGACATCTCAGGTGAGCCGTGACCGCTGCCATGCATTTGGTGAACACTCTGGGGGCTGTAGTGAGACCAAAGGGCAGGGCTCTGAATTGAAAATGACTGGTCCCCAGCCAAAAGCGGAGAAACCTTCTGGAGCGCCTGTGAATTGTTATGTGATAGTACGCATCCTGAAGGTCTACCGAGCACATCCAGTTGTCCTTGCCCAAAAGGGTAAAATGGACTGAAGCGTGACCATCCGGAATCTTGCCTTCTTGACAAACTTGTTTAGTCTGCTGAGGTCTAGAATTGGTCTCCAATCTTCCATTTTTTTGGGGACCAAAAAGAATCTTGAGTAGATCCCGGATCCTATTTGGTCTGCTGGAACTGGCTGGATGTGATACCTCCAGCTTTGAGAACTCCCTTAGACCGGGTGCAACGTCTGGGAGGGATACCTTCTGAGGAACAGGATAGTTTTTGAAGGGAATCTTGTAACCCTCGGATATGATCAACTGTACCCAAATGTCTTGAGAAAGGGAAAGCCAGGCTGTTGGGTACAGCGACAATCTTCCCCCGACTGCCTCCAAGGGTGGACAGTCGGGCAACACCTCAGGGATGCTGGAAGGGTTTGTCAGGGAGAGGCTCTCTGCTACCCTGATTCTGCGGACCCCCTCTGCCCCTAGGGTGGCATCTATTGTTATTACCCCCTCTGCCTCTGGGGGTAAACTGACCACGTGCGTCCGGCGTGACTCCCTGAGATTTACGGAACCACATCTTGCCTTCCTTCTGACCTTTAGGATAAGGTCTTGAAGGGGTGAAGAAACGGACGCCTACGGCAGAAAGAGTCTTGCCATCCTGCTCGCATCTGGTCAATGTTTCCATCACCTGAGGTCCAAACAAAGCCGAACCGTCGAAGGGAGTATTTGTGAAGGACGCCTTAAAGGGATCTGCGAAGTTGCAAAGCCGCATCCAGGACTGACGCCTAAGGGCCACTCCTGTGCCTGCGGCTCTACTCGCTCCATCAGCCGCATAAGAAATGAGTCGCATGGAGGAGTTTGTTAAGGAATTTAGGATTCCCAGCTGCGAGGTAATTTTTTCTTGAGCCCCGGCAGCTGATGGATCCTGTACTACCTCACCTAGTTCCTTGAGAATATCTCTCTGAAGCCGGGTAAAGTGACAGAGATAATTCAGCGAGCGCATAGTGAAGGTCGCTGAGGAAAAAATCCGCTTACCGTACCTATCCATGGTCCTAGACTCCTTGTTAGGAGGATGGACAGGTACAGAAGGATCGGCAAGTTCCTTCTTGGTGGCAGCTGCCACCACCATGGCATCAACAGGGACACCCTTGGTGAGAAACTGCTTGTCTACCGGGGCCGTGATAAATTTAGATGGCCTCCTAGGGACTGGCTCCACAGAATCCGGGGCCGCCCATGCCTTTCGAGCCACCACTTCCATGAGAGGGTCGAAAGGCAGAGACACCCAGGAGGTGGAAGGTCGAGATCCAAAAGCCTCCAGGTATACTGACTCATCCTCGGAGGGGTTAAAGGAAGGCCAGTTCCCCCTCTGTTTAAGGAGTTCCAAGATGTCTGAAAAGGAGACATCCTCAGAGGGGGACCTTGGGGATCCCTCCGACTCATCTAAGTCACTAACAGATGTTGTAGACTCAGGGGAGTCTATGTGCTTCCTCTTGCATGTCCTCTTACGTGGGGGTTCCCCCGAAGGATCAGGAGAAACCTCGGAAGAGGAAGTTCTTCCCAGTGGGGAAACCTGGGGCGATGGATCTCTGGGTCCGGGGGCAAGAGAGTGGGAAGAGATATCAGCAGGCACCGAGGAGGGGAGAGCTAATGGAACCAACTGTTGACTCAGCTGAGGGGCTAGAACACTCCTCATCACCTCAAAGGCTCCACTTCTAGGGAGGCCAGAGAACTCCCGCTCCGAAGAAACAGGAACTCCCGGCCCCGCGAAAAGAGAAGGCTCCTAGGCCGATGTCGGTGCCGAACTCACCAATGCCGAAGCTCCGAGAGGGAGAACAGAGCCGGATGAGGGTCCGATGCCACTCGCCCACTCGGAGCCGATGCGGGAGTCATGACGACCAGATCCCTCCATGGAAGGTATCATGGAGGAAATCGGAGTCGAAGACGAAGGAGCCGAAAGGGGTGGCATCGGCTCCGATGCACCAACAGTCAAGGTTTCGAGAAGCTCCGGCTCCGAACTCTGGAAGAGAGTTGAAGGAGGAAATTCAGGGGGATGAGTGATAGCGGTCATCTGCTGAGATGGGCTATGGAGCATCTGGGCCAGTGCCTGTGATTTCAGCAATCTGCTTACCACTCTCTCCAAGTCGTGGTCAGAGAGCCTGGAAGACCTAGAAGATCGGCTCCGATGGCTCCGCTCTGAATGCAGAGATCTCGGAGCCGAGCGAATCGACTCCAGGGAAGGAGACCGAGATCTCTTCCTAGTCGGAGCCATCGGAGCCGAAGACCCCTCGGTTCCAGTCGGAGCCGATAACTTATCGGCTCCAGTCTGGGACATGGAAATGTCGGCTCCAGCCGGAGCCGACATCGACTTCGATGCAGGCGTATCGGAGCCGGCCAGCACCGATACCACCGCCTCTAAGAGAGAAAGATCAGCTCCGGCCGGAGCCGACCTAGACTCTGAAGGAGTTGGAGCCACAGCCGAAGGCTTCGAACTCAAAGCCTGGGGCTTAGTTGGCTTAGAGGGCTTCCCTGACCCGGTCTTGGTCGGGGAGCTCTCCGGCTTCAATAAGCCTCGTAGGATTAATTTATTCCTACGTTCCTGCAGGACTCTGTGGCTAAAAGAATGACAAATGGCACAGGAGTCCTGCAGGTGTAGAGGTCCCAGGCAGTACACGCAAGAAGTGTGACCGTCTGTCAGAGACATCTTCTGACAGCATGAGTCACACTTCTTGAAGCCTGAGACCTTCGATTCTTTGGACATAATTATGCCCAGTGCACAAACACACACACACAAAGTTCACCCACACAGTTAACTTAAGAAGAAGGGGGGGGGGGGGACTAAGTACAACACTCAAACACCCTGACAGGAATTAAGGAAAGGGAGGCTGAGGGAGTATAGGGTTAAGGAGATGCTATAGAAAGACTAACTCTAATACTGAAGTTCACCCACACAGAAAAAGGGGAAGATTTTTAACTGTAGAAAGTTAAATCACAAAAACACTACCTGAGCTGGTAAAAGAAGACCTCTTCGCGAAGCGGCAAACGAGATCTGGGTAGTCATGCCTTGCATCATGGGATATAGGATTGCCTCGAGCTGGTAAAATTAGCTCTCGAGCTTAGCAAGTGCCGAGTCGGAGCCGAGGATCGGCTCTGAACCCATCCAGCAAGAATGAAGGCGAGTTTGACAACTTAACATCCATTTGTTCCAAAACTTCTTAAAACCACTTTACTAAGTTAAGCTCAACAGAAGAACCATCTAGAAAATGCTTTGAATCTACCACTCTTTCCATTGAAAAACTACTACAAATAAAGCATCCCATGAAATAGGTGACTGATATCCTTTCCTGCTATCACACCTTATTTCTAAATGTTAAATTGTGAACTTTTCTCCTCATAATGTTATCCAATGCTGAGCATGTCACCTTTATCTAAAGACATAGTATATCCAGTGTCTACCAGTGCTGTGTATTTATTGTAATAATGTACAAAGGTTTGTCTTCTGTAACCAGATGATGCGATGCCACTGGTGCTAGAACTGCTCAGCATCTCAGATATTTATAGGGTGCCAGGTCTCCATCCCATGCCATATTGCCATCAAACACCACACATGCTATACTGTCCAGTTCGTCTTGCTATGGAGTTTAGCTGAAGGAAGAAGAGGACAGAGGAGGAGGAGAATCTCAAGACCAGGCACACTGCAGGTAAGAGATGAAGGGAGAACCTTTTTTTCTAATGGATTTATCATTATGATAAGTATATAACTTTTGTATTAGATAAAAAGATGCCAAGCTTCTGTAAGAAGCACATCGGATGTTGCAGCTAATAATCCTGGAAAGCCAACATCACTGGAACATGCCACAAACATGGAAGCCCCAAGCAGTGACCTGGCTCTGGAGATAATGTCCAGTTTGTAGTGCTTCACAAAGGTAGTGCAGTAAGATCACATTTCAAATACACAGGTGTTGTCAATAGTAACATTACAGTGAAAGGCAGTAGAAATACCCATATAACTAGCAGAATACACCCTTGGAGTTTAAACTAAGGATTTTCTGTGGCTAATGTGGCAAAATTCAAAGCAACTACCTAACCACATTGAAAGGGTGATCCTAGAAACTTTTCTACCTAACATGGACTTAGCAAATGAAACAAAAAAAATAGTCATCTGTATGAAAACACTTGATTCTGTTCATGTAAATCCACACAATAGCGAAGATGTTCACTTTGGTTAGAATATAGAGGAAATACAGCAGACAGTCTGTTCTGAGGCATAAAGCTCTGGCTTCACCCCAGATGACCCATGCTGGACTAGCTGTATGGGCACTGGAGAGACTGAGTGGAGGAGGATGGGAATAAGCAGCTGACACTGTCTCTCCCATCCTAGGTTTGCTGCAATAGCAGAATTAAGATCCTGAAAGCTCCTCACTGCAGGCAGTATTCCTCTTGACTGGGAGGTTGTGCATGAGTGGAAGTGCTCATGTACCTCCAGATGGCAGCCACTGTGGAGCTCATAAGACTGCTCTGGGATGCTGGGAGTTAGGGCACACTACCTGGCAGCATTATTATTTTCGATGACCCTGGACGTGAGTCAGATTGAACTTGGAGGAGGCTAAGGCAAGCCCAGTTGACCCAGTTAATGAAGAACAGAGCTGGTAGCAACTAATTAGCAACTAATGGTTAGCCGCAGGGAGGTAGATAATAAGAAAGAAAAAGAAGTTATGTCTTACTATAACGTTCCATCTGTGTTGTTGATCTTCACCAATCCTTGACAATGGGGTTTGGTTCCGAACCTCGGAAACGACTCGGCCATATCTTCCAGCTCGCGCTCTCCAAACTCTCAAGCCAGGCACTACCCATAATGCTCCTCACAGAGATTACCTTAGATTGAGTTTGCCAAATAAATAGTGCATAGCAAAAACAAAATATGATTCACTATAGAGAGTATAGAGAAAGAGGCCATATATGAGGCCTTTATTGAGAAACTAGCTTAGGGCTAATCCGATTTACTAAGAGTCTCAGGATGGGGGAAGGTGGGTGAGGATTTCAAGGATTGGTGAAGATCAACAACACAGATGGAACATTATGGTAAGACATAACTTCTTTATCTGATGCTGTTAATCTTCACCCAGTCTTTGACAGTGGGACAGAATCCCCAGCTACTTAATCCTTGGAAGGTCTCACAGAAGAATGTTCCTAAGCACCATAGAGCTCATCCCTCGAGACCTGATCTAATTTGCAATGAATAATAAAGGTATGATGAGAAGACGATGTGGCTGCTGCACAGATGTCATCTAGAGAAGCTCTGGCATGAAAAACTGCTGATGTTGCCACAGCTTTTGCTGAATGGGCTTGAACTGGTTTGGGAAGTTGAAGTCCTTGAGAATGATAGATGGACGTGATGCAGTCTCTAAGCCATTTAGCTAAAGTAACCTTAGCAATTGGATTACTCATACAGAGGGAAGAGAATGCTACAAATAACTGATCTGATTTTATAAATTCCCTAGTTCTGTGAAGACAGAAACATAGTTGTCTGTACACATCTAGTAAATGAAGGGCATATTACCCTTTGTTAGTAAAATTAGGGAAAAAGACTGGTAATTGTAGTGACTGATTAATGAGAAGTTATGTACTCATCAGAACGTTCCATGTTTGTTGTCCATCTCACCTGTATTCTTGCTGGTTGGATTTGGAACCGAGCATTGGTTCTGACTCGACCTACTACAAAAGCTCAAGGGCTTTTACTGGCTCGAAGGTATCCCCTATCCCATGATGCAATGGGAAGAATACCAGATCTTGTTTGCATGCTAAAGCCTCTTTACCTTGTTTCTAACAACATATCCACACCTATATAAAAAAGGCATTACAGAACTAAATGAAGGAATGAGGAACTCAGAAACTCCAAATTTCACATCCACAACATATGGAACATATGAACATATATGTACATGAGTATATATATCCGCCCGATCCTCCAGGATCGAAGGTTCATAGGTTCATAGGTAGGTACTAGGCTATTGACACTAGGGCCTATATAAGCCTAGCCAAATGGTACCCTGGCTTTTGCCACCCAAGAAAATGATTTTCCTGTGCCCCTCTCAAGCAGAGCTGCAGAAGTGATCCCTGGGGTGAATTTCCTATCTCCCATCCAACCATCAAGATTTTTCTTGAAGAGTGCTAATGAGGAGCTTTGTTTGATATAGATAGGTAGTTTGTTCCAGAGTATGGGAAGTCTATGGGACAGGAATCTATCCCTCCAGCATGTTCTGTTTATTGTGGTGACAAGGTTTAGGTCCCTAGAGCATGTAGCTCAGAGGCATTGGGATTTCTTTAAGTGGAGCATGTCCAACAGCTCTGGGTTTGACATAGCTTTGCATGTTTGACAGAGATCGCCTCTGAGTAGGCGATATGCGACAGAGTAAAGCTAGAGTTTTTTTAGACAGTCTGTGTAAGGTATCTGTTTGAGGCTGGTAATCCTCTTTGTGAGGTATTTCTGTGGCCTTTCCAGTTGTTGTAGATGTCTTGTGAGGTACATACCAAAAGGGGCGTTGTACTCTATAATGGGTCTAATGAGTAATGAGTAGAGGGGAGCAATGATCTCTTTTTTCTTGGATGAGAAACCTTTTGTGATGAGGTGTGCCAAGTAGAGGGATTAACTGACTACTGTGGTGATGTGATTATCAAAGGAGAGACTACTGTCCACCTGTGTCCCAAGGTCTCTTATCACACTTTCAGTGTTAAGTAGACTACCACCTATATGGTAGTTCATGGGTACAGAGTTTTTACCAAAAGGGATGACAATGCACTTTTTGGCATTGAGCTTGAGGCCATGGCTTTGACACCAGGCATCTGTTTCAGTGAGGCCCTTTTGTAGGATGCCAACATCGTTAGGAGTTTTGATTATGGCTCCTAGTTTGCAGTCATCTGTGAACTTTGTTAGTCAAAGACCTTCTGTGTTAGCCTGTACTTCAGAGAAGTAGATTCCAAATAGGAGAGCATCTAGGACTGAACCCTGTGGTACTCCACTTGTCACTGGTCTGAAGTTGGATTTAGAGTCTGCTACTTTCACAGTGTGGGCTCTGTCAGTGATCCAGTTGGCAACCCATCTTGTGACATAGGAAGTTATACCTAGTTTAGTGAGTTTATCTATAATTAAAGAGTGGTGGATGGTGTTGAAAGCCTTGGTGAGATCTAGATAGTCTGTGTGAACCACCTTACCCTCATCTATGGCTTTGGTGATCGCTTCAAAGAAGTCTATCAGGTTTAGGAGACATGATCTGCCTTTTACAAACCCGGACTGGGTAGGGTCCAGAGTTTGGAGATTACTAATGTCATTGTTTATAAGTTCCATGACGATACATTCCATAGCCTTTCAGATCAGGCTCATCAGGCTAATGAGGCAGTAGTTCCTGGGGTCCGTGGTGGCTCCCCCTTTGTGGAGTGGGATAACTGTTGCTGTGCACCATTCAGTGAGCACAAAGCCTGAGGTGAGGCTATGATTGAACATGGTACTTAGGTAGGGTGCCAGTTCGTTCTGTAGTTCATGTAGAACGCAGCCTGGGATGTTGTCCGGTCCCATGGATGCTGTATTCTTGGCTTTGGAAAGTGTGTTTTTTACCTGTGCAGCGGTGATTACAGGAACTTTTCATTCTTCCAGTATAGAGATGGGCCTTTTAGGAGATGAGAGAGGGGTAAAGTTAGCAATAATGTTGGCAATATCAGTTGGTTCTGTATATTTAGTGCCATTGTGCTGTAACTCAGAGCAGATCTGAGTGTTGCCATTGAGATTCTTGACATAGCTATAGAATGCTTTGTGGTTGTCTTTAGAATCAGTGGCAATTTTGTTTTTGTAACTAGCTTTGGAGGATTTTATGAGGGATCTCAGCTTCTTACTGAGGCTGAACGCAGAGTTCCTCCAATCATGAGATTTTACTCTTTTTTGCAACAGTTTCTTTCCTCTGTTGTAGAGTTTGTTTATGGCAGGGGACCACCAGATTGGCTTCCTTTTTTTTGGAGGATAGCATCTTGGTTCTGTTAGGGATTGCACAATCCATGCACTCGTGTAAGTGCATATAAAGTGCAATTGTATAGGATTCAGCAGTCGTGCCTCTATTGTCTGTCAGCATGGGTGTCATGAAGTTTGCCACTTCTGTCTTAAGAAGCTTTGGAGAAATTTTTTACATTGGTTTCTGTAATGGGGGGTGGGGGTGGGATGTGGATGTCTAGGGTGATTTGCTTGTGATCGAGAAGGAAGGGGAAGGAGGGGGAAGGACGGTGGGAAGCAAGAATACAGGCGAGATGGACAACAAACATGGAACGTTATGCTGAGTACATGACTTCTCAATGTTATATTGTCCTGTCTCACCTTAATTCTTGCTGGTTAAGAAAGCGTCTCTAGCACCTTCATCCCAGGGTGGCTCCCGAAAATAGACTCTTCAGAACAGTGGACCCAAAGGAAGACCTGTTCTGGGAGGCCACGTCTACTTTGTAATGAGTAACAAAAGTATGAGGTTTGGCCCAGGTGGTGGCTGCCCAAATGGCATCCATAGAAAGTTTGGGTTTAAAGGCGCATGACATTGTCACAGCCCTCGTGGAATGACCCTTTATCTTTCCTGGTAACTGTCTGTCATTATTACTGTAAGAAAAGGAAATACACTCTGTAAGTCATTTTGACAGAGTTACTTTAGAAATGGGTAACCCCTTTCTTGATTCAGAATAGGAAACAAAACTCAGGTCTGATTTCCTGAAGTTTTTCGTTCTGTCCAAATAAAAATGCAACTGTCTATAGACATCCAACTGATGTAATTTATACTCTGCCTTGTTGCTATAGTTGGGAAAAAAATACAGGCAATTCAACAGATCGATTCAAGTTATTTCCTGAACAGATTTTAGGTAAAAAGGGTGGGTTCATTCTTAAGGATACTCTGTCTTTGTGGAACAACAAATAAGGAAAGCTTACAGAGAGAGCTTGGAGTTCTGAGACCCTTCTGGCGGAAGTAATGGCTATGAAGAAGAGGGGTTTTCTATGATGTCACAGGAAGATGCAGGTTCAAAAGGTGGAAGAATCAAGGCAGCTAGAACAAAATTCAGGACAGGTTGTCTGATTGGGGGGGGGGGGTCTAAGAAGAAAGGTTCCCTTCAAAAAGGCTTTGCATAGTTTGTTGGACATGATAGACATCCCCATCTCTCCTATGTGAAAATTAGATATGGCTGCCAGCTGAATACTAATGGAAGCAGCCACTGCAACTTCCTCAAAGAGACTAGAAAGAAACTCCAGAATAGCTGCCATGGGAGCTGTGAAAGGATCGATATTGTGTCTATCCACCCGATTCGAAAATCTTTTCCATTTACTGGAATACAGTTTCCTGGTGGATGGTTTGTGTGAGGAAATCAAAATATGTCTGACCATTGGAGAAAAATCATAACACCTGGCTATGTGTGGAAGCGGAGCAGCCAAGCTGTCAATTTTAGGGTCTGGATTGATGGATGGAACAGGGCAGCTGCAGTGGTGCAGCAGTTAGCGTTGCTGCCTCACAGGTTTGATCCTTGGCTGTGGTGCCTTCTGTGTGGAGTCTGCATGTCCTCCCTGTGGTCGCGTGGGTTTCCTCCGGGTGCTCCAGTTTCCTCTCACATCCCAGGGACATGCTGTAGGTGGATTGGACACTCTAAATTGTCCCTAGGTGTGTGTGTGTGTGTGTGTGTGTGTGTGTGTGTGTGTGTGTGTGTGTGTGTGTGTGTGTGTGTGTGTGTGTGTGTGTGCCTTCTGTGGAAGGTTGGGCACCGGGCTGGCAACTCGACACCGTAAAACCCCACTGCCAATCATGAGCGGAGAGGTGATCCGCTGTGGCGACCCCTAACCGGGAAAAGCCGAAAGAAGAAGAAGAAGATTGCTGGATGGAACTAGGAGTGGGTCAGAAGGTCTGGACATGGGTCCAGAATCCAAGGTTCCTACAGAATGTGGGTGTGGAGAAAAGGGAACCAAATCTGATGAGGCCAGTATGCAGCAATGAGACTCATGGTGCTTCCCAATGTGTTGGCTTTCTGAAGTACTTTGGGTATGAAAAAGAAAGGAGGGAAGGCATACAGAAGTCCCGGAGGCCAATCATGGATGAGTGCATCCTTCGGTGACTTCCCCGGAAGGGGAATGAGGGCAAAGTAGCTACTGCATTTGGCATTCCTGGACATGGCAAAGAGGTCATAACAAGGCTGGTCCCATATTTGGAAGATCTCTTCCACAACTTCTTGTTTCAGGGACCACTCATGAGGCAAAAGAATTGCTCTGCTTAATTTGTCCACTACCACACTGGATTTCCCTGGGATGTGCGTTGCTATCAGAAAACATTGAGAAGATACAGCCCATTGCCAAACCCGTTGCTCCTCTCGACATAGGGGATATGATTTGGTTCCCCCTGGTTTGCTTATATACCACACTACTGACATGTTGTCTGTTTGAATCAGAAGAGAGTCCTGAAATGCTTGCAATGCATAGAGCACCACTCTCATATCTAGGATATTGATACACAAGTGGTTCTCATGCTCATGCCATAAACCTTGGACAGTCTTTCCCAGATAATGCCCTGCACCTGATCTGGGAAGTGTCCATGGTTAGAACAGCTGTCGGTTGTGGAAACACAAACAGTCGCTCCACGACTAACTGGTCTGTATGAAGCCACCTGCTTACATGAATCTGTGATTATAATCTGGTTTGATAGTGGTAGATTCTGCATGGACCACTGGGCAAATAGTAACCATTGGAGGACTCTCATGTGCAGACGTGCTAGGGGTACTAGAAGAATTCCCACTGCCATGGTCCCCAGAACCTGTAACATGAGTCTCGCTGACACTTTTCATCTCGATATCAAACCTTCGATCTGACGACAAAGGGATTGGATTCGATGTGGTGTGAGTTTTGCCACCATCTCTCTTGAATCTAGTTCTGCACCTAGAAAGGTAATTTGTTGTGAGGGCAACAAGGCAGATTTTTTTTAATTTATTGTAATGCCTAGTCTTGAGCATAGAAGTATGGTTTCATCCCTCACTTGTAGAAGTAGATGCTTGGTGTTGGCAGTTAGGAGCCAGTCGTCTAGGTAAGGAAACACTCAGAATCCCAGATGTCTCAAGTGAGCCGTAACCACTGCCATGCATTTGGTGAACACTCTGGGGGCTGTAGTGAGACCAAAGGGCAGGGCCCGAAACTGATAATGACTGGCTCCCAGCCAAAAGTGTAAGTGTCTCCTGGATCATCTGTCCACTTTTATGTGGTAGTATGCATCTTGGAGATCTACTGAGCACATCCACTTGTCTTTTCCCAGAAAAGGGAATACAGACTGCAATGTCACCATCTGGAACTTTGTTTTTTGTACAGACCTGTTCAATCTGCTGAGATCCAAAATGGGTCTCCAGTCCCCTGTCTTTTTCAGAACTAAAAAGAACATTGAGTAAGTTCTGGATTCAATCTGGTCTGTGGGGTTGTTTTGGATGACTCTTTTTTTCCAGCAACTTGTGTATTTCTGATGTTGCGTGGTGTATTTGTGTGGGTGGAATATCTGGGCAGGATAGATTTTCGAGGTTGTGGTGGAAAAGGGAATGCGATAACCTCTGGATATTACTGTCTGTACCCATTTGTCGTGAGTGATTTCTAGCCAGGTGTTTGGGTACAGTGATAAGCGTCCCCCAAATGCCTCCACAGAGGGACAGGTGGGCCTCCCTTCAGGAATGCTGGAAGGGCCTCCCAGAGAAAGTATCTCTGTCGCCCTGGTTCTGCAGACCTCCATCTGCCATGAGGCCCGCGCCTTCCATTTCCATTTCCCCCTCTGCCCCTGGGGTAAGTGTCACCACGTGTGTCGGAAAAACCTTTTTGGGACTTATGGAACCACATTTTTCTACCTTTCTGACCTTTGGGGTAAGGTCTAGTCGGGGCGGAAAAACTTACTCTTATGGCAGATAAGGTTTCCCCTTCTTGCTCACACCTAGTTAGGGTCTCTTTCACTTTGGGTCTGAAAAGAGACGAGCCATCGAAAGGGGTGTTAGTGAAGGAAGACTTAAGGGTTCTGCAAAGTTGCATAATTGCAATCAGGAATGCCTCCTTAAGGAAACTCCTGTACCTGCAGTCCTACTCGCTCCATCAGCAGTGTATGAAATCAATCGCATGGAGGAGGTGACCACTGAGTTAAGGGTTGAAAGCAGAGAGGAAACCTTTTCAGTAATCCTGGAATCTACAGTACCCTGAAGAGTCTCTCCAAGCTCTTGATTTCTTTGAAGTCTGTTGAAGTGGGTCAGATAATTCAGGGATCTCAGTGTAAATACCGATGATGAAAACACACGCCTTCCTTATCTGTCCATAGTCCAGAAGTCCTTGTTCAGAGGATTGACAAAAGAGGAGGCTTCTTACAACTCCTTCTTAGTGGCCTCTGCTACTACCACCGCATTTACAGGGATACCTTTAGATAGGAACTCTTTGTTTGATGGAGCAGTAATAAACGTATTGGGCCTCCTCAGAACAGGTTCCATTGTATCTGGAGAAGTCCAAGCCTTATGGGATATCATAGACATTAGTTGGTCATAAGGGGGAGACACCCAGGAGGTAGAGAAGTGAGACCCAAAAGCCTCCAGGTATACCGACTCATCCTCTAAAGGGTTGGTGGACTTCCAGCCACCCCTCTGTTTAAGGATCTCAAGGATGTCAGAAAAGGAGACATGCTCAGAGGGGGACCTTGGGGACCCTTCAGACCCATCCAAGTTGGTATCTGAAGTGAGAGACTCAGGGGAGTCTATGTGCTTCCTCCTGCACAATCTCTTTTGTGGGACTTTCTCAGAGGGATATTCTGGAGAAGTTTTATAAGAGATAATGCCACCCATAGGGGCTTCCTGAGGTTCTGGGCCTCTGCGCATGGGGGGGGGGGGGGGATTGACAATGAAGCCAGCACAGGTGCTTGGGAGGGAAGAGAACTTTGGCCAGAGAGTGGAGCTGACTAAGGAACCAGCACTCTCTCCATCAGCTCAAAAGTCCCCTCGCTTTGCTCAGAATCGGTCCTCTGCTGCGAAGAGTCCAAGGACCAGCTTTGGTGCAGAGCGGGCAGCTTCAAAGCCGATGTAGGAGCCAAGCTCAACCTAGCTGAAGCACTGAGGGGTAGAATCGGATTAGACAACTGCCCGCACCGACTCCCCTCTCTGGGTCTGACTGGTGAGCACCGGCTCCTAGACCCTTCAATGTCAGAAGTAATTGAGGAAGTCAGATCAAATGTTGGAACGAAAGAGTCCAAATGGGGTCTCGGTTCCAATGTCTCCACTACTATCGGGCACATGGTTTCTGGCTTCGAATACTCCAGGATGATCAATGGAGGAATCGCAGGAGGAATTAGATGGGGCGGCTCCGATTCCTTTGGGTCCGGAAACGATAAATTTTTTGCTAGCGCCAGTGTTCATAGCAATCTCTTCACCATCCGCTCCACGTCTTCATCAGATAAACTCCTGGAGAAACTGCAGGAGATTGAAGGAGATCTTGCCCTTTCCAGTATGGGTGATCCCAATGTAAGAGTGACTGGCTCCAAAACTAGAGACCATATTATTGGCACTGACTCACCTGGCTCCGAGGACACAAATGGAGTCGAAGGGTGCAGTTTTGACTTGTTGGAGCCAAGAACTCTGGGCTCCAAAGCAACAATTTTTTTGGTGCTTCCGAAGCTGGAACTGAAACAACAGGTCATTTACGGCCCTTTTCTTTAGAAGAGGATGAAGAAGGAGATTTGGAGCACTGGGATTCCTCAAGGGCTTCAGTAACTGGAACCTACAGCAATCCCTTAACAATGAGCTTATTTTTACGCTCAAGTAGAACTCTAGCACTAAAGCCATGGCAGATAGTACATGGATCCTGCAGGTGAAGAGTGCCAAGACAATACACACAGCTAGTATGACTGTCTGTGATTGACATTTTCTGACTACACCTGTCACATTTCTTAAACCCTGACTGTCTAGGCTCCTTCTCTTTCTGTTCCTTAGACATTTCTAGAACTCTCTGACAAAAAACAAGCTTAGCGGAAAGTGCAGCTCTATGTAGCCTAAGCCAAAACTAGCAAAACAAAAGCAACTAAGGCACTCAAGGCACACACTACCAAACGACAACTTTTTTTTTTTACGAAAACAAAGGAAGACTCCTCTAACCGAGTTCCTCAGATAGAGGAATAAGAAACACCACACAAGGAAGGGTAGCAACCCTCTAACTTAAACAGGCCACCAAGAGCTCTCTAACTTAAACAGATCTGTCAAAAAGAACTGCTCTAACTTAAATGGAGACTCTCTGATGGGGGAATAAGAAGAAACACCACACAAGGAAGGGTAGCGACCCTCTAACTTAAACAAGCTACAGAGAGCCCTCTAACTTAAACAGGTCTCTCAGAACAAAACAGAAGGCCCAGACAGGAACAAGGAAAACAAACACAACCTCTCAATACAGCAAGACCTACAAACAAATTAATGCACACAATAGCACATTGATTTAAAGTCACTAGTAAAGGAAAAAAAACTCTCATAAAAAAGAGAAAGACAATAATATAAATACTACTTAGCCAATGAGCCAGCAGAAACACATCTCAATCGCTTGAGCGGCAAATGAGATCTGGGTATTCTTCCCATTGCATCATGGGATAGGGGACGGCTTCAAGCCAGTAAAAGCCCTCGAGCTTTTGTAGTAGGCCGAGTCAGAACTGATGCTCAGTTCCAAACTCAACCTGCAAGAGTTAAGGCAAGCTAGGACAACATAACATTGCTGGTTTTGGAGACTACTTTTGGAAAAAAGATGGATTTGTTCTGAGTGCGACTCTATCTTTATGAAAAATTAAGTAGAACAATTTGCATGATAGGGCCTGCAACTCAGAAATAATAGCCACCAAAAATAATGTCTTCCAGGAGAAATACTTCAAATCACAAGATGCTAATGGTTCATAGAGGGTCTTTGTAAGAGCTTGAAGAACAGTAGTTAGATCTCATGGGAGAGCTGGTTCTTTAAATGGGGGTTTTAGTAGCAAGAGTCCCTTTAAGAAAGCTTTACAAAGCTTGTGAGACATTAGAGGAGAATCATTCCAGCCTGAATGGAAATTTGATATCGCTGCCAGATGAACTTGTATCGTAGATGCAGAGGAACCAGATTGGGAAAGTGTGTTTATAAAATCCAGAACTTCATGAATGGGACTGGCATAAGGATCCAGTCCTTTATTCAAGACCCATCTAGTCAATTTTCCCATTTGCCTTGATACAGTTTTCTAGTAGAAGGTTTGTGATAAGAAATAATAATACATTGGACAGGGGAAGAAAGGAAAGGATGCCTGGCAATCATGGGAATTGGAGAAGCCACGTAGTGAGCTTGAGATGCTGGAGATTTGGATGAACCATGCCCTCTGGGTGAGTTAGCAGATGTGGAACTGGGTACAAAATTCATGGTTCCCATATCAGATGAGGCCAAAGGAAGGGAAACCAAACTTGTCGAGGCCAGAAGGGGGCAATGAGGATTACTGAATTCTCTTTTCTTTTGGCTTTCTTTAGGAATTGTTATACAAGAGAAGTTGGGGGAAAGGCATATAACAGACCGAGAGGCCAAACATGGAGAACATCTATGAGTGACTCCCCCAGAGGAGGGATTAGGGAGAAGTAACTTCTCCATTTGTTGTTTAAGGGAGAGGCAAAGAGGTCACAGCAAGATTGGCCCCAATGGCAAAAAATCTTGTCTGCCACTACAAGGTTCAGAGACCACTCATGAGGCATAACAATAGTCCTGTTCAATGTATCCGCTATCACATTGGAACTTCCTGGAATGTGCGTTGCTATCAGAAAGCAGTTTTGAGTGCTTCTCAACATAGTCGGTAAAATTTGATTCCCCCTTGTTTGTTGATATACCAGACTACTGCCATGTTGTCTGCCTGAATTGCTATTGTCCCTAGAGGAAGGGCATCTTGGAATGCTTGCACCTCTAACAGCACTGCCCATGTATCCAGAACATTGATGTACAAATTGGCCTCCATTTGGGGCTATGTGCCTTGGACTGACTTTTCCAGGTAATGCCCCACCATATCTAATAAACATCCATGGTCACTATGGCTTGGTGCTAAGGCAAGATGAATGACCGGCCCAAGAGAATCTGGCCGGAGTGAAGCCACCATTTGAGATCCTGTTTGCAATGATTGGTAATCAAGACTAGATGAGACATTGGTTGATGTATCAGAGACCATTGGGTTGCTAGTAACCACTGCAGTATTCACATATGAAACCTCACTATAAGAACCAGAGTGATTGAAGCAGCCATAGAACCTATGGCTTAAAGGACAAGTTTCGCTGGAATCCTGTTGTTCTGGAGAATTTACTCTGATACTCTGTAGTCTTTCTGGAGGGAGAGAAGCAATCCCTGAGACAGTATCTAATAGCACCAATGAAATCCACTTGCTGAGAAGGCTGAAGGTTGGACTTTTTGAAATTTATTGTTATGCCTAGAGACATACAAACATTTATGGTGTCATCTCTTGTCTGTTCTAAAAGACACCTGGTGGCAGCAATGAGGAGCCAGTCATCGAGATACAGAAAAACTTGAAAACTTTGCATTCTGAGGTGAGCTGCAACCACTGCCATGCATTTGGTGAACACCCTAGGGACTGTGGTGAGACCAAAGGGCAGTGCTCTGAACTGGAAATGACTGGCTCCTAGCCAGAAGCACAGAAATCTTCAGGAGCTTTGTTCCATTTTTATGTGGTAATAATCATCTTGGAGGTCTATAGAGCACATCCAGTTGCCTTTTTCCAAAAAAGGAAGTATGGATTGTACCGAGACCATCCGGAATTTTGTTTACTGAACTTCCTTGCTGAAGTGGCTGAGATTCAAAATGGGTCTCCAGTCCCCTGTTTTTTGGGCACTAAAAAGAATCTTGAGTAATCTCTGGATCCTATTTGTTCTAGTGGGACTTCTTGGATGACTCTTTTTTTGAGCCGTTTTTGAATTTCTAAGACTGCTGCTTCCCACTGACTGGGTGGAACATCTGGGAGATTTTTCTGGGGGTTGAGACTTACAAATAGTGGAATTAGATAACCTCTGGATATTATTCCCTGCATCCATTTGTCTAAAGTTATTAAGTGCCAGACAGGTAGATGCAGGGGTAATCACCCCCCAACTGCCTCCAGAGGAGGGCAATTGGGCACCCCTTCAGGGATGCTGATAGGAAGTTCAAGACAGGGACTCTCTGGAACCCTGATTCTGTGGTGCTTTTCTGCCCCTAGGGTGGCATCTTCCATTGCTTCCTCCTCTGCCCCGGGGGAAGTCTTTACCTTGTGAGTCTTGGAAAGGCTCATTGGATTTTCTAAACCATAGTCTTTCACTCCTTTGGTTCCTAAAATAGGGCCTCTGAGGAGTGGAGAAATGTATGCCTATGGCAGACAGGGTCTTACCATCTTTCTCACTTCTGGCTAAAGTGTCTTTAACCTTTGGGCCAAAAAGGGTGGATCTGCCAAAAAGAGCATTGATGAATGATGCTTTGAATGGCTCCATAAAGTCACACAAGCACATTCAGGAGTGCCTTCTGATGGCTATACCTGAACCCGCTGCCCTGGTCGTCCCCTTGGCTGCATGAGCAATGAGCCTCATGGATGAGTTGAAGACAGCATCTAGGGTTACAAGCTGTGAGGAAACTTTGTTACAGACCTCTTCAGCCACTGTTCCTGAGAGAGTATTTGAAAGTTTTTTAATCAAATCTCTCTGTAATCTTGTAAAGTGTGCATATAGTTCAAGGACCTTACAGCGAAGGTCGGTGAAGCATATACATGTTTCCCAAATCTATCCGATGTCCTAGACTCCTTGTTAGGAGGATGGATAGTAGGACTCTCTTCAGCAAGTTCCTTTTTGGTGGCAGCCACTATCACCATGGCGTTGACAGGAATCCCTTTAGACCAATGTGGTTCATCTTTAGGTGCTGATAATATTCAGTCAGTTCTCTTGGGGATTGATTCTTTGGAGTCAGGCATCTTCCACATCCACTGAGCAATCAGTTTAATGAGATCATCAGTGGGTGGAGAGATCCTAGATGTGGGGGGTTGGGCACAAAATGCCTCCAGGTATACTGATTCCTCCGAGGAAGGTTGAATGGAGGACCAGCCACCACTCTGTTTTAGGATTTCCAGGATGTCCCCAAAGAAAACATCATTGGGGTGACCTGGGGGAACTCCCCCCCTCATCAAAATCAGTATCTTCTGTGACAGACTCTTCTGGGGAGTCAAGGTACTTCCTCTTGCACTTCTTCTTCACAGGGACTCCCTTGGGGCAATGATCTGGGGAAGTATCTGAAGAGGAGACCACTAAAGTTGGAGTCACCTCGGACTTTTGTGCCCTCTGTCCCGGGGGTGAGCCTGATGGTATCTTAGGTCTATAGGAGGTAGAAAGCTGTCCCAATAGGGATGGCAAAGATGGAGAGTCCCCAGTGGACAATGCCTTCTCCATTATGCTAAAGGCTGCCTCCCCCATGCAGAGGGATGGGAGCCCAGAACCGAGACAGACTCCTTTGGAACCGGGATCACACCCTGCACTGAGGAGGCAGCCTCTGGAACAGAAACCTGGGCCAATCTTACAAAGGTCGAGGAACTGAGAGACATGGATGGTTCAGAATGAAAGGAAATCAATCCAAGTCCCTCAGACCCAACCAGAGAATCATGACCCCAAGAGATCTCCATTGCCGAGGTCTTGGAGGAACTCAAGACAACTCTCAGAACCAGAGACAAAGAAGCTACTGGTATCAAAGTAGTCGATGCTGGAGGAGTCAGAACCGAGGGCTCCAAGGTCTCTATTGGAGTTGGAGGAGGATATGGGGGGGGGGTTATAGCTAGACTTGTTCCAAGGCCAGCATGGCTAGGAACTGAGGGTAACCCTCTAGCCATAAGAAGCTGGTCTGCCAGTCTTGTCAGCCTCAGACAGGGTCTTAGCAGATCTGACGGTGGATACGGAGGGAGATCCCGGAGGTCTGGTTTCCAAGAAGGGACTGGGTGGCATATCCTTGAATGGGTTGATAGATGGTGAATATTGTGTTCATGGTAATTGAACTAACTTTGTTACAGAGGAATCGGTCAATGCCAAAACAGGAGTTGTTTTCAGTTCAGAGGAATGGGTGGTTTTCAATGTCGGTAATTCCTCCGGTGTCGAGGAGCTCTTTGGTACTGAGTATGATCTTGGCAATTTCTTTGTCAGTTCCGAAGATCTTGGAACCGATAAAGCACTTTTCCTTGAAGTAGAAGAAGATGAGGAGGAAGTGCTAGTCTCAGGTTTAGTCTCAGATAAGACCTCTTCAAAGGTAGATTTAAGGAGTTCTTTTAAAATCAATTTATTTTTCCTTTCAGTTAGGGTTCGAGTGGAGAACCCATGACATATTGAAAAGTCCCCTTGCAAGTGCATTTTTCCCAGGCAGTATACACAAAGCGAGTGGTTATCAGAATTTGGCATCTTGCCTTCACATTTTTGACATCTTTTGAAAGCTGATGTGCTTTTACTAGGCTTAGCAGGTGAAGTTTGTTTTTGATCAGACATTTTTAGTCAACTGACAACAACCATCGCTAAAGTTGCATGACACAGGAAAAATAAGAGAGTCAAGGTTTTTTTTTTTGTAACTAGAGGAAAGAAAGAAAGAAAGAAATTACAGAAAAATACCAGCAATGGTAATTAGAATACCTGAAAGTAAAGAAAAGAAGTACCAGCAATGGTACATAAATTATACCAACGGTAGGAAGAAAGGGAATCAAAGAAGTTTAGAAATAAGCTAAGAGGAGCGGGTAGATAGTGTGAAGGAAATATGAGAAGAAAAGTATTAAGAAATAAAGATAGCTAAGAAAAAATTTAACAATTACTCACTGAAAAGCAAGGCTCAAGAGAAGGAAACTTTTAGTTATGTACTTACCATAACTTTAGATGTATGGGATCCATCTCGCCTACATTCTGTACTGATGGGTTCAAAGCCGATCCTCGGCTCTGACTCGGCACGCTATACTATAGAACTAAGTCTCTTATTGGCTGAGCTATCCCCCTATCCCAGGATGCACCACCACTGCTTCCCCAGATCTTGTTTGTCCGCACACATGCACACACACATAGACTGTTGATATAATATTGCCAGGTGTTTCAAGATGAAACAGCTGAACTCAAACTGCCCGGTCTCTTCTGATCTCCAAGGCAGGGGGAAGGAGGGTGGGTTATTAGGAATGTAGGTGAGATGGATCCCATACATCTAAAGTTATGGTAAGTACATAACTAAAAGATGTAATGTGATCCTATCTCGCCTACATTCTGTACTGATGGGACAGCGTCCCTAGCACCTGATTCCTGGGTGGCTCACTGGAAAACACTCCTGAGAACTGTGGAACCGAAGGAAGCTCGCCCCCGAGATGCCACGTCCAATTTGTAATGAGAAATGAAGGTGTGAGGAGAAGACCACGTAGCCGCAGCACAAATGTCACTAATGGCAAGCTTGGAATGAAAAGCTGCCGAAGTAGCCATAGCCCTGGTAGAATGAGCTTTCACTGTAGCTGTAAGCTCTTTATTAGAAATGAAGTAAGTATGACTGATACAGTCTCTGATCCACTTGGCAATAGTGACTTTCGTGATGGCTTTGCCCAATTTATTGTCCGAAAAGGACACAAACAATTGATCTGTTTTCCATGCTTGGTGCATCCTATCCAAATAGAAGCGTAATTGTCTGTGAACATCCAAGGTGTGAAAGATGTATTCCGCTCTGTTTGAGTACTTCGGGAAGAAAACTGGAAGTTCCAATGATTGTTGCAGACAAAAACTGGAACAAACCTTAGGAACAAAGGATGGGTTCGGTCTGAGGGATACTCTATCCTTGTGAAAAAACAGGTATGGTGGTTTGACACATAGGGCTTGAAGTTCCGAAACTCTCCTGGCTGATGTAATTGCAACTAATAAAGCAGTCTTCCAAGAAAGAAATTTTAAGTCACAAGTTGCTGCCGGTTCAAAGGGGGAAGAGGTCAGAGCACCTAACACCACATTAAGGTCCCACGGTGGAGCGGGATGAGATATCGGGGGCCGTAGCAGCCCAGCACCTTTCATGAAGGCTTTACACAACTTGTTGCTCATCGAAGGTGGTTCTATGCTCTCATGAAAATTGGAAATAGCTGCCAATTGAACTTTGATGGTAGAGACCGAACAACCTTGATTGAAGCTAAAAACTTCAGAACCTCTGACACCGGGACTGTTATGGGGTCTAATCCCCGGAGTTGAGCCCAAATAGCAAATCTCTTCCATTTGCTGCTATACATTTTCTTAGTAGAAGTTTTGTGGGCCGAGGACAAGATATGTATGACTTCCGGGTCCAAAGCATGGTTCCTGACTATGGTCGGAAGAGGAGGAGCCAAGCTGTTAACTTCAACGAGTGGAGGGACTGATGAAGCTGTCCCGACTGATGGGTCAAAAGATCCGGAACTTGGTCCAGGAACCATGGACCGTCCAGTGCATATTTTCGAAGAAAGGGAAACCAGACTTGACGAGGCCAGTATGGGGCAACTAAAATCATTTTGCTCTCCAAGCGAATCACCTTCTGGATCACCTTGGGAAGAAGGGGAACTGATGGAAAGGCGTATAGCAGACCGGTGGGCCAAGCTTGGACTAGACCATCCTTGGGAATCTCCCACGGAACTGGGGTGAGAGAGAAGAATTGTTGGCATTTCGTGTTGAGGGGGGTTGCGAAAAGGTTGCAACAAGGAGTTCCCCATCTTCTGAAAATCTGAGTTGCCACTTTGTCGTTCAGAGACCACTCGTGAGGGGAGAGAATAGTTCTGCTCAGTCTGTCGGCTATCATATTGGATCTCCCTGGAATGTGTGTTGCTATAGCCCAATCCCATACCCTCATGGCCTCTCTGCAAAGGGGGTAGGATCTGGTCCCTCCCTGCTTGTTCAGGTACCAGACTACTGACATATTGTCGGACTGAATGGCAATCATGCCCTAGGGGAGGTAACTGTGTAGTGCTTGCAGCGATAGAAGCACCGCCCTCATCTCTAGTATGTTGATGTGGAGGAGAGTCTCGTCGGAGTGCCACTTGCCTTGGACTGACCTGCCCAGGTAATGTCCCCCCCCACCCCGTCTGGGAGGCGTCCGTAGTCAATGTGGCCACTGGAGGTGGAGGAACGAAGGGTCGCCCCTGATCCAGGTTGGAGGAAAGAAGCCACCAACGAAGGTCCTGTTTGCACATCTCTGTGATCAGAATATAGTGACTGAGAGGGAGATCCTGATAAGACTACTGGACTGACAGGAGCCACTGGAGAATCCTCATATGTAACCTTGCCAAGGGGACTAGGAGAATGGTGGCCAACATGGAACCTAACAGTTGTAGGACCATCCTGGCTGGGGCTCGACGTTTGCGGAGCAAGGCTCGAACTTGAGACTGTAGTGTCTCTATTCTCTCTGTAGGAAGATAGACACACATTTGCTTTGAGTCTATCTCTACTCCGATAAACCGAATGCGCTGAGATGGCAGCAGCATGGACTTTGTCCAATTGAAGGTGATTCCTAGGGAGTTGCCTAGAGATATAGTGGCTGCTAGGTTTTGCAAGAGTAGACGCCTGGAGGTGGCAGTTAGGAGCCAGTCGTCTAGGTATGGAAACACCTGGAATCCTAGACTTCTCAGGTGAGCAGTCACCACCGCCAAACATTTGGTGAACACCCTGGGGGCTGTGGTGAGACCAAAGGGCAGTGCACGGAACTGGAAATGACTGTCTCCCAGGCAGAAGTGCAAGTGTCTCCTGGACGCCTGATCTATCAGGATGTGATAATAAGCGTCCTTGAGATCTATGGAGCACATCCAAACACCTTTCTCCAGCAGCGGGAGAATGGATTGCAAGGTGACCATCCAGAACTTGGACTTCTTCACTGATCGATTTAGCTTGCTGAGATCCAAAATGGGCCTCAAGTCCCCGGTCTTTTTTGGCACCAAAAAGAATCTTGAGTAAGTCCCTAATCCGGTCTGGCCTGCGGGGACAGGTTGGATGACTCCTTTTCGAAGCAGCTTTGAGATTTCGATGGCTGCAAGATCCCGTTGACTGGGTGGCGGGTCCGGGATTTTTTGGGATGGAGGGGGGGTGAGAAAAGGGGATGGAGTAACCTCCAGCGATGATTCGGAGCACCCATCGGTCCTGAGTGATACTCTCCCAGGCCTTTAGATGCTTCGAAAAACGACCCCCGACTGGCTCCGGAGCTGCACAGTCGGGCAATCCTTCAGGGATGCTGGAAGGTTGAGGAGCCACGAAAGGACTCGTGGTCTCCAGTGTTGTGGGGGGCCTCCGCCGCCTCTGGAACGGCGTCTTCCTGAAAAATTTACCCCTCCTCTGCCTCTAGCAGGGGGATCACTCTGCTGTGAAGAGTAAGGCTTTTGAGATTTTCGGAACCTAATTTTTCCCCCTCTTCTAGCCTTGGAATAAGGCCTGAAGGGGGTGGAAAACCATGCCCCTACGGCAGTCAAAGTCTTACCCTCCTGTTCACAGCGAGTCAAGGTGTCCTTTACCTTGGGTCCAAACAGAGAGGACTCATCAAAGGGAGCATCGGCAAAGGAAGACTTGAAGGCTTCCACAAAATGACAGAGGCGAAGCCAGGCTTGTCTCCATAGAGCAACACCTGTTCCCGCCGCTCTGCTTGCCCCCTCAGCTGCATATGAAATGAGCCTCATGGACGAGTTCGATAATGATGATAGGGTAGCCAGCTGAGAGCTAACCATCTGGGCCAACTGCTCAGGTAAGTTACAAGAGAGGGTATCTGAAAGTTCCTTGACCAGATCCCTCTGAAGTCTGGTGAAGTGCGTCAGATAATTCAGAGACTTTAAAGTAAAGGTTGCTGAAGTAAGGGTGCGCTTCCCGTACCGATCCATGCTCCTGGACTCTTTATTAGGAGGATGGACAGATGTCAAAGCCTCTGCCACATCTTGTTGGGTAGCAGATGCCACCACCAGGGCATCTACAGCCACACCTTTGGAGAGAAAATCCTTTTCGGGGGGGTTGAAAGAAATTTATTGGGGCGAGCTGGCACCGGTTCCACAGAATCCGGGTGTTCCCATGCCCTTCGAGAGATCAAATCCAGAAGCTCATTGAAGGGCGGAGACACCCAGGAGGTGGAGGGCTGAGCCCCGAAGGCCTTGAGGAATACCGACTCCTCAGCGGAAGGGGGTTTGGACTGCCAGTCGCCTCGTTGCTTCAGGATTTCCAAAATGTCCGCAAAGGAGACATCATCTGAGGACGACTTGGGGGACCCCTCTGCATCATCGAGGTCGGTGTCCGAGGTGAGAGACTCGTCAGGGGAGTCGACGTGCTTCCTCTTGCACTGTCTCTTCCTTGGAGGTTCCTCCGAAGATGCTTCGGAGGGTCCTTCAGGAAGGAGGGAACCCCCGATGGGGGTGGCCTCAGGCCCCAGGGCTCCGCTGTCTTGAGACAGGGGGACTACAAAGGAACCAGTCTCCGTGCCAAGGGAAGGTGCCGGTGAAACGGTGGAGGTGGCCAAAGAAGATTTGGCCAGAGCACTCCTCATGGCCCTGAAGGCGGGACCCCCAGAGTCCTGGGAAAGTCCGACCCCCGAGGCCACAACAGTAGACGGCACTCCCACAGCCGACACACTGAGAGGGAGGCTCGGAACTGAAAACATCGGTCCCGAAGCGACACCCCCGGGGCCGACAGAGGAGGTCCGTGTACCGAACTCCGACCCGAAGGGCGGGGTTGGAGTAAGGGTCGGAACCGACCTGAAGACCTCCATCGGCTCCACCAGCACCGACTCCAACGGTGCCGAGGCTGTTGGAGGAGGAACCAAGACAACAGGGTGGGCAACTGGCTCCGGAGCCGACTGGGCTGGAGCCAAAACCAACTTTTGGAAGACTGGAGACTGAAACAGCCTTTGAAGTACCCTGTCTATGTCCGAATCCGACATTCTCAAAGACCGAGAAGAGATCGAACGAGTTCGAGTTGACTTCTCCACCGGCTCCGAAGGACTGGGGGACCGGCTCCGAATAGTCTCGATAAATATCGGTGCCGAGGGAGACTCCACAACCATTGCAATTTCCCTCGGAGCCGAAGTGGACTTCGGCGCCGAAGGGGAAGAGTCTGAGCGGGCAACTCTCATCGGCTCCGAAGACAGTGGAGCCGATGAAGGTGACCCGCGTCTTGAAGCTCTAGCCGTCGGCTCCGAAGCCAGAGGAGTCGAGGCTGGAGGCATCGAGGCAGACCGTTCCGCCCTCGGCTCCGAAGTCCGTGGAGCCGATGGAGAAGCCTGCCGAGATTTCTTTGTAGCCGGTTCCGATGGGCTGGTCGGAGCTGACGATTTCTTCTTCTTAGAAGGTGAAGAGGAAGAAGATAAAGCCTCCTCAAAGGAAGGGGTGATAAGCCCTTTTAAAATCAATTTGTTTTTCCTCTCTTGGAGGACATGGGAGGAAAAAGCGTGACAAATGCTGCATGACTCCTGAAGATGCTTAGGGCCTAAACAATAAACGCACAAAGAGTGATCGTCAGTTATGGACATTTTGTAACTGCATTTAGAGCATTTCCTGAATCCAGATGGTCTGTGCTCTTTCGACATGTTGACCCAATCACTACCACTAGAAAAAATCTTTTAACAAAATTTTGCTTAAAGAAAAGCGTAACTGAGGACAAGACCCCTCTAACAGAAAACGGGATTATTTGACCAACACTAGACTACAATACCACAAAAAGACTCACACTAAGTTTCAACCAAGTGCGAGGGCAAGGTCCCTCTAACTTAAACGGGATCCTTTCCCTCAAACTGATGATAATTTCACCACAAAAAATAACTCAAAAGCAGTCACACAACAACGATAGCTGTTAAAACAGCTTTTGGGTAGATTAACCAAAAATTCCTGACAGAATTTTTTAAAGAAATAAGCACTTAGCTTAGCCAAGTCCGAGACCACGTCTTTGCTGTAGAAGCGGCAAACGAGATCTGGGGAAGCAGTGGTGGTGCATCCTGGGATAGGGGGATAGCTCAGCCAATAAGAGACTTCGTTCTATAGTATAGAGTGCCGAGTCGGAGCCGAGGATCGGCTCCGAACCCATCAGTACAGAATGTAGGCGAGATAGGATCACATTACATCTGATGCTTTTGGTCTGCGAAGTGGCAAATGAGATCTAAGGTAATCTCTGTGAGGAGCATTATGAGTAGTGCCTTGCTCAAGAGTTTAGAGAGCGAAGCTGGACGATATGGCTGAGTCAGTTCTGAGGTTTAGAAACAAACCCCACTGTCAAGGATTGGATGAAGCTTAACTACATCAGATGAATAGTATACATTGAATGGCAACCTTCTTATGTGAAAAATTAAATATGGAGGACTTATAGAATGTGCCTACAGTTCCAAAATCATTTAAACAGAAGAGATGGTAATTGGAAATAGGGCCTTTCAGGACAGATCCTTTAACAGCTGCCTCAGGGAGAGGAAGAGTGAACTTTTTCAGCATGAAGTAAATATCCTATGGATGGCATAGAATAAAGTAGGAGGACTAAGGTGAAAGGTACGTCATTAAAAAAAAAAAGCTTTATAGACCTTAAGAAAAGCAGAAGAAGATGAGTCAGTTCTAAAATGAAAACCAGGACTAGTACCTAATTGAACTTTAATTGAAGTGTAGCTGAGTCCAGAAGCAATCATTTTAAACAACAGTAAAGGACCAAAAAGAAAAGACCTGAACAAAGTCTATATTTTTATTTTATGCACATAAGAAAAGAAAAATGAATAGATTCACTTGTCTTTATATATTTTCTGAATGGAAGACCTCTAACAGGAGAAAATGCTGGTTAACTACTCTTTCAGAAAAAAGCAGAATTACTGGCTCTTAATGGAACTGAAGAATCCATACTATCAGCTTTGTGGAGTAGATCTCCAAGTGGGGTTTACTTGGGTGAAAAAGCATAATTTTGAAATGACACAGATGAAGGGATTCTCCAGCAGAAATTGAGCCAGTATGGCAAAATAAGTCTCTCTGGTCCAGAAATGGGCATAAGAGAATGATTATGGCCTTTGGAAGTTTGACTTTCTGAATGAACCTCAATGTGAAAGAAAATTAGGAGAAATCATAAAGAAGACCAATTGACCACCTGTGGACCAGAGCATCAGTGGCCTGATTTCTCCTTCAGGGAAAAGAAATCTGGACATTTGATATTTACTGGAGATGCAAACGTGTCATGCACACTAACTTGTCCCTAAGGCGAAATACCATTTTCAAGACATCATGAGACAGCAACAAAATGTATCTGCTGGAGAACTAACCTTTCAAGGAATATGGGAGGCTATTAAAACAGTGTGAATTGATGGCCCATAGTCAGACTGTCTTAATTCTCTACAGAGTGAGTATAAGAACATTCTCCCTGATGTAACAGACAACAGTCATGATGTTTCAAGTTTCAAACAGCTATTCCAATGGAGGCAGGAAGTCTTGAAAGGCTAAAAGCATTAAAAGAACATTTCTCATCTAAGGCATTTATATAAAAATTTGACTCCTCTGGTGATGAGGTACCCTGAGCTAAATGCTCATTACAGAGATTCCACAAACCCTTAGAAAGTGACTGCAAATAAATTACTTCCAGGATCATAGTAAATCAAAACCTATCTGTGCCATTTGATAAAACAACAGAGATCAAAAATAATTGACTCCCACACCTTATACAGAGGCAGCATGTTTACTGCACCCCAAAATTATATTTACTGCTTTCATGGCTGCACAGCATTAGGAAAAGAGAAAAGTGCCATAAAACAGTGCACTGCACTCTGAAACTTTTAGTTATGTACTTACCATAACTTTGGATGTATGGGATCCATCTCACATACATTCATAACTGATGGGTTCGGAGCCGATCCGTCGGCTCCGATTCGGCCACTATACATTAGTACGAAGTCTCTCATTGGCTGGGCTACCCCTTATCCCACAGTGCACCACGCCTGCTTCCCCAGATCTTGTTTGTTCGCTTTCATACATACATACAGGTACAGAACACATACCAATAATTGTAAACAACCAGAGCCCTTCCAGAGGAGAGCTCACCAAAATCACTATTTCCTCCAAATCCAAAAGGTAGGGGGAAGGAGGGTGGGTATGTATGAATGTAGGTGAGATGGATCCCATACATCCAAAGTTATGGTAAGTACATAACTAAAAGATGTAATGGAATCCTATCTCGCCTACATTCATAACTGATGGGACAGTGTCCCTAGCACCTAAAACCCGCGGTGGCTAACTGGAACACACTCCTGAGAACTGCAGAACCAAATGAAGCTCTGCCTCGGGAAGCCACATCAGCCTTGTAGTGAGAAATGAAGCTGTGCGGAGAAGACCAAGTAGCAGCCGCACAAATATCATCTATTGAGACTTTGGAGTGAAAGGCTACAGAGGTGGCCATAGCCCTGGTAGAATGAGCTTTGAGTGGGAAAGGCAACTCTCTGCCTGACTGGGAATAAATGAAAGAGATGCAATCCTTAATCCATTTGGCAATGGTGGTTTTGGCAACTGGTAGACCTAACCTATTCTCCGCAAAGGACACAAAGATTTTCGTGTCTGAGAGGTCCTATCTAAGTAAAAATGCAGTTGCCTGTGAACATCCAACTGGTGGAAGGTATATTCTGCTCTATTAGAGAAATTTGGAAAGAAAACTGGGAGCTCCAAAGATTGCTGAATGCATAAAGGGGACGCTACCTTAGGCAAAAAGGATGGATTCAATTTAAGGGAAACTCTGTCTTTGTGAAAAATCAAATAAGGAGGAGAAGAACAGAGAGCCTGAAGCTCCGAAACACGCTTAGCAGAAGTTATTGCCACTAGAAAGGCAGTTTTCCACGACAGGAATTTCATATCACAAGTGGCTGCTGGCTCAAAGGGATGGGCAGTTAAGGAGGCCAGAACCAAATTCAAGTCCCAAGGGGGCACGGGATGAACCATAGGAGGCCTGAGGAGCCAGGCTCCCTTAAGAAAGGACTTGCAAAGTCTGTTAGCCATTAAAGAAGGCTCTATAGCAACATGAAAATTAGATATAGCCGCCAGTTGAACTTTAAGTGTGGAGACTGAAGAGCCTGAGTGAAACAATGAAGCTAAAAATTCCAAGACCTGCGGAACTGGGACCGTAAGAGGATCAATGCCTCGCTGCTGGGCCCAACAAACAAACCTTTTCCATTTGCTGGAATACAGCTTAACAGTAGACGGCTTGTGGGAAGAAGACAAGATGTGCATCACTTCCGAAGAAAGAGAAAGATCTCTAACTAGGGATGGAAGTGGAGTAACCAAGCAGCCAGTCGCAAGGACCGGAGGGATGGATGAGAGTGTCCCGACGGGTTGGACAACAGATCCGGCACTGGGTCCAAAATCTAGGGGCCCTGTACCTCATGCTTCTGAAGGAATGGGAACCAAACCTGACGGGGCCAATGTGGGGCGACCAAAATCATGTGGGACCCTACATGAAGAGCCTTCTGAATCACCCTCGGGAGAAGGGGAATCGGGGGGAAGGCATAAAGCAGACCCGGGGGCCAATTGTGGGCTAGAGCGTCCCTGGGAGACTGCCCCTGAGAGGGTGTCAGAGTGAAGAACTCTCTGCACTTCGCATTGTTGGGGCTGGCGAACAAGTCGCAACAAGGGAGACCCCATTTGGTGAAGATCTGCGCAGCCACTCTGTTGTTGAGGGACCACTCGTGTGGCAACAGGAGAGTCCTGCTGAGCCTGTCTGCAATCACATTGGCTTTTCCCGGGATGTGCATGGCTACTAAGAAACGTCGAAAGGCTATGGCCCAATGCCATACTCTCATGGCCTCCCTGCAAAGGGGGTAGGACCTGGTTCTGCCCTGCTTGTTTATGTGCCAAACTACCGACATGTTGTCGGATAGGATCGCAATAGTACCTTGGGGGAGAGCATGATGAAGTGCCTGTAAAACCAGAAGCACCGCTCTCATTTCCAGGATATTGATGTGAAGGTGCGCCTCACAATCCTGCCAAGTGCCTTGGACCGACCTGTCCAGATAATGACCCCCCCCACCCTATCTGGGAGGCGTCCGTGGTCACTGTGGCAACAGTGGGCTGAAGGGCGAAGGGACGCCCCCGGTCCAGGTTGGACTGACATAGCCACCAACATAGGTCCCGACGACAACTGTCCGTAATCAGAACTAGGTTCAGAGGAAGTTCTTGGTATGACCATTGAACCGATAATAGCCATTGCAGCACCCGCATGTGCATCCTGGCTAATGGTACTAGGAGAATAGTTGCAGCCATCGTGCCCAATAACTGAAGAATCTGTCTGGCAGGAACTCGAGATTTTCGTAACAAATTTAGAACTTATGTTTGTAGAACCTGAATTCTCTCTGATGGCAAAAATGCCCGCATCCTTTTTGTGTATAACTCTGCGCCTATAAAGGTGATACGCTGAGATGGCCGCAGCACAGATTTTCTCCAATTGAACGTGATCCCTAGCGAGAGACCCAAGGATACTGTGGCCCTCAGCGCTCGAATCAGTAGATGCTTGGAGGTGGCAGTGAGGAGCCAGTCGTCAAGATAGGGAAACACTTGGAATCCTAGACTTCTCAAGTGAGCTGTCACCACTGCCAGACATTGGAAAACACCCTGGGGGCTGTGGTGAGACCAAAGGGCAGTGCACAAAACTGGAAATGACTGGTTCCTAGGCAGAAGCGTAAGTGACTCCTGGACTCTTGACGTATCAAAATGTGATAGTAAGTGTCCTTGAGGTCTATGGAGCACATCCAGACATCCTTCTCCAATAACGGGAGAATGGACTGAAGGGTGACCATCCGGAACTTGGACTTCTTCACAAAACGATTTAAAGAACTTAGGTCCAAAATGGGCCTTATGTCCCCTGTCTTTTCTGGCACCAAAAATAATCTTGAGTAAGTTCCTGATCCGATCTGGTCGACGGGGACGGGCTGGATGACCCCTTTGCTTAGCAGCTTTGAAACTTCTACGGCTGCCAGATCCTGTTGACTGGGTGGCATGTCCGGGATTCTCCTTGTAGGAGGAGGGGGCTTGAAAAAGGAGATGAGGTAGCCTCCGGTTACAATGCAAAGCACCCACTGATCCTTGGTTATCGATTCCCAAGCTTGTGCGTGTTTCGCAAAACGACCCCCGACTGGCTCCGGAGAAGCACAGCCGGGCAACATCCTAGGGATGCTGGGGGTAGGAGGAACCATGAAAGGAGTTGCGGTCTCCAGAGTTACGGGGGCCTCTGCCATCTCTAGGGCGGCGTCTTCCTGAATTCCCCCCCCCCGCCTCTGGAGGGGGGATCACACGGTGGAGTAGAGAAGAACTTTTGGGATTTCCTGAACCACATTTTCCCTCCTTTCTGGGCCTTGAGATAAGGTCTAGAGGGAGCGGAAAAACAGGCCCCAACGGCAGTCAAGGTCTTACCCTCCTGCTCGCACCAAGTAAGTGTGTCCTTCACCTTGGGTCCAAACAACGAAGACCCATCAAAGGGGGCGTCGGAGAAGAAAGACTTAAAGGCCTCCGTGAGTGGACACAAGCGTAACCAGGCTTGTCTCCTAAGAGCCACTCCTGTGCCCACTGCTCTACTCGCCCCTTCGGCTGCATAGGAAATGAGCCTTATGGACAAGTTGACAATAGAAGATAGGGTAGTCATCTGGGCGCCTACGGTCTGTGCCAATGCCTCAGGAAGGTTACCCGCAAGGGACTCTCCTAACTCCTTGAGGCGGTCCCTTTGGAGCCTTGTAAAATGACAGAGATAGTTCAGTGACCACAGAGTAAAGGTCGCTGAAGAAAGGGTACGCTTCCCGTACCTATCCATGCTCCCAGAATCCTTATTAGGAGGATGAATGGACATTGAAGCCTCTGACACGTCCTGCTGAGTGGCAGATGCCACCACCATAGCATCAACTGCAACACCCTTAGTGAGGAATTCCTTCTGGGGAGGGGCTGAAAGAAACTTGTTGGGCCTGGCAGGCACCAGTTCCGCCATATCAGGATGCTCCCACACCCTCCGAGAGATGAGATCCAATAACTCGTCGAAGGGTGGAAACACCCAGGAGGAGGATGGCTGGGCCCCGAAGGCCTTGAGGAAAACTGACTCCTCGGCGGTAGGGGCTTTGGATTGCCAATTGCCTCTCTGTCTCAAGATCTCAAGGATATCCAAGAAGGAGACATCATCCGAGGACGATTTGGGGGACCCCTCCGCATCATCAAGGTCAGTATTTGACGTGACGGATTTGTCTTGGGAATCAACGTGCTTCCTCTTACACAGTTTCTTCCTTGGGGGTTCATCTGAAGCAGGCTCAGAAGGACCCCCTGGAAGAAGGGAACCCCCCAAGGGGGTATCCTCAGGCTCTGGGGCCCCACTGTCACGGGAAAGAATGTCTCCAGAGGCACCAGTACCCAAAACTTGGGACGGTGAGGTAGAAACCTGCTGAACCGGCAAGGTCATGGCCAGCACACTCCTCATGGCCTCAAAAGCAGGACCTCCAGACTCTGTAGAGGGCACTTGCTGAGAGACCACGGTGGTACCGGGAATACCTGCGGCCGATGCGCCGAGGGGAAGACTGGGCATCGAGGACTAAAATGAGTGACGAAATGCCAATGTGCACTCCGCAGAAAGTAAACTCTCCTAAGGAAAGAAGTTCTTACAAAGAATAAATAAATTAAATTTTGCAATGTCCTGTATGATGTCTCTGGAAAGGAAGGATCTGTGACCTCTGAATGCACACTATAGTTATTACTGATAGTGAAGCAAGCAACCAGTCATGAACATAAAAGAATACCTTGGCTCTCTGCAGTCTGCTACTATGATCATGCATTTGATAAACACTTTAGAGGAAGAAGAGGAAAAGGTGAAACCATGTGGTAAAACCCTTAACTGGCAATGACTGGCTCTGATACAGATAAGTGGATACATCCTGGACTCCCTCTGATTTTTATGCGGAAGTAGATACTTTTGTAGTCAAAATATCACATCCAGAACAGTTTCACTGTACTTTGTAAAGTTGGATGACAACTTGGATCATGCTGAAATCTGAGTATTAAAGTTAATAAATTATCAAATAAAAATAGTTTATGAGGTGCAGTTTTGGTATATAGGTAAGTGAACATGTTATTGTGACTCATGACAGAAAAAAATGGAATGTGCTGTTACAAATGAATATTTTGAAGATAAAATGAGTCAGGATCTGAAGCAGATAGACATGCTGAGTCATAATCAATCAGCAGACAGCCAAAAAGAATGACATGGATGAATGTCATTGAATGATAAGCAGCTTAGAAGCAACAAGAAACAAAGTGTGAATTTGAACAGATTGCTTAAAGTATATTTGCAGTGGGTGGAAGTGGTTAGGTTAAAAGACAAAAACTTTTTGTTCAGTCAACAAGTACTCATAGGGCTTGTTAAGTATCAAGAAAGTCATTTATGTAAGTAAATTTACCATAACATAACAGTAAATGTGCAAATGATCACCACTGCAGTAGCCTTAGTTATCGGGGTTATATCCTGCAGTGGATATAATAGCTAGCCAGCTTCCAGAGCTTAAGATCACCTTCCATATACCCAGACTATAGACAGCTCAAGCATGGCTGGAGTAACTGGGTCTATATTATGTTATTAAACAATTACACGTTCGAACTTCATATGCTCGACATCATATGATCGAACATGTAAATGTTCGAACGTTTCAACGGACATCTCTGTACAGTACGGAAATGGAAGTTTTCCATTGTCTGCGCTGTAGTGTGATCTCGGAGTTGGTATATATGAAGAGTGGGGGGTGCAGGGGGGCTTGCCTCCTGCTTAACCTTTCAGGTAGTTTTTTTTTTTTTTGCTTTTTGAATATTTGAGAGTTTGAACATATGCTGTCGACCATATGGTGTTCGGACTTTTAAATATTCGATAATCTAATATAGACGCGAGTAAATCAGTGGTTTGGAAGCCAGGCCCTTCAGAGCTTCCATGCCAGCTAAAAGGGAAGGTATAACCCTGAAAGAGGACAGTAATGGCAACAAAATGACACAAAATTAAGGAGGATGGAGGGAGGGAGTGGCTAGTATAGCAGTGATCCTTTGAACATCTCCTGTTATGGAAGGTTTACTTATACAGCTGTACTACAATCATTGTTTGATCACAGCTACAGTAGCTTTAGTTATATGGGTTGAATACCACAGCTTATAAAGTTTGGGAAGAGGAATGGTGAGAGTGCAAGAGTACACAGAAACGGCTGAAAATTTCTCCCTCTATGTCAGGATTGAGGGACTACTCATGAGGCAAGAGAAGGCATCTGCTCAACTTGTCTGCAATCACGTTGGAATTCCCAGGGATATGTGTTGCTATCAGAAAGCGGTTGGAAGCTATTACCCACTGCCAAATTCTCATGGCCTCTTGACACAGGGGATAGGACTTGGGTCTTCCTTGCTTGTTGATATACCAGACTACTGACATGTTGTCTGACTGAATTATGATCGTTCCAGAGGGGAGAACAGATTGGGCTGCTTGCAATGCCAACAGCACTGCCCTCAGTTCTAGAACGTTGATATTCAGGTTGGCCTCCAAAGTGGACCATGCACCTTGGATTGTCTTTCCCTGGAAATGGCCTCCCCACCCTATCAGGGAAGCATCCATGGTCACAATGGCTTTGGATTGGGGGGGTGAAATGGACAGTTCCAAAGGTCTGTGTCTGGCCTCATCCACCAAAGAAGGTCCTGTTTGCAATGATTGGTTATCTGAATTTGAAAGCATAGAGGGTGGTAATTCGGAGACCACTGAGATAGCAGAAGCCACTGAAGTATTCACATATGCAGTTTCACCAGAGGCACTATTGGTATGGAAGCTGCCATGGATCCTAAAACCTAAAGAACCTCCCTCACTGGGACTTTGTTTTGACAGAGTATGACACCTGGAGCTGGAGTCTCAATCTCTGAAGTCTGTGAGCTGGGAGGGAGCGACACCAGACAAGAATGGGTGTGGAAGACTGCTCCAATGAATTCTATGTTCTGAGCTGGAGCAAGGTTGGATTTTTCTCAGTTTATCATTATCCCCAAAAGCCTTACCAGGGAAAGAGTGTATTGCAGGGCTGTTACCAGAAGATGCTTGGTGGGGGTGGTAAAGAGCCAATCATCCATATATGAAAACACTCGGAAACCTTACAGTCTCAAGTGAGCTATAACCACTGTCCTTTGTGAACACACTCTGGGGGCTGTAGAGAGTCCAAACAGTAGGGCATGAAACTGGCAGTGATTGACTCTTAGCTGGAAGTGAAGTAGACTCCTGGAGCATTTGTCCATTTTCATGTGGGAATACACTTCCCGGAGCTCTATCAAGCACATACAATTGCCTTCCATTAGAAAAGAGAGAATGGACTGAACCATGATCATCCAGAATTTCGTTTGGGCAACAGACTTGTTCAAATTGCTGAGATCTAGAATTGGTCTCCAGTCCCCTGTATTTTCTGGCACTAGCCTCCCGTTCAGTTGCATGTGACAGCAACCTCATGGATGAATTGGAGATCGATTCCAGGGTTGTAAGCTGTGAGGCAACTTTGTCCCTTACCTCATCAGACACCTGCCCTGTGAGTGTTCCAGAGATTTCGAAAACCAAGTCTCTTTGGAGTCTTGTAAAATGTGCCAAGTAATTCAGAGACCGTATGGCAAAAGTCGCTGAAGAAAAAACTCACTTCCCCAATCTGTCCACAGCATTGGACTCTCTGTTGGGTGGATGAACACTATGACTCTCTTCAGCAAGATCCTTTTTCGTGGCTGCTGCCACCACCATAGCATTGACTGGTAAACCTCTTGACCAATGTGGGTTCTCCTTGGGGGGGGAAGTATCTTGTCAGGTCTCTGTGGGATTGACACAACAGAATTAGGGTTCTTCCAAGCATGCTGCACCATGAGTTGTACCAGCTCATCTACAGGTGGGGGTCACCCAAAAGGTAGATGGCCGGGCACGGAAAGCTTGCAGAAATACAGATTCCTCAGAAGAATGGTTAGTGGGCTTCCAATCACCCCTCTGTTTCAACATTTCAAGGATGTCTCCAAAGGAGACATCATCAGGGGGTGACAGTGGGGACCACTGTCATCATCATTGAAATCTGTATTCTCTGTCAGAGACTCTTCAGGGGAGTCTACATGCTTCCTCTTGCATGATCTCTTCCATGGGGGTTCCTCAGCAGGGGCTTCTGAGAAGGACTTGAAAGAGGGAGCACCCTGTAACGGGGTCTCCTGTGACTTTTCTGCCTGGTGTCCTGGGGAAGTGGTTTATGTCAGCTGTAGCTCAGGAGGAAAGGAGGTCTGGGGTTCTGACACTGGTGGAATGCTTCCAGAAGCAAGTGCTCTCTCCACAGCTCGGAAAGCAGGTCCACCCAAAGAGAGATGGGAACCAGGAGCTGAAAAGGACAATCTCGGAACCGGGGTCATACCCTGCTCCATTGAATCCACTCCGGAGGATGGAGCCTCAAGCAGGATCAGTGCAGACAGAACTCCCGGCACCATGGATGGAACCATCGACACAATCGGAACCGTGCCACAAGCCAAACAGCCTGCAGCCCAATCACCAGATTGAGGAAGGCCCGGTTCAGCAGGGACTGAAGACCAAAGGGACAGTCCTAAAGCATGGGGGGATTCTGAAAAGGATGTTGGAGCTGAAGACTTTGGAACCAGTATGGTCAAAGGAGGAGAATACAATGGAGTCTGTGGAGAAACCGACCCAAGTCCTCCCGGAGGATGGGTCCTAGATGGAGTTGATAAGACTGTACACTTGTCCTAGAAATGGGTATGTGGATGAAGAGTATCGGGTGCATGGTGTGGAATCTACCAGCACCGATGGCTCAAGTTTGGAGACCAGAAGAAGTGGTGTCAAAACTGTCGTTATTGGAACCGTGAAAGGACTCGGTGCCGAAGGGGTACTTGGAGATGACATGAACGGATCAGTAGCAAGCATAATCACAGAGATAGGCATCGAAGGTATGCACTGTGCTAAAGTAGCACTCTGTGCTGAAGTCATAGTAGTCTTTGTAAAGTCAGTAGTTGGTGCCAGAGACAGTATCGGAGCTGAAGCTGGTGCTGATATAGGAACAGTCATAGCTGGAGCAGAAGAGGTCGATGCCAATGAGGCAGACTTATGCTCCGAAGATAACTTAGGTACCTTAGGCTTTACAGGTTTGCCCTTGTCTCCAGATGGTGAAGAGGGGACAGAGTGGGGCATTTTCTTATCCTTGGTTGGAGGGGATGAGACCTCCAGCACAGAAAATAAGAAGTTATGTACCTACCATAACGTTCCATGTTAGTTGTCTTCTTCTCGCCTTCTTTCTTGCTGGATGGGTTCAGAGCCAATCCTCGGCTCTGACTTGGCCAATACTAAAGCTCGAGAGCTTATTCCACCGGCTCGAGGCTCCCCTATATCCCACAATGCTAGGCGGTAACTACTCAGATCTCATTTGATAGCTAAAACAAAGCAGTTCTGGTCTCCATAGAATGGAGAAGAGAGAAAAGGAACCCACCTCTATATATAAACCTGTAGCTAAGCTACCACAAACATAAAAAGGGAGAATAGAGGTGGTACAACATGTGGGAAGGAAAAAATCCTAATGGAAGATCCCAAATATTCCTATCGGTCTATCCAGGCTAGGGGGAAGGAGGGTGGGACGCAAGAAAGAAGGCGAGAAGAAGACAACTAACATGGAACGTTATGGTAGGTACATAACTTCTTAATGTTAAGTTGTCAATCTCGCCTTAATTCTTACTGGATGGGACCGCATCCCTAGCACCTTACCCCAGGTGGCCTATTGGAACAGACTCTTGAGAACAGTGGAACCAAAGTTGGCACGGTTTCTGGAGGCCATATCCAATTTGTAATGCAAAATAAAGGTATGAGGAGAAGCCCATGTGGCTGCTGCACAAATGGAATCTATTGGTAGCCTGTCCTGAAAAGCTACAGATGTAGCTAATGCCCTAGTTGAATGAGCTCTAGGTCTTGAAGGCAGTTTTTGATGTCTGATTTCATAGATGAAGGTAATTGTAGAGGTAAGCCATCTTGAAAGGGACACTTTAGTAACCGGAAGGCCCAATTTACCTTCCGCATAAGAATCAGATTTCCTGAACTGTTTAGTCCTGTCTAAATAATATCTAAGTTGGCGGTGAACATCTAGAAAATGTAACCTTTGTTCCGACCTGTTGGAATAATCAGGGAAGAAGATGGGGAGATCAATCGTCTGGTTTAGGTTTGCCTCAGAGGAAACCTTAGGCAAGAAGGACGGATTAGTCCAGAGGGACACCCTGTCTTTATGGAAAACTAAGTAAGGAGGATGACTGCAAAGAGCATGAAGGTCAGATATCCTTCTAGCTGATGTTATGGCTACTAGAAAAAGTGTTTTCCATGAGAGCAACTTAAGAGGGCATGAAGCCGCTGGTTCGAAGGCGGGGAGAATCAAGGATGCTAGGACTAAATTCAAGTCCCATTGAGGTGGGGGATCTTTGATTGGGGGCTTGAGCAGAAAGACACCTCTTAAAATGGCTTTGCAGAGTGTATGGGACATGATACTGGAGTCCGAGACACCTACATGAAAGTTAGATATAGCAGCTAGTTGTACTCTAATGGTAGATGAGGAAGAGCCTAAATGAAAGAGCTCTGCCAGAAAGTCTAGGATAGACTGGATAGGTGCAGTGAAGGGGTCTATATTTTTTGATGCTGCCCAGAAGGAAAAATGTTTCCACTTACTATTGTAAATCCTCCTGGTAGAAGACTTGTGAGAGGCTATCAGGATGTTACTGATCGAATGAGAGATTAAGGGAAGCCTGGCTAGGGTAGGAATCGGAGAAACCACGCTGTGAGGTTGAGAGATTGAAGGGAGTGGTGCAGCTGGCCCAACTGGTGGGTCAAAAGATCTGGCACCGGGTCCAGATGCCAAGGCTGCTCCAACAGGTAATGATGGAGGAACGGAAACCGTATCTGTCGAGGCCAGAAAGGGGCAATGAGGATCATGGTGACTCTCGAGGCGATAGCTTTCTGAATTAATTGAGAGATCACTGGAAAGGGGGGGGGGGGGAAGCATACAGAAGTCCCCGGGGCCAATCGTGGACTACAGCATCTCTGGTGGGATGGCCTGGTAACGGGAAGAGAGTGAAGAAATCGTGACACTTGCTGTTTTGGGGAGTAGCAAAAAGATCGTAGCAAGGCTGGCCCCATCTTTGAAAGACTTCTTCCAGCACTGATTTTTTTAGAGACCACTCATGAGGCATGAGAATGGCTCTGCTCAACTTGTCCGCAATCACATTGGACTTCCTGGGAATGTGCGTTGCTATCAGAAAACGCTGAGAAGAAATCGCCCACTGCCAAAGTCTGAGTGCCTCTCGACATAAGGGGTAGGACTTGGTTCTGCCTTGTTTGTTGATATACCACACTACGGACATGTTGTCCGTCTGAATTGCAATAGTCCCTGTGGGAAGAGAGTCCTGAAGGGCTTGCAACGCTAAAAGTGGCACTCGAAAGGTTGCCACATGCCCTGGACTGTCCTGCCCTGATAATGCCCCCCCCACCCGATCAGGGAGGCGTCCGTTGTCACCGTGGCGACTGGGGGGGGGGGGATGAAGGTTCTGCCCTGGAGAACTTGAGGTGATGTGATCCACCAAGACAGGTGATTCTTGCATGATTGAGTTAGTAGGATGATGTGAGACATCGGGAGCTGTTGGAAGGACCATTGAGTAAACAGCATCCACTGGAGGATCCGCATGTGAAAACGAGCTAAGGGGAGAAGTGTAATAGTAGCTGCCATGAGTCCAAATACCTTCAAGCCTACCCTGGCTTTGACCTTGTTGCATTGAAGTAGAAGGTAAACTTGTTTGCGGATATCTAATACTCTTTGCTCTGTAAGTCTGGTGGAAAGATGGACTGTGTCTAAGGTGGCGCCTATAAAGGTAATAGACTGACAAGACGACAAGGCAGATTTTTTTGAAATTTATTGAAATGCCTAGAGCTTGGCAAGTTTGGATGGTGAAGTCTCTGGATAGAAGCAGTTGATGTCTGGTGGTGGCGGTAAGGAGCCAGTCATCCAAATATGGAAACACCTGGAATCCTTGACGTCTCAAGTGAGCCGCGACCACTGCCATGCATTTAGTAAACACTTGGGGGGCTGTAGTGAGACCAAAGGGCAGGGCTCTGAACTGGTAGTGACTGGCTCCCAGCTTGAAGGGGAAAAACCTCCTGGAGCATCTGTGCATTTTGATATGGTAGTACGCATCCTGAAGGTCTATTGAGCACATCCAATTGTCCTGATCCAAGAAGGGTAGAATGGACTGTAGCGTGACCATCTGGAATTTTGTTTTTTTGATATAATTGTTTAACTTGCTGAGATCCAGTATTGGTCTCCAGTCCCCTGTTTTTTTTGGTACCAAAAAGAATTTGGAGTAGATTCCAGATCCTTGCTGGTCTGCTGGGACTGGTTGGATAGCTCTTTTTGACAGCAGCTTTGATATTTCTAATGCTGCTTGTTCCCTTAGACTGGGTGGAATGTCTGGAAGGGATCCTTTGGGTTGGGATGGGATGTGAATAAAGGGAATTTTGTAACCCTCGGATATGATTGACTGTACCCATTTGTCTTGAGTGAGGGAAAGCCAGGCTTTCGGGTACAGTGATAATCTTCCCCCCGACTGCCTCCGAAGGTGGACAGCCGGGCAGCTCCTCAGGGATGCTGAAAGGGTTTATCAGAGAAAGCTTCTCTGCTACCCTGGTTTTGCATACCCCCTCTGCCCCTAGGGCGGCATCTATTGTTATTCCCCCCTCTGCCTCTAGAGGGGAATCGACTTTGTGCATCAGATGAGACTCCCTGTGGTTTGCGGAACCACATCCCCCCCCCCTGACCTTTTGGATAAGGTCTAGAAGGGTAGAAAAATGGACTCCCATGGCAGAGAGAGTCTTACCTTCCTGCTCGCACCTAGTCAATGTATCCTTCACCTGAGGTCCAAACAACGTTGAGCCATCAAAGGGGGAATTGGTGAAGGACGCCTTGAAAGGGTCCGCAAAATTGCAAAGCCGCATCCAGGCATGATGTCGTAAAGCTACACCTGTGCCTGCGGCCCTACTCGCCCCATCAGCCGCATATGAGATAAGCCGCATGGAGGAGTTGACAATCGAATTCAGGGTTGCCAACTGAGAGTTCATTTTGTCTTGGAACCCCTCAGCTGTTGGATCCTGTATGGCCTCACCCATATCCTTGAGCAAATCCCTCTGGAGATGGGTGAATTGACACAAGTAGTTCAGCGACCGCATGGAAAAGGTCGCTGATGAAAACATCCACTTACCGTACCTGTCCATGGTCCTAGACTCCTTATTAAGAGGATGGACAGGTACCGAAGGATCGGCTAACTCCTTCTTAGAGGCTGCGGCCACCACCATGGCATCAACAGAGACACCTTTAGATAGAAACTCTTTCTCTTTTGGGGCAGTAATAAATTTTGATGGCCTCCTTGGGGTAGGTTCCACTGAATCAGGGGCCGTCCAAGCCTTCCTTGCCACCACTTCCATGAGGGGGTCAAAGGGAGGAGACACCCAGGAGGTGGAAGGGTGAGAGCCAAACACCTCAAGGTAAACTGACTCGTCCTCTGAAGGGTTAAGGGTGGGCCAGTTCCCCCTCTGTTTCAGGATTTCAAGGATGTCAGCAAAAGAGACATCCTCAGAGGGGGACCGAGGGGAGCCTTCAGATTCCTCCAAGTTGGTGTCAGAGGTGTTAGACTCAGGGGAGTCAATGTGCTTCCTCTTGCACTGTCTCTTCCAAGGGGGTTCTCCTACCGGATCAGGAGAAGACTCGGAAGAGCAGGATATTCCCAATGGGCAAACCCGAGGATCTGGCTCTCTACAGTCTGTTACAAGGGGGTGGGTAGAAACCACCGCAGGCACTGAAGAGGGAGGAGCTCACAGAGCCGACTGTGGGGTAGACACTGGGTCTAGCATGCTCAGCATGACCACGAAGGCACCCCTATCAGCCAAGGCCGGAGGTCCCCACTCCGAGGAGACAAGGACCTCCCCGGCACTGACAGGGACGGCTCCGAGGCCGATGTCAGAACCGAACTCACCAGCGGCGACGCTCCGAGAGGGAGAACGGGGACAGACAAGGGTCCGATGCCTCTCACCCCCTCGGAGCCTACGAGGGAAGCTCGGCGCTGAGATCCCTCCAAGGAGGAAATCGGAGCAGACAACAGAGCTGAAAGGGAAGGTATCGGCTCCAAAGCACTGACAGCCATGGCTCCGATGAGCCCCGGCTCCGAACTCAAAGGAGTTGGAAGAGGAATAGAATCAGGGATGGGAATAGCCGCTGACTGTTGAGTAGGGCTATGCAGCATTTGGGCCAGTGCCTCGGACTTGAGAAGTCTACTCACCACCCTTTGTAAGTCATGGTCAGACAGCCTGGAGGACCGAGAGGAATGAGACCTATGGCTCCGCTCCGACAGAAGAGGGGATCCCGGAGCCGAGTGGATGGAGCCGATGGAAGGGGACCTCGACCTCTTCTTTGAAGGTGGCTCCGATAAGCCTATCGGAGCCAACTGAGTCTTGACAACCTCGGCTCCGGCTGTAGCCGAGGTAACAGTTTGAGATTTCAAAACATCGACTCCAGCCGGAGCCGATGTTGAAGCAGCTTTAATGCTCCCAGGAGACAGCTCTGAAGCTGGAGCCGATGGCCTGGAAGTCTTTGAAGGCTTCCCCGATGCAGACTGGGTTGGGGGGCCTTCAGGCTTTAACAAACCACGAAGTATGAGTTTGTTTTTGCGTTCCTGCAGGACTCTAGGGCTGAATGCATGGCAAACAACACATGAGTCCTGCAGATGCAAAGGTCCCAGGCAATAGACACAAGAAGTGTGACCGTCTGTCAGAGACATTTTCTGACAGCACAAATCACACTTCTTGAAGCCTGAGACCTTGGAGTCTTTAGACATCCTAAAAATACTGTATGTAACACAAACACAACACACAGACACACGCTTTAACCAAATAAAAATCCAGTCACACTGAAAGGGCAGGGAAAAAACAGGGAGTGGGCCAAAGGCCTAAAAGTTAAAAAGGGGATAAAACGGGAATACAAGCACAAGGGGGACCTGATTTAAACTAAAGGGACACTTTGTCTAAAAACTAAACTAAATAGAAAGGATAGGGGTAGAATTCGAAGTTTTTTTAACAAGAAAACTCACTAACCTGCCAGAGCCGGTAGAAGAAACACCTCGTCAGCTAAGCGGCAAACGAGATCTGAGTAGTTACCGCCTAGCATTGTGGGATATAGGGGAGCCTCGAGCCGGCGGAGTAAGCTCTCGAGCTTTAGTATTGGCCGAGTCGGAGCCGAGGATCGGCTCCGAATCCATCCAGCAAGAATGAAGGTGAGATTGACAACTTAACATGGCCTCTTAAAAAGGCGACTTAAGAAGGCCCTGCAGAATCAGCTTGTTTTTGCTCTTGTTCAATGTGTGCTGACTAAAACACTGACAAATCACACAAGGGGGTTGCACTGAAAGATGGGGCACCTCCAAACACTAAACACAGTCATCATGAGAATCACTCTTAGGCAGTTTACCCTTACATGAAGTACAATGCTTAAATCCCGATGTGCCCTTTTTATCGGCCATCATGAAAAAATACGCACACAAGTTAGATAGAAAACTAAAGTAAAGAGTTCTTACGCTACTATATTTATGTCTAATATGTCTATATATCCACTATATCTATATTTGAATATATATTAAAAACACACAACCAGTTATTTGAAAAGGGAAGAAGAAGAAATACCAATGATGGTACTCAAGAAATACCACAAGGGTAGGAAGAAAGGGTCTATTTTAAAACCCCAAAAGGACTAAATAGTGAATGTATGTACATCGACACATAAAGGTCGATTTACATACAGAGCAAAACACCTAACGGGCGAAAACCGGAACGCTGAACATGTTTCATCATCAGAATGTGCCACACAGGTAAGTAAAATTTAAACTAAAATATTAAATTAATTAGCTTTTGCAGGGGGGAAAGCCCCCCTGCACCCCCCTATTTAAATATACTAACTCCGAGACTGCACTAGAGTGGGGAAAAGGATATATTTCCTAATCTCCACCACCATGCTGCTGGCTAAGAAACACATTCGGTGTTCCGATTTTTGCCCTTTAGGTGTTTCGCTCTGTATGTACATCGACCTTAATGTGTCAATGTACATACATTCGCACTTCTGATCTTTTGGTCTACCAATATAGACCCGAAAAAAAGGCTGTACCATCAATGGTACTTAAAAGTTACCAAACGGGTAGAAACAGAGGTAAAAGGTCTAAATATAGCTTGAAACTTATAGAAATATCAATATGAACAAGAAATAAGAGAAATACAAAAAAAATCCTGAAAAGATATCAAAAGTTTTCCACTTAGCTGCGAGATTGGCTGAAATGAGGCTTTATGGCTACGTGGCAAACAAAATCTGAGGTAACAGGGAGAAAGCCATTATGGGTAGAAACTTAGCTTGAGAGAGTTTGGCTGGCACGAGCTTGGTATTAGGCCGACTCGGTTCTGAGGGCTCAGAATTGAACCCATCAGTGATGAATGGAAAGAAGACGAACAACATCAGATCCTCAGTTAAAATGACTGCACCATGACAAGCACAACATAAGTTTGCACAAGCTCCTAAACGCAATTTATAAATCTTTTCTCATTAAAAGTTAGAGGAAATGTTAAAAAAAAAAAGAAGTTATGTACTCACCATAACATTCCATCTGAGTAGGTAATTTCATTTGTCAGCAACCTGTGGGTATCGGATCCAATCTGGATCCGAGCCGGCAGCTTTCCAAGCTTGAGATCCAAGCTCCAAACTCCTCCCCTTACCCATAATACCCTGCCATCTCCTTCCAACCCCCAGATCGTGTTTGCCAATTTATACAATATCACAAGACAATACCACAACCTGACAGGTAAAACCTAACCTAAGGTTTAAGAAAACTGGGACCATACTATGGTCCAGGTATCTAAAGAACGCGGTTAGGGGGAAGGAGGGAGGGTTGCTTCCTGACAAATGAAGTTACCTACTCAGATGGAACGTTATGGTGAGTACATAACTTCTTTATCTGAAGTAGTTAACTTCATTTGATCAGCAATCTGTGGGACAGAGTCCCCAGCTACCGAAACACTTGGGAGGTCCTCAAGGAAGGATATTCCGGAGCACTGCAGAGCCAAAGGCTGCTGTACATCTGGAGATCAAATCCAACTTATAATGAGAGATAAAGGTGTGTGAAGAGGCCCAAGTAGCCGCAGAACAAATGTCATCCAGGGGAATCTTTGACCAAAAGGCAGCAGAAGTAGCCATTGAACGGGTTGAGTGAGCATGGACCCCTAAGGGCTCAGGCAAACTAGAAATTTTGTATGAAAGTAAAATGCAGATAGAGATCCATCTGGCTAGAGCCACCTTCGACACAGGCTTCCCCACGAAGGGCTTCGCAAAAGAAACAAAGAGCTGCTCAGATTTTCGAAAGGCAGCTGTTCTGTGCAAGTAAAAGTGCAACTGTCTATGCACATCTAAAAGATGAAGTTTATATTCCCCTTTATTCTGATAGTTAGGGAAAAAAACTGGTAGATGAATGGACTGATTGATGTTCGCCTCAGAAGCCACTTTAGGTAAAAAAGTTGGATTAGTCCTGAGAGAGACCCTGTCTTTATGGAAGACAAGATATGGGGGTTTAATACAGAGGGCCTGAAGTTCCGACACCCTTCTGGCTGAGGTGATAGCTATTAAGAAGGCAGTTTTCCAACATAGGAATTTCAATTCAACTGAAGCTGCAGGTTCAAAGGGGGGTCCGGTGAGAGCCTGAAGGACCAAAGTCAAGTCCCATGGGGGTCGACATTTCTAATGGGAGGCCTTAAGAGAAAGGTGCTTTTCAAAAAGGTCTTACAGATCTTAGTGGAGGCTAAGGGACTGAAATTGTCTCCAATGTGGAAATGGGATATAGCAGCCATCTGTACCTTTACAGTAGAAGAGCTGGCCCCTTGTTGGAAGATGTGAGATAGTAAATCAAGCACTGCTGGAATAGGAGCAGTGAAAGGGTCCAAATTCCTATCGGAGGCCCAAATGGAAAAACGCTTCCATTTGCTGTTGTAAACCTTCCTGGTAGAGGGCTTATGAGCCGCTACTAGGATGGATCTCACTGCCGACGAGATACCGGGAGTCCTAGCAACTAATGGAACTGGATCAACCAAGCTGAGAGCTTGAGGTCGACCAGATTCAGGGGTTCTAATCCCAACGGGTGAGATATCAGATCCGGGATGGGATCTAAGGTCCAAAGAGGAGCTATGAGGTGAGACCGTAGAAAAGGGAACCAGGTTTGGTGAGGCCAGAAGGGGGCTATGAGGATAATCTTGTTCTGCAACCGATGAGCTTTCTGTAAGAATTTTGTCATCAATGGAAGAGGGGGGTAAGCATAAAGAAGACCGGATGGCCAAGCATGTACTAGAGTGTCTCTGGGGATTTCCCCAGGGGGGTGGGGATTAGAGCAAAAAACTCACTGCACTTCATGTTTGAAGGCGATGCAAAGAGATCGCAGCAAGGCTGGCCCCACTTGTGGAAGATCTGATTCACTACTAAGGGGTTCAGAGACCACTCGTAAGGTGAAAGGATAGTTCGACTCAGCTTGTCCGACAGGATGTTGGATTGACCCGGAATGCGCATTGCTAACAGAAAGCGGTTGGTGGATATCGCCTAATCCCAAATTCTCATGGCCTCTCGGCAAAGAGGGTAAGACCTGGTTCCCCCCTGTTTGTTGATGTACCAGACCACCAACATATTGTCTGTCTGAATTGCAATAGTTCCTGGAGGGAGAAGGGCATGAAGGGCCTGCAACGCTAGAAGCACCTCTCTCATTTCCAGAACACTGATATGCAGCACGGTCTCTGTCTGAGTCCACGTACCTTGGACAGTCCTGCCCATGCAATGCCCCCCACCCAAGGCGAGAAGTGTCCGTGGTTACTGTGGCTTGGGGTTGGGGCATTATAAATGGTCATCCTTCCTGAAGTTCCTGAGACTGGATCCACCACACGAGGGAATCCCTGCAAACTCTGCTGAAGCGGATCAGAGAGTTCAACAGATGTTGAAAGATCGACCACTGAACCTGCAAAGTCCACTGGAGGACTCTCATGTGTAAGCGCGCTAAGGGTGAAAGGTTGATTGCTGCTGCCATGGACCCTAAAGCTCTCAGGACTAGTTCTGCCAATGGGGCTTGAGGTTGAAGGAGGGCTAAGACGTGGAGGGTCAGGCTGCGAAGTCTGTCCGACGTCAAAAAGGCCTTGGTTTGAAGCATGTCTATCCTGGCCCCTATGAAGTCCAGGACTTGGGCAGGTTGAAGAAATGATTTCCTGTGGTTTATAGTGATCCCTAACTGGGAAGCCAGGAGGAGGAAATAATCCCTAGCTAAGCACAGTAGATGCCTGGTGGGAGCGGTAAGGAGCCAGTCGTCTAGGTATGGAAAAACCTGTATTCCCTGAAGCCTCAGGTGGGCTGCTACAACCGCTACAACCTTGGTGAACACCCTGGGGGCTGTGGTGAGGCCGAAGGGTAGGACCCTGAACTGGAAGTGACTGGCCCCTAGCCGAAAGCGGAGGAACCCCCTGGAATGCCTGTCAATGAGAATGTGGTAGCACGTGTCCTTGAGGTCTACGGAGCACATCCAGTCATTCTCCTGCAACAGGGGGAGAAGAGATTGAAGTGTGACCATCCGGAGTTTCTCCTTGGCAATGAAGAGGTTTGTAGTAGAAAGGTCGAGGATTGGCCTCAAGTCCCCCATCTTTTCTGGCACAAAAAAGAACCTGGAGTAATTGCCTAACCTGACCTGGTCTGGGAAGATGTGCTGGATGGCTCTTTTTTCTAGCAGCTTTTCTATTTCTAAAGCTGCAGCCTCCCTCTGACTGGGTGGTACATCGGGGAGGCACCTCGATCAAGGAGGTAAGTTTACAAAGGGGATAAAGTAACCTCTGGATATTACACGAAGCACCCAGTGATCAGTGGTGATGGACTCCCATTGTGCCAGGTGCTTTGAAAAATGCCCCCTGACTGCCTCCAGAGAGGAGTAGTCTGGCAACCCCACAGGGCTGCTGCATGGGTTGATCAGAGAAAGGTTCTCGTGACCCAAAATTCTTTGGGCCCCCTCTGCCTCTGGGCCGGTATCGACTTTGTCCCCCTCTGCCTCTGAAGGACGAAAGGTCTGGAGTGTAATGGGACTGCTGAGACTTCTGGAACCACATCTTCTTTTGTCATCTCTTGTTCCTAGAAAAGGACCTTTGAGGAGCCTGAGAAGTGGATTCTGACAGCAGACAGCGTCTTCCTGTCTTTCTCGCTCTGAACCAGCATATCTTAGATGGTCTTCCCGAATGGGGTAGAACCGTCAAAGGGAGCGTTAGTGAAGGACGCCTTGAAGGGTTCCAGAAAGTCGCAAATTCGGAGCCAGGTGTGACGCCTTAAGGCGATACCTGATTGGCTGGCTCTAGTGGCTCCCTTCATGGCATGGGAGAGTAGCCGCATAGACGTGTTTGACACAGCTTTTAGAGTGGCCATGTGAGTCGAGAAGGTTTGTTTGTCCTTGGCAGACATGGACTCTGGGGGAGACTCAGCGTATTCTTTGACCAGATCTCGCTGGAGCCTAATAACATGGGCCAAGTAATTCAGCGCCCTTATAGAGAAGGTAGCTGAAGCAAACATCTGCTTTCCAATACGGTCCATCGTCCGAGACTCCTTATCAGAAGGATGGACCAAGGAACTACCCTGAAATAGTTCCTTCTTGGTGGCAGCCGCTACCACCATGGCATCTACGGGAGAACCTTTGCTCCATGCTGTCCTATCCACCGGGGGGCTAAGAATCTTATCAGGCCTCCTGGGATTGGCTCTATAGTGCCCGGTTCCTTCCACGACCTGGTAGTGATCAAGTCCACCAGGGGGTCAGCCGGAGGGGACACCCAAGAGGTATACGGGCCTGCGTTGAATGCCTCCAGAAACACCGACTCATCCGAGGAAGGCTTTTGGGCTGCCCACCCCCCTTTAAGCACAGCATTTCCATAATGTCTCCAAAGGAGACGTCCTCAGGGGGTGACCTGGGGGAACCTTCCCCTTCCTCTAAGTCAGTGTCTTCCGTGAGGGACTCAGGGGGCCAAGTGCCTCCTTTTACACTTGCATTTGTGAGGGATCTCCTCGGGGGGGCTGTCCAAGGAGAGCTTACCAACAGGGTCTTGTTCCTCTGAAGGAACTGTCTGGGACATTGATGCAGGCTGTCCTGGGGCCGGACGATGGAGGACAGGCCCATATGCAATGGAGTGGTGGCTGGACCCATAGTAAGAGCAGGGGGTCTCGAACCTCTCGAGAGAACCCTCTCCACCACATCGAATGCCGAGGGTGAACCGCTCTGTCTGGGATCCATGATCAACACCCTCGGGTCCAACGTGGGGACCGAAGCCGGAGCCGAAGCGATCGGATCAGACAGAGAGGTGTGCCTCGACCGCAATGGAGCCAAAGATGCAAAAGCCCTCTCGGATCCGATGCCCAGCCCTCAGCCCCGAGAGCTCGGATCCAGAAAAAGATCCGGTAAACTCGAAGGCACAGCCGGCGTTGAAGTAGCAATCACTATCGGCGTCGACAACTCCCCGGCTCCGAGACTACTCGGATCCAACATATCCAAAATCCGATAGTGGGTCGGAGAAGGAGCTATGGGAGTGAAAAAGGTGGCTGAACCCCCCCCCCCCGGGGGGGGGGGAGGCAGGAGCACTCCCATCTGCATCTGGGTCTGTAGAAAGCGACACATCATCAGGTCTATGTCGGCATTGGAAAGGCTTCGGGTAGACCTAGATGAGGCCACAGAAGCTGGCCTGGAGGGCTGCCACGACGACCTCGAAGATGGCCGGGGCTCCTCCTCTGGCTCCGGTGAGAAGCGTGGAGAGTGGTGCCAAGAGGGGGAGGACCGGGAAATCTTCTGAGGGGAAGAAAGGAGTTTAGCCGGCTGGGCCAAAGGGGCTGACTCGGCCCGCCACTTGTGGCTCCTGTGCTTCTGTCTATCTCTTTCCCTCTCTCTTTCTCTCTCCTTCCCTTTCTCCCTCTCTCTCCTTTCTATGTTTCTTCATTCTTTCTCTCCCTGACAAACAACGGGAGTTTGAGTCCCAGCTAGGGGAGACAAGGTTGTAGGCTGAACAGCCACAGCCGCAGCTGAAGCCACTGAGGGAGAGGAGGAAGAAGCTGAGTCTGAGGGTAAAAGACCCGCCAGGATAAGCTTGTTCCTCCTATCCCTCAGGGCCCAGGGGTTAAAAGCTGCACAAATATGGCAGCCCGATGAGAGTGTGGCCATCAGCTGGGGAGAGCTTATGGCCACGCTCAGAGCATTTAGAGAAAATGGCCTTAGGGCCTTCGGCCATCCTAGACACTTACCACATGCACTCACATACACAAGACTAAGGAGAGGATAGAAGTATTAAAAGAAACTAAGATAAGAAGAAAAAAGGAGGGTCGATAAGTGAACAATCTGACACACACACACACTACTCACAAAAAAGAAATCGCAAAGAGATTATTTTAACAAGACTTCACTAACTCTTAACCAGGAGCTCATCTCTCATGCTTTTAGAAACCACGGCAAACAATATCTGGGGGTTGGAAGGAGATGGTAGGGTATTATGGGTAAGGGGAGGAGTTTGGAGCTCGGATCTCAAGCTTGGAAAGCTGCTGGCTCAGATCCAGATCGGATCCGATACCCACAGGTTGCTGATCAAATTAAGTTAACTTCTTCAGATATAAAGTTTACAATAAAAGATCACATGACAGTACAAAGTAGTAAATTACTAGCATAATATGAATAGTTTTAGCTAAACAAAGTACAGTTACAGTCATAAAATTAATTGCAGAATTTTTTCCCCAAAGGGAACCTATCTGCCAGCAATGGAGAAATGCTAGCTCTCTGTCAATCCTTCAAAGCCTGCGAGAACAGCATGTTTTGGCCGCAGGAAAGCACTGAAGGACATGACGCCCAAACCATTGCTTTTCTCTAGCTCTGTTAAAGCTGTCAATGGTTTGAGCACATGGAAGGTGCCCTTAAACTTTTGAAGCTGGCTTACTGTTATATACTAGCCAGAATATATAAACCTTAGTGCTAAGGCTGCTGCAGCAATGATCAAATGATGAACATATGGGGATCCAAGATAAATCATTAGAGATGCCAAAACAAACATGTCAATTGCAGCATCAATTAATTGGAATGGAGGATAAGATACAAAGGTGAAACTGAGTCACCCTTTATATTACTGCATACCATCATTTATATACATTTTGCTACTCTTCTTTTTAGAAGGTGATGAAGAGACAGACTTGATAGATTATATGAAAATACAGTTGGTGGACTGAATGGCTCTGCAAAAGATTCACTAGAAGATACAGCAGAGAACGTTTGCTAATACCTGAGTTGAAAGTAAACTATGGGAAACCTAGGTCAAAATTTATAGTGTTTTGGCATGTTGTAAAAAGGAGCAGGCTTTCTGACAGTTGCTTCAGCCTAGTAGAATATTATCAGTGGCTGTACTCTAATTACACTGAGAGTGGTAATTCTGATGTGGCTTTGAAACATGTTCTGTGACATATAGAATGAAATAGACCAAAGTTCTTGCTGTAAAACTGGAAGATACATGTAGTTCAGAAAAAAACCCAACATCAAGAAAACTTCTTTATTCACAAAGCAAAGCTTTTGGGTCTATGCCCTTCTTCAATACTAAAACACAATTAACACCAAGAAATTAGAATTTAAATAGGAGCCAACTCTACCACATGACTACAGCCAGCCAATCATGTGATAGTCAAAACATTATACATATAAAATTATATATAAAAAATATGTAAAGAATAAAATATATGCTTTATATAAATACATTCTTACAATCAGAAAAATAATTATTTAACCAGTATAAATTTATTTAAAAAAAAAACTTTAAAGTCTACTATGTTGCACTTTTACTAAAATAGGTTTCAAAGTTACAGCAGTGTTAAGACCAGGTGGAGCATCTGCAGCTAATCTTATTATCCACTCATATTCCTTAACCTCTAACAAATTGTTCAAATCACCCCATGACAGATTTATAAATTACATCTATCACTCTAAATTTAAACTTATGACTACTATCATTGTTCAAAATATGCTTACTGTGTTTTTTCCATTGTTCCTTCATATATCCGATTTATGTTTTATAATACATTCTTTTAATTTTCTTGTGGTTTTACCCACATAGAATGAAGAACGTTTAATGCAAGTGGCCAAATAGACCATATTAACACTAGTACAATTTGCTGTCACCTTAAAATTATAATTCACGCTGATAATGGGGTGTTGAAAAATGTCACTGCCTTTACCTAATATATCACCACAACATGTACAATCCATACAATTGAACGTACCAATTCACATTTCCGTTTGTGGTATAGACTTAGAATTAAAATGGTTATAGCACAATTTACTCTTCAAATTTCTCAAATTTCTATATGAGAAATATGGTCTTGAGTCTAGTACATTCCTAACATCAGGTGCGGCCATTAAAATCAACCAATTATTTTCTATAATCTGTTTTACTAAACAAGTTCTAACATTATATGTTGTAACATATCTAACTTTTTCTATTCCTGGTGCATTGTTCACCATAGGCCTATTGTGTTCGTCTTTTGACTCAAAAATAGGTTTAAGGGACGTATTCCTCTCCTTTATAGCTTTGTCACTTAACTCTAACATCTGTTCATAATCATATCCACTTGTTAAAAATTCTGTCTTCATATCTTCCAATTCTGCTAAAAAACAGTTTCATTTGTGTTTAACCTGCTAGCCCTATTAAATTGTGCTGTCATTATTCCTTTAAAAACATGTGGGACATGCATACTCAGTCTATGTATATATCTCCTAGCATGTAGTTGCTTCTTATGAATACTAGTCTCTAAAGCACCATGTCTCAACTCTAATTGCAAGTCCAAGAACACAATAGTGCTTTCAGAATATTTCATCTTAAACTTTAAAAAGGTGGTAGTATTATTTAAATAATCCACATACTCATGTAGTTCATTAGCCGTTCCTTTCCAAATAATAAAGCAGTCATCAACAAAATGTTGATATAGACAAACTTTCTGATTCAAAACATTCAAATTACTACATATATATTTAGTTTCCCATTGGTGAAGGACAAGGTTAGCATAGGTATTAGCTATCGATGTCCCCACTGCTACCCCAGTTAGCTGGAGATAGAAATCATTATTGAAATGAAATACTTTCCTAGTTGGGACTATATCCAATAGGGAACAAATATTTTCCACTTCCCTTGCAGACATCATAGCCTTACTAACTAAAAAATCCTTTATGGCCTGTATCTCATAATCATTGGGGATAACGGTGAATAGTGACATTATAGCCAATGTTACAAACAAATATTCACCTTGATGTAACTCTTTTTCATCTAAACTGTTATACCAGTCTTGCAGCTTCACAATGAAATCTGTTGTGTCTTTCAGTATTTTAGTGTAACCAGATAAAAAAACGGCACAATTTTTCTGCAGATATATGGAGATAGGCTCAGGCACCCAGCTTTTTCCAGACACCATAGGCCTCATAGGGGGGGGTTAAAAAAGTGATTTATGTATTTTAGGGAGCCTGTATAGATGTGGAATTATAGGGCAAGGGAAAGTGAAGAAATTAAATAAATCCAAATCTATGTCTCCATTTATTTGTAAATCATAAACTAGCATATTTGCTTCACTTATGTATCTCTTAACATCCATAGGGGTGACACATTTAAAAGTATTCCCTTCTCCTAACAACAATTTCATGGAATGTGTATATTCATCATGATCCATGATTAGCACAGAATCCCCCCAGGCTTGTTTTATGACCAAACTATTATCCTTTTCTAATGTTTTCAGAGCCAACGACTCCTCATATGTTAAGTTATACTTTTTCTTTTTGTTATTTACAGAATACAATTTTCTCATTTCAGCCTCACTTCTTCTTTTACAGTCTGCTAACTGCTCGGGCATAGTACCTTTAAACAAAACTTTCAGGTCCACTGTTCTGCCAGTGCTGGAGCCTAAGGCAAGATTTTAATGGTTGCAAATTATTTTTGTGCCTCATGTGGTGATGAAAAATAAAATTGTAAATATTTACATGAAACTTGTAATATAGCAGGAAAAATGAACTTTGATATAAATCTTTTTTTGCCACATCATCTTTTAAATAGCTATAAAAGCTTTCCTGGCTTGAGACCTTCCTGAGAGAATCTTGAAAATACTTCAGGAAACTAGTTGAATAGAATGTTTCTTTTACTTTGTGTTTCTTGATAATCCTGATTTCTTTTTGCAAAAGAAAGAAATTTAAGTCTAATATACCTGCTAACTCTTGGTTTTGGTGATAGCGATTGATTGCAATATCAGTCTTTAAAGATGAAAGATTGCTATTCTTTACATCATTGCTCAGAATTTCTAGAACATTCTGTTCCATTTGAGGAACTAAGTGTATGTTGCCCAAATATTCAGGCATATCTACAATTCATAAATTGCGCCTTTATGCTTGAGACTCTAGGTTCCATGTTCTTGTGTCTTACTTTTTAAGGCCATGTTTTTTAACACAGTTTGTTCCATTTTATTAGTTACATTTACTCTGAGCAATATGGATTAAACTCCTGCACTGCATATATCTTATATTCCATTTTATGAGTTACATATACATTGAACAATATGGATTAAATTCCTGCACTGTATATATCTCGTCTGTGCCTTCAGAAAAAGTTATACTATCCTATGGTCCAGTGGTAAACTGAACATACTCCTTTCTAAAGTTAATGGTTAATGCTGTGGGCACTGGATCTGTCTCTTTGGCAGTGTGAACCCCTTCTACAGTTGGAAAATTCAGTGGCAGAAAAAAAGAAGTTATGTACCTCAGCTCCGACATGGCCGTTTTACTAGCTTGTAGCCACCAATGAACTCTTGTGCTCCTTCCCTATCCATAATGCACCATCCTTAACATCCCTCACATCTTGTTTGCAGCTTGACAGGAATCCAATAAAAGAAGTACCATAACTGCAGTTCAATATAAAGGACACAGGTGTCCTGAAGTAGCTCTTTCCTCCAGAAATCAATTAAGAAAAATGGTGGGGGATGGTGGGTGAGGAGTTGAGGAAAAATGAAAATGGACAACACAGATAGAACATTATGGTTAAGTACGTAACTTCTTTATCCAATGTTGTCCATGTTCATGCCTTCCTCAACTAATGGGACTGAGTCCCCAGGTACCTAAATTTCTGGGTGGACTGTAAGGAAAGATATTCCTGAGGAAGGTTAAGCCAAATACTGCTCCTTCCCTTGAGACCAAATCTAGTTTATAATGAGTGATAAACATAATAAGGATTTGACCAAGCTGCAACTGCACATATATCACCCACAGAAGATCTAGACTAGAATACAGCAGAAGTAGTCAGATCTGGTTAATGAGCCTTTAATGGTTTTGGTAAGGGGAGATTCAATTTGTTATAGATAAAGGAAATGCAATTTGTCAGCCATCTAGCTAGAGTTACCTTTGTAACTAATTCGCCCAGTTTATACTGTGCAAAGGAAACAAATAACTGATCTGTCTTTCTAATCTCTTTTGTTCTGTCTAGGTAGAAACATAATTGTCTATAAACATCCAGTAAGTGCAGCATATATTCCCCTTTATTTGTATATTGTGGGAAAAATACTGGTAAGTTAATGGATTAGTTAATGTTGGATTTTGACACTCCCTTAGGAAGGAAGGAAGCATTAGTACATAACATGACCCCATCCTTATGAAAAATCAAATATGGGGGCTTAGAAGATAACACTTGAAGTTCTGACATTCTTCTAGCAGATGCAGTTGCTTCTGAAAAGGCAGTTTTCCAGGTCAAAAATTTAAGATCACGTTTATCTGCAGGTTCAAAGGGAGAGCCTATTAAGGCTTCCAGTACCAGGTTTAAACCCCACTGTGGCATGGGGTCTTTAAACAGGGGCACCACAGTACCTTTCAAAAATGCTTTGCAGAATTTATGGGAAGCCAGGGAAGAATTTTGAAATCCCACATGAAAGTTAAGAGATTACTGCAAGCTGAACTTTAATAATTGATAAACTAGCACCCTCATTAAACAAACTCACTAAAAATTCTAGAACAAAATGAATTGAAGGTGAGAAGGGGTACGTCTGATTCTCTTCTGCCCAATAAACAAACCTTCTCCATTTAGTCCTGTAGAGTTTCCTAGTGGAAAGTTTATAGAAAGGCAAAAGTATGGAATGAACAGGTGAAGAAAGCATTGGTTGCCTGGCTATTAAAGGAATTGGATAAACCACGCTGTTAGTTTGAGATTTAAGATATATGGGCGAACCATGCCTGTCTGGTGAGACAGAAGGTCTGGAACTGGATCCAGAATCCAAACTGGGTATAGTATATGAGGTCAAAGGAAGGGGAACCAAATCTGCTGAGGCCAGAAAGGAGCAATGAGGATGACTTTGCTCTTCAACTGGGCCGCTTTCTGAAGGAATTTGGGAATTAGGGGAGTTGGAGGATAAACATACAGAAGACCCAGGGGACAATCATGGAGCAGAGCATCCACTGGTGATTTCCCTGGTGGAAGGACCAGGGCAAAGAAGCTGCTGCACTTTTTGTTTAGGGGAGATGCAACAAGATTGCAGCAAGGCTGGCCCCACCAACTGAAAATCATTTCTGTCACTTTGTTGTTGAGAGACCACTCATGAGGTAGTAAAATGGACCTGCTCAATTTGTCTGCTATCACACTGGACTTCCCTGGTATATGTGTTGCTATTAGAAAGCTGTTGAAAAACATTGCCCATAAAATTTTTTGAAAAGAAAACTGGTAGATTAATGGACTGGTTACAAACAAATTCTGATGCCACTTATAGGGAAACCCTGTCCTTATGAAAAAGTTCAGATGCTCACCTGGTGGACATAACGGTGACTAGAAAAACACCTTCCAAAACAATAATTTTAACTCAGCTTTTGCTGCGGAGAACTGTCAAGTCCCAGTGAGCTCTGGGGTCCTTGACAGGTGATCTAAGTAAAAACATACCTTTGAGAAAAGATTTGCATAGTCTGAGGGAAGCCAAGATGGCTGGTCTTTACCAATATGATAACTAGAATTGCAGGCCAATTGTACCTTGATTGCAGAGTAACTTACTCCACTATGAAAAATGGAAGCCAGAAAATCAATGACAGCTGAAATAGGAGCTGAAAAGGGATCCTGGTGTCTTTGATTGGCCCAAACAGAGAATCTTTTTCATTTGCTCTTCTATATCTTCCTAGTAGAATCCTTTTGAGAGAATGTAAGGATGCGTAAAACTTTGTAACATAGCCTGGACTGCCTGCCCATCATAAAAAGGGGAGAAACAATGTGGGTAGCTTGAGGGCTAGAATGCCTGGGTGAGGCACAAATGGGAGAAATAGAAGATCCAGAGAGGGATTCATTCAGGACTAAGAGTGAGCATATTAGGTGAGGCCAAAGGAAGGGAAATCACACTTGTTGAGGCCAGAATGGGGAAATGAGGATCATCTTGTTCTTCCATTGAGATGCTTTATGTAGAAATCTGGATATAACAAGAGTAGGTGGATAAGCATAAAGGAGAGTGGGGGGGGGCAATCATGCATCAGAGCATCTCTCAGTGACTCCCATTCTGGGGGGATTCAGGAAAAATACCTGCTGCATTTGAAATTGTGGCCTAAAGCAAAGAGGTTGCAGCATGGCTGGAACCATTGGCAAAAAAAACTGTTCCACCACCAATGGACTGAGAGACCACTTGTGAGGCAGTAAAATAGATCTACTCAGTCTGTCCACTAAAACATTGTACTTCCACAGAATGTGCATTGCCAGAAGAAATCAGACAGAAGAGATCACCCACTGCCACACTCTCATGACCTCCCAACACAGAGCTTAAGAGTGAGATCCCCCTGCTGTCGATGAAACAGACTACTGACATGTTATCTATCTGTATATCAATCATCCCTAGAGGAAAGATGTCCTGAAATGCCTGCAACACTTGGAGGACTGCCCTTATTTCTAGCACATTGATGTGAAGATTGGTCTCTAAGGGGGACCACATGCCTTGAACTGTCAATCCCAAATAGTGCCCTCTACCCAGCTGGGAAGTGTCCAAGGTTACAATGGCCTTTCTAAAAGTAGGACAAAGGGACAGCCCTGAGGAACATCTGGTGCACAAATCCACCAGGAGACCTATTCCTTGCAGATTTTTGTGAACCAAATGGGAAAGGCCATGGGATGTTGGTTCATAGACCATTGGACTGCCAGTGTCCACTGCAGAACCCACATATAAAATCTCACTAGAGTCATTAGGGTTATCAAGGCCACCATGCAACCAAGAAGCCGAAGAACAACTTTGGCTATTGGAGATTGAAGAGATAATAGACAAACTGCCTGATGCTGTAACATAGATAGTCTGGATTCAAGCAGTCTTGCAATCTGAGAATCCATATCTAGGTGAGCACCTATACTCCAAGGTTTGAGTGGGAGAGAGATGAGAATTTTTTTGTAGCTGACAATGATGTCCAGGTGAAGACATAGGTGGAGTAGGTAGTCCCAGGTGTATATCAGTAGATGCCTGGTGGGAGACGAGAGGAGAGAGTTGTCAAGGTAAGGAAACACCTGGAACCACAACAATCTCAAGTGAGCTGCTACCACTGCCATACACATGGTGAACACCCAAGATGTGGTGAGTCCAAAGGGCAGGGCTCTGAACTGAAAATGACTGGCTTCCAGTGGAAAGCAAAGGTATTTTGTGGACCATTCATGTATTTTGATGTGATAATACACATTTTGGAGATATGTCAAGCACATCCAATCATCCTTTCATAGTAGAGGTAGAATGGACTGAACCATGACCATTCAGAACTTCAAATGTTTGATAAATTGGTTTAAATAATTTATATCCAAGATTCTTCAGCACTAAAAATAATTCTGAATAAGTTTCAAATGCTTGCTTCTCTGGTGGAAACTCTTGGATCATTCCTTTTGATAGCAGCTTTTGTATCTCTTGTGCTGCATCCTTTCTCTGATGCGGTGGTATGTTGGGTATCATCTTTGACATTTTGGGTGGATAATGGGAAAATGGAATGTACTAATCTCTGCTGATAACTGTATGTACCCAGATTGCTTTGGTGATGGACATCCAAGCTTTTAGGTGCAGAGACAAGTACCCAGCCCCTCAAATGCCTCCATGGTGCAGCAGTCAGGCAACCCTTCAGGAGCACTGATAAGGCTTCTCAGAAAAGGGAACTCTGAAACCTTGCTTTTGTGGGCCTCCTCTGCTGCATGGGCAACGTTTGTTAGTAGAGTTCCCCTCTCTGCCATGGGGGATCTATTCCTTAGGAATCTTGTGAAAAAAACTTGCAATTTTTGGAAGCTCATCTTTCTATCACCTTGTTTGATTCAGTGAGAAGGTCCTCTGAGGAGTCGAATACCGTATTCCTATTTTGGACAGGGTTTTCCCATCTTGTTCACTTCTGGAGAGAGTATCCTTCATTTTAGGGCCAAATAAGGTAGCCCCATCAAAGGGTGTATTAATTAATGATGTCTTGAACATCTCTACAAAGTCACAAAGGTGCATCCAGGCATATCTTCTTACAGCTATGCCTGAACCAGCTGCTCTGGAAACACGATCTGTAGCATGAGAAACCAGATACATGGAGGTGTTTGACAGGGATTGAAGGGTGGCCAGTGGTGAAGACAGTCTTTTTCTCCTGTGCTGACATGGACCCTGAGATGAATATGGTCAGTTCCTTTTACAGATCCATCTGAAACCTCATCAATGACTGCAGAACAAATGTCACTGAGGCATAAACTCACTTTCCAAACTTGTCCAAAGCCGTGGGCTCCTTGTAATGAGGATGGATAGAAGGATTTTCCTCAGCTAGTTCCTTTTTAGTGGCTGCTGTAAACACCATAGCATAAACCAAAGAACCCCTACTCCAGTTGGCTTGGTCCTTGGATGCAACAAGATACTTATCCAGCTTCCTAGAGGTGGGCTCTGTCCCATCCATATTCTTCCATGCCCAATGATAAATGAGGTCCATCATTTCATCAGTGGGGAACCACCCAGGATGTAGCTGAGCTGGTGTCAAATGCCTCGAGAAACACTGACTCTTCCTGGGAAGGGGCTTATGAAGACCAATCACACTTCTGTCTCAGAATTTCAAGAATCTCTCTGACTGAGATGTCCTCAAGGGGTGATTTGAGGGACACCTCCCTTTAATTGAAGCCTATGTCTTCTGTCATGGTTTCTTATGGGGACATGTTATCTATCTGTATATCAATCATCCCTAGAGGAAAGATGTCCTGAAATGCCTGCAACACTTGGAGGACTGCCCTTATTTCTAGCACATTGATGTGAAGATTGGTCTCTAAGGGGACCACATGCCTTGAACTGTCAATCCCAAATAGTGCCCTCTACTCAGCTGGGAAGTGTCCAAGGTCACAATGGCCTTTGCAAAAGTAGGACAAAGGGACAGCCCTGAGGAACATCTGGTGCACAAATCCACTAGGAGACCTATTCCTTGCAGATTTTTGTGAACCAAATGGGAAAGGCCATGGGATGTTGGTTTATAGACCATTGGACTGCCAGTGTCCACTGCAGAACCCACATATAAAATCTCACTAGAGTCATTAGGGTTATCAAGGCCACCATGCAACCAAGAAGCTGAAGAACAACTTTGGCTGTTGGAGATTGAAGAGATAATAGACAAACTGCCTGATGCTGTAACATAGATAGTCTGGATTCAAGCAGTCTTGCAATCTGAGAATCCATATCTAGGTGATCACCTATACTCCAGGGTTTGAGTGGGAGAGAAATGAGAATGTTTTTGTAGCTGACCATGATGTCCAGGTGAAGACATAGGTGGAGTAGGTAGTCCCAGGTGTATATCAGTAGATGCCTGGTGGGAGATGTGAGGAGAGAGTTGTCAAGGTAAGGAAACACCTGGAACCACAACAATCTCAAGTGAGCTGCTACCACTGCCATACACATAGTGAACACCCAAGATGTGGTGAGTCCAAAGGGCAGGGCTCTGAACTGAAAATGACTGGCTTCCAGCGGAAAGCAAAGGTATTTTGTGGACCATTCATGTATTTTGATGCAATAATACACATTTTGGAGATATGTCAAGCACATCCAATCATCCTTTCATAGTAGAGGTAGAATGGACTGAACCATGACCATTCAGAACTTCAAATGTTTGATAAATTGGTTTAAATAATTTATATCCAAGATTCTTCAGTACTAAAAATAATTCTGAATAAGTTTCAAATGCTTGCTGCTCTGGTGGAAACTCTTGGATCATTCCTTTTGATAGCAGCTTTTGTGTCTCTTGTGCTGCATCCTTTCTCTGATGCGGTGGTATGTTGGGTATCTTCTTTGACATTTTGGGTGGATAATGGGAAAATGGAATGTAGTAACCTCTGCTGATAACTGTGTGTACCCAGATTGCTTTGGTGATGGACATCCAAGCTTTTAGGTGCAGAGACAAGTGCCCAGCCCCTCAAATGCCTCCATGGTGCAGCAGTCAGGCAACCTTTCAGGAGCACTGATAAGGCTTCTCAGAAAAGGGAACTCTGAAACCTTGCTTTTGTGGGCCTCCTCTGCTGCATGGGCAACGTTTGTTAGTAGAGTTCCCCTCTCTGCCATGGGAGATCTATTCTTTAGGAATATTGGGAAAAAAACTTGCAACTTTTGGAAGCTCATCTTTCTATCACCTTGTTTGATTCAGTGAGAAGGTCCTCTGAGGAGTCGAATTCCGTATTCCTATTTTGGACAGGGTTTTCCCATCTTGTTCACTCCTGGAGAGAGTATCCTTCATTTTAGGGCAAATAAGGTAGACCCATTAAAGGGTGTATTAATTAATGATGTCTTGAACATCCCTACAAAGTCACAAAGGTGCATCCAGGCATATCTTCTTACAGCTATGCCTGAACCAGCTGCTCTGGAAACACCCTCTGTAGCATGAGAAACCAGATACATGGAAGTGTTTGACAGGGATTGAAGGGTGGCCAGTGGTGAAGACAGTCTTTTTCTCCTGTGCTGACATGGACCCTGAGATGAATATGGTCAGTTCCTTTTACAGATCCATCTGAAACCTCATCAGTGACTGCAGAACAAATGTCACTGAGGCATAAACTCACTTTCCAAACTTGTCCAAAGCCTTGGGCTCCTTGTAATGAGGATGGATAGAAGGACTTTCCTCAGCTAGTTCCTTTTTAGTGGCTGCTGTAAACACCATAGCATAAACCAAAGAACCCCTACTCCAGTTGGCTTGGTCCTTGGATGCAACAAGATACTTATCCATCTTCTGACTCTGTCCCATCCATATTCTTCCATGCACAATGATAAATGAGGTCCATCATTTCATCAGTGGGGAACCACCCAGGATGTAGCTGAGCTGGTGTCAAATGCCTCGAGAAACACTGACTCTTCCTGGGAAGGGGCTTATGAAGACCAATCACACTTCTGTCTCAAAATTTCAAGAATCTCTCTGACTGAGATGTCCTCAAGGGGTGATTTGAGGGACACCTCCCTTTAACTGAAGCCTATGTCTTCTGTCATAGTTTCGTATGGGGAATCAATGTACTTCCTCTTGCATTTACATTTCTGAAGAACTCCACAGGGAGACGATCCAGAGAAGACACAGAAGTCCGTGAGGAGTCCTGGATGAGGACTGTTTCAAGGCCTGGATGGACTGGCTATCCTGATAGAAAAGAATGACCAGATTCAGAATGCAGGAAAATCAGATGTGGATGGGGAGGACCCCAGGGTTGTTAGGATGTCCTATTCCCTGAAGTGGAAAAAGCTCTCTCCAATGCATCAAAGACAGAGGCCATGGGAGATCTCAAAACCACCCTAGTAGTAGCCAAAGTTATCTGAACAGGGCAAGTTAGGTAATAACCATAATCATGCCTCTTAGCAGAGGCTGGCATTGAGCTGTCTAATGCTAAAACTCCAAGGTAGAGGGAAGGCTCAGACAACCTCAGAGTCAAACTCTACCCCTGGAGTTATTGCCAAAGGTATGACTCTGAGGTTCCTCTGGTTCTGTAATTGTCAGACCTGGCTGGATCAGAGAAGGTGTTGGAGTTGACAAAAGACAAATCTTTGGATTCAACATGGACAAACTCAGAAATGTTGGATCCAGTACCTTAAAAGCTGAGGGGTGGATTGGAGTAGGAGTAACCAGTGTTGTTTGGGATAGAGAAGGTTATGGGTCAAATGGGAGACAGAGACAGGGTAACTCCCAACTGAATTTAGGTCCAAAGAGATGTTCTCATCTTTCTGTATACATCAGCTTCAGAAACGCTCCTGGTAGACCTAAAGGATGATGAGGTGGATGAAGGTCTAGAAGCTCTACATGGTGTGTCCTGCAAAAAAGGGGAGTGCATCTTGATGTTATTGGCTCCGGTGTAAAACTTTTAGATCCTGAAGAGTTTGAGTGCTTCAAAGTGGATAGTGATAGATCTGAGGAATTGGATAGATCCAATGTTTTAGCAACTTTCACAGGAGGAATTGATCCTGGAGTCAAAGAGAGTGGTCAAGAGAGAACTTCCTTGACTCCTTAGGTTTCTCTCTAACTTTTTCAACTGACTCTTCTTTGGGTTTCTCCACTGGTTTCCTCATGGATGGAGAAGCTCCAGATAATGAAGGGTAAGATGAATGTTGTAACCCTTTTCAGTACCAACTTGTTTCTATGTTTGACTAGTGCCCTATGATTAAACCCAGCACAAATCTTGCATTCCATATCCAAATGCCCAGCTCTAAAACAGTAGACACAGTCTAAGTGAGTGTCCAAGTTGGTTCATAGATTCATAGGTTCATACTAGGCTATCTGCCCTAGGGCATTTATAAGCCTAGCCAGAGTTGTGTGGCTTTCACCACCCCTTAGGTTGAAGAATACTATACCCATTAGTTTGCCGTGCCTCTGTCCAGCAGTGATACAGAGATGATCCCCGGGGTAAACCTATGATCTCCCATCCACTGGTCAAGATTCCTCTTGAACAGAGCCAGAGAGGTGCTCTGTCGCACATGGACCGGGATTCTGTTCCACAGCATAGGGAGTCTCTGGGTGATGAATCTGTCCCTCCAGCACGTCCTATTTATATCCGTGTTGAGGTTTAAGTCTCTTGCTCTTGTGGCTCTGGTGGATTTGGATTTTTTGAGGTGGAACATGTCCATTAATTCCGGGTTGGACATGGCCTTGTATGTCAGGCACAGGTCACCTCTGAGCAGATGGTATGCGACTGAATAGAGCTGGAGTTTCTTCAGTCGGGCAGCATATGGCATATTTTTGAGCCCCTTTATCCTTTTGGTGAGGAACTTTTGGGGTCTTTCCAATTGCTGCAGGTGTCGGGTAAGATACATTCCGAATGGGGCATTGTACTCAATCATTGGTCTGATAAGTGAAGAGTACAGGGGAACAATAACCTCCCTTGATCTGGATGTGAATCCCTTCATAATCAGGTGGGCAATGTAGAAGGTCCTCCTAACCACTTTGGCAATGTGAGTGTCAAAAGAAAGGTTACTGTCAACTTGGGTCACCAGGTCCCTGATAACCTCTTCTGTGCCTAATGGATTGCCACCTATGTGGTAACTTGGGGTTACCTTGTTTTTACCAAAGAGTATGACTATACATTTTTTGGTGTTTAGCTTAAGGCCATGGCTCTGGCACCAGTTATCCGTTTCTATGAGACCTCTCTGAAGGATATCTGTGTCTGATGGATTTTCAACTATGGCGCCCAGTTTGCAGTCATCTGCAAACTTTGTCAGCCACAATCCTCCTATGTTTGCCTGCACTTCTGAAAAGTAGATGCCGAACAAGAGGGGGCCCAGGACTGAGCCCTGTGGGACACCGCTTGTGACCGGCTTGGAGTCTGACATATCACCAGAAACTCTAACCCTGTGGGTTCTGTCCTTGAGCCAGTTTGCAACCCATCTTGTGACACATGGGTTTACATTTAAGCTGGTGAGCTTTTCTATGATACCCGAGTGGGGTATTGTGTTGAAAGCTTTTGCAAGGTCAAGGTAGGCTGTCTTTATTTATGAGTTCCATTATGATCCCCTCCATAGCTTTGCAGACCAGGCTTGTTAAGCTTATGGGGAGGTAATTACCAGGGTCTGTAGAAGCACCGCCTTTGTGGAGTGGGACCACAGTTGCCGTATGCCACTCTTTGGGTACGTATCCTGTGGTAAGGCTAAGATTAAACAGCAGCCTTATGTGTGGGTTTAGTTCCTCACTGAGTTCATGTAGCACACAGCCGGGGACACCATCCGGTCCCATTGATGCTGTGTTTTTAGCTTTAGAGAGAGCAGCTCTCACCTGGGCATTTGAGATGATTGGGAGGCTACACTCTGCTGGGATAGATATTTCTCCTTTTGGGGGGGAGGGAGGGGAGAAATTTTCACTGAACCTGTCTGCCAGTATGTTTGCAATGTCTGTGGGTTCAGTGATTTTTGTATCATTTTGGACTAATTCTGAGCATATCTGGGAGTTTCCACCCAGATTTCTAACATAGCTAAAGAAGGCCTTATGATTGTTTTTTATGTGCTTGGTGATTTTTCTCTCAAAGTTGGCCTTGGATGATTTTATGAGTGATCGTAGTTTTTTACTAGTATTGATCAGATATGTCTTCCCTTTTAGGGATTTTGCTCTATCTTGTAGTAGCTTTCTCCTCTTGTTGTAAAGTTTGTTTATGGCTGGGGTCCACCAGATCGGGCGCTTGCCTTTGGTGGAAAGGGTCTTGATTTTATTTGGGATTGCTTGATCCATGCAATCCTGGAGGTGCTCATAGAAAGCATTTGTAAGGGATTCAGCAGCGTGGGTTGTGGTTTCCAATGGCTCAGGGGCCTTGAAGGATACCACACCAGTCTTAAGAAGTGTGAAGTTGGCTTTTGAGATTTTAAGCCTACAAGAAGAACATTTCTTAAATCTAGTCAGTTTGTCCAATGGGGATCTTAAGCCCCCAAGAAGAAAATTTCTTAAATCCAGTTGGTTTCTTCAACATGATTATGAAAAAAAACAATGTAAATGACACAAGGAAGGACAGCACAAATTGTAAGACATAAAATTAATGAAAAGGGAAATTGAATACCAGCAATGGTATGGTAGGCTACTAAAAAAATTGGTAGAGAGGGAAGGGACTGGAAGGAGAGAAGCCCAAAGCCTACATAAATAATGATAGCAAGAAAATAATAAAGCTTAATACAAAGAACTAATCTAAATATAGTACTGTTAAAATTGTTTTCTAAAGAATAGGGTAGGTATATGAATTCTGCAGAAAACAATGACTATCAATATAATTTGAAACACTTATTTGAACCAAATAGCTTGAGCTACGAAAAAAAAAAACATCTTCTTGCTGGAAGCAGCAAACAAGATATGAGGTAATAAGGGGTCTGTAAGTGATTATGGGTAAGGAGAGGAGCTTGAGTTATGGATCCAAAGTTTGAGGCATTGCCGAAGCCAGATCTGAGGTTGGATCCAAAACCCAATGGTTGAGGAATGGATGAAAAAGACAATATCAGATGTAGCCACATAAACCTCCTCTTAATAGTTCCAGTGACAGCAACCCTGGAACTGACTTCAAAAATATCATAAGCACATTTCAAACAGTTGATGGTCACTTGAGATACAGAAGACATTAAGTTGCACAAAGCAAACTTCTCTTCACAAGAGAAAATGTATGCAAAATATTTCTCACATTCTCACAAGTGGTAAACATAAATTTCAACATATGAGCATGACAGTTGATAATTCTAAAAACATGAGTTGCAGAAGAATACACTTTTCCCAAATTTATCAAAAGCCTTCCCATCCCTTGCTAGAAGGAGAGGGATTAGTATTAACCATATATTTAGCAACAGCTGGGTTTACTGAAGAAATAGCTGCTGGGTCAGATCTGATGCGTATATAAAAACTTAAAAGACTGAGGCAATTTATAAAGTCTATCTGCTTTCTTTGGGGGCAGCAGGCTGGCTGTCAGGAAAATTGCAGGATGGACAAAAACATCATCCAAGGCAGGCAGAACAGGTGGAATAGGAGTAGATTTTACAAATTCCACGTGTAAAAAATTATAATACTTCTTGAGGGACAGGGAACCATCACTGTTTTTCTACTGAAACAATGGACTAACTCTAGAAATAATTTCAGTGAAAGGGAATTCTTCAAAATTACTAGCCAAAGCAACACTTGCCTCAGAATCTAAATCAGAATTCTGTGGAGTTAACACAAAATCTGCTTTTACAATCATTTTGAGATTCAAAGTCTTGAATCTCTTCAGAAAATGAAGACCACTTTTTCTTTTACCAGAAACAATCATGTAAGAAAAGTTGCACTAAATCCTGAGGTAAGCCCAATAAATGACTCCTGTCCAGGGTAACTGCGACAGGAGAAGACAGGAAAATCTGAAGAAATAGACATAGTTTGGGCAGCGAGACTCCTCAGAAATGGGCACAGCTTTCGAGCAGCATGGCATTCCCTGCTCCTTCTTCCAAGAACAACACGAATGTCTCTTCCTAGCCTACCTAGGGCCACCCCAGCATCCATACAGGATGTGTCTAACCCTGGTCCATGGTGCCTGTAGGGACTATACCAGCAAGGCAAAAAAAAAAAAAAAAAAAGATGAGTGGTCTGTGGAACCAGCTTTGGCCACAACAGAGCCACCTCCTGCATCTGAGACATTTTATTAGCATGTTGTGGTGTCAAAGGCCCCTTAATAATATTTTTCTTTTTGTGGTTGGAAGATGTTAGAACCAAAGAACAAGTAGGTTGTTGCATGGTTAATTAAAAAAATGGCCTGATTCCATTAAGGCAATAATAGTAAGCAGTAAAAAATGAAACTTTGTCCACATTAAAATACAGTAAAATGTACTTTAAACACTTTCCCCAGCCCTGAAAAGTAAAATGATACTAATTTTGTGACAAAAAATGTAATGTAAATTAGGTTTTGGCAACTTTTTTCCACAAAAGTAAAAAAAATAATAATAATGTTCCTGTTTAAAAGTGAAGAAAAGTAACATGACAGTCAATAAAACTTGTTTTTTTTTTCTACCTAAAATATTTAAGTTTCACTACAAGTTAGCACTATTAAAACATAAGCACTACTTACTCTTATACTCTCTACGATTACCCTGTCCTCTATTGGTCCGTCTTAAATTCAGTTTCCTTGTTACTCTAGCATGTCCAAAGATCAGTCAATGGTTTCCTCTCCAGTCCAGCTGGTGAATCTGGGAATTTTGAGGCAATGTTACAACTGACTCATGTACACGGACAACCCTCTCCTCCTCCAAACAGGTTCAAATATATGTGAGAGATGCAACTATTTAGCCAAACTGGAGGCTGAGCTCTCTCATCTCAAAACTGGTGTAACCAGTCAGGAGGAGAAGGTAACCTCACACAACACAATTCCAGTATCACATAGTCCCACCACATCAGCGAACCAAACACATAAATACACAAAAACATACTCGGAGGCTCTAAATAAAAATCTACCTAAGCAACAGAGACCTCCAAAGCAGACATCCAAGCAAACACTACCTCAAAACAAAACACACACAACACATAACCCACAAAGTCAGTGTGCCAAGCAGCCACATCCCTTAAGGCTGAATAACACACCTGATACTCTTGTTATAGGTGACTCTGTTGTCAGACACACTGACGTCCCGCTCACCAGGCTGAATAAAGAGAAGGTCACGGTGAGCTGCCTGTCGGGTGCTAGGATCCGACACATAACGCAAGCACTCAGGTCACTCCAAAGCAAATACAAATATGACTCAGTCATTGTACATGCTGGTGTGAATGACCTGAGACGTACCTCCCTGGACTACATGAAAGGAGACATAGAGGAGCTCTCTGATCATGTAGCCCAGGCTGGTATGACCCTGACCTTGAGCAGCATCTTACCCTCACCTAGAATGATGCCACAGTACAAAGACAAAATGATCGATTTTAACAATTGGCTAAAATGTTGGTGTCATTCAAAGGGGATGCAGTGTCTGTCATCCTGGGATGACATGCTCGACAAGCCACGTTGCTTCGCTAGGGATGGCTTGCACCTGTCACCACTGGGCTTTTGGATATTAGCAAAGGCTCTTGCCACCCCCATAGTGCCTTTTTTAGGCAAGGCTCAAAAGTCAAACCCACCCCCATAGACAGCACAAGGAACAAGAAACTAAGGGTAATGCTGCTAAATGCCAGAAGTCTTACCCTCAAGATGCACGCACTCGAAGTTCTCCTCAGTATGGAGAACATCGATATCTGTGCAGTGACAGAAACCTGGTTCAAGGCTCCAGAGAGCACCCCAGCACTACCAGGCTATACCTCGTATTATGCTTTTCGGCCCCAAAACCCAGACCGAACCACAAAAGGAGGGTGAGTTTCCATATTTATCAAGGATATCCACTCCTCCAGGTTAGTGGCATTGCACGAAGTATCGGAGACCATCCATGTGCAACTAACAGTGGGCAAGACTGCTTTTCAGTTTATAGCATCCTACAGACCACCCTCTCAAAGTCAGGAATCCCATTCGGCTTTCCTGAAAACATTGGAGAACATGAAGATCTCTCCAAACACCATTATATTGGGCGACTTCAACTACCCAAACATTGACTGGGAGCACTACTCAAGCCCCAGCACCTTAGCCCAAAGATTCCTGGAAATTATAAACTCAAATGCTATGGAACAACTAGTCACCACTCCCACAAGAGGGGACAACATACTAGACCTGATCATTACCAACATGGGGACTCTATGCTCCACACCAGAAGTATATCCCTCATTGGTAAGATCAGACCATAAATTAATTTCACTGGATGTCCACATCCCGACCCCACCCCTAGCCCAGAAAACCACAGTGAAAAACTTCTCAAAAGTGAACTTCTCACTTCTCAAAACCGAAGTGGAATCATTCAAGGCCCCAAGGCCAGTGGAAACTACAGCCCAAACTGCAGAATCCTATATAAATGCATTCTACGGACATCTCCAGGAATGCATGGATCATGCTATCCCAAACAAAACCAAGACCCAATCATCCAAAGGCAGGCATCCAGTCTGGTGGACCCCTGCCATAAATAAACTGTACAACAGAAGGAGGAAGCTACTACATGATAGAGCAAAATCCCTAATAGCGAGGGCATCTCTGATCAGTACTAGCAAAAAATTACGATCCCTCATAAAATCCTCCAAGGCCAGCTTCAGAGAAAAATTGCACAGGACACCAAAGACGATCATAAGGCTTTTTTCAGTTATGTTAGAAACCTGGGATGCAACTCCCAGACTTGTTCTGAGTTGATTCTAAACGACAAAAAATACACTGAACCCTCAGACATCGCCAATATCCTGGCAGACAGGTTCAGTGCAAACTTCTCCACCCCAAAAGAGCAAGTATCTATCCCGGCAGAGGGCTGCCTCCCAAACATCTCAGATGCTCAGGTGAAGGCTACCCTCTCCAAAGCAAAAAACACTGCTTCCATGGGACCAGATGGCGTCCCAGGTTGCGTCCTACATGAACTACAAGAGGAACTAATCCCTCAAATAAAACAGCTATACAATCTCAGCCTCACTACAGGATATGTGCCCACAGAATGGCGTACAGCAACAGTGGTCCCACTCCACAAAGGTGGAGCCTCTACGGACCCTGGAAACTATTGCCCCATAAGCCTGACTAGCTTAGTCTGCAAGGCTATGGAGAGGATCATCATGGAGCTCATAAACAAAGACATTGGGGACCTACAGACACTAGATCCTACCCAGTTCGGCTTTGTCAAGGGCAGATCCTGCCTTTTGAACCTGGTTGACTTCTTTGAAACAGTCACCAAAGCCATAGATGAAGGGAAGGTAGTCCACACAGCCTATCTGGACCTTGCAAAGGCATTTGACACAATACCCCACTCGGGCATCATAGATAAGCTATCCAGCTTAAATATAAACCCCTATGTCACAAGATGGGTCGCAAACTGGCTCAAAGACAGAACCCACAGAGTGAGAGTTGCTGGAGCCATGTCAGACTCGAAACCTGTCACAAGTGGCATCCCACAGGGTTCTGTCCTGGGACCACTCTTGTTCGGTATATACTTTTCCGAGGTACAGGCAAATGTGGGAGGACTATGGCTCACCAAGTTCACAGACGACTGCAAACTGGGCACCATAATCAACTCTCCAGCTGACACAAACATCCTTCAAAAAGGTCTCATAGAGACAAATAACTGGTACCAGCAACATGGTTTAAAGCTAAATGCCAAAATATGTATAGTCATATCCTTTAGCAAAAACAATGTGCCCACAAATTACCACATAGGCGGAAACCCATTAAGTACAGAGAAAGTTATTAGGGACCTGGGGACCCAAGTTGATAGCAATCTCTCCTTTGAAAACCACATTGCCAAAGTGGTTAGAAAGACCTTCTACATAGCCCACCTCATCACGAAGGGTTTCACATCTAAATCAAGAGAGGTAATCATGCCCCTTTATTCATCCCTCATCAGGCCCATCATAGAATACAATGCCTCTTTTGGGATGTACCTTACCCGACACCTGCAGCAATTAGAAAGACCCCAAAAGTATCTCACCAAGAGGATCAAGGGTCTCAAACAGATGCCATATGCTGCTCGGTTAAAAAAACTCCAGCTCTACTCAGTTGCATACCGCCTACTTCGAGGCCATCTATGCCTGACATACAAAGCTATGTCAAATCCAGAATTAATGGACATGCTCCACCTCAGTAAATCTAAATCCCTTAGAGCCACACGCTCGAGGGACTTGAACCTCAGCACAGAAATAAATAGAACTTGCTGGAGGGACAGGTTCATAACCCAGAGGCTCCCTTTGCTTTGGAATAGAATTCCAGTTCATGTGAGGCAGAGCACCTCACTGAATCTCTTCAAGAAGAATCTCGATAAGTGGATGGGGGATCGTAGGTTTGTCCCAGGGATTACTCCCGTGTCACTATTAGACAGAGGCACAGTAAACTAAACCTTAAAAAGGGCACAGTATACTCAAATCAAGGGGTGGCGTAAGCCATACAGAATCGGCTAGGCTTATAATTGCCCCAGAGCAGATAGCCTAGTATGAACCTATGAACCTATGAACATAGAAACTAAATTTTCTGTCACAAGAAGTAAGGTGGGAGGTTTATTCTCTGAAGGGAATGTACCTGCCTAGCAATGGAGTAGCATTAACCGACTGTTGATCCTTGAAATCCCACAGATGAATTCTCTCTCTTCAGTAGCAGGAAAGGTCTGAAGGGTGAAGCACCCAAAACTGAATTTTATTCAGCTTAGCTCAATCTGACTAAAGGTTTAGGCATGGGGGAAGGTACCCTGAAAGCTTTGGAAGCTGGTCAGCTGTTGAATCCTTAACAGGATTCAGCTTATATAGCTGAGGCTACTGCAACAGTGATGAAATAAAGAACATAAAGTGATTAATTTCAGGGACTGCAGGTCTGGGTGAGGCTTACAAACAGGTGGGACAGAAGACATTTCATAGGTCCAAGGAAAAATGTTTCTGCAGCTGATGAGGCCTTAGCAGTGGGAACCTAAGTTGTCTGGGTCAAAATGTGTCTATAAGGATGACCTTAGAGTTGTGTATCTTTCCTTTCTGCAGAAATGTTATTATTAATGGAAACAAGGAAAACACATAAAGAAGATCTGGAGGCAAACTCTGGACTAGAATGTTCTGGAAAAAGAAGTTATGTCTTACCATAATGTTCCATCTGTATTGTTGATCCTCGTTCAGTCATTACGCATGGGTATCAGTTCCGACCTTGGAACCGAGCCGGCCATTTTCCAAACTCGCGTCAGCTTCAAACTCTCGAGTTAAACTCTTACCCACAACCCCCCTCTCCCTGTTACCTCAGATTGAGTTTGCAAGTCAAAGAAGGTACATGCTACCTCTGGTCAAATAACCTAAGAGAACCGGATGGTGAGATCCACTAGAAACCACAGGAGGGGGAAGGGGAGAGGGTCGTAATGACTGAACGAGGATCAACAATACAGATGGAATGTTATGGTAAGACATAACTTCTTTATCTGATGTTGTTAATCCTCGTTCATTCCTTATGTATGGGACAGAGTCCCCAGCTACCACTATTCCTAGGAGGCTCTCATGGAAGGACATTCCTGAGCACCATAGAACCGAAAGATGCTCTTCCCCTGGAGGCCAAGCCCAATTTGTAATGATTGATGAAGATATGAGGCATAGCCCAAGTTGCAGCTGCACAGATGTCATGTAAGGAAGCTCTGGCATGGAAGGCAGCAGAAGTTGCCACCGACCTTTTTGAATGAGCTTTCATGGTAGTAGGCAAAGAGATATTGCGTTGTGTATAAATGAAGGTCACACAGTCCTTCAACCATCTAGCTAATGTGACCTTAGCAACAGCAGATCCTAATCTAGGTCCAGAAAAAGCCAAAAATAACGGTCAGATTTACGAAAGGGCCTAGTCCTGTTTAAGTAAAAATGGATTTGCCTGTGAATATCTAAGGTATGTAGGCAATACTCTCCTCTGTTTGAATGATTGGGAAAGAAAACTGGCAATTCAATGGCTTGATTAATGGACATTTCAGAGATCACTTTAGGCAGAAATTATGGATTAGTTGTCAGAGACACTCTATCTCTATGAAAAATCAAGTATGAACTCTTGATACATAAAGCTTGAAGTTCAGAAATATGTCTGGCAGAAGTAATGGTGACCAAAAACAAGGTTTTCCATGACAAATACTTGAGGTCGCAAGAAGAGGCTGGTTCGAAAGGTGGCATTGTCAGAGCTTGTAGAACTAATGATAAATCCCATGGTTGAATAGGTTCTCTAAAAGGTGGTTTCAGATGATTCACACCTTTTATGCACAATTTGTGGGACATAAGAGAGGAATCTTGGACACCCTCATGAAAAGTAGAAATTGCAGCCAAATGAACTCTAATGGTAGAGGCAAATAGACCCGATTGAAAAAGGTTGGCCAGATAGTCTAGAATTATCAACACTGGTGCTGAGAAGGGGTCTACTTGTTTATCTTTCAGCCAACAGGTAAATCTTTTCCACTTGCTCAGATAAGTAATTCTAGTGGAAGACTTATGAGATGCAATGAGAATATCACGTACTGGTAAAGAAAGATCATTCTGCCTGGCAATCAGGGGAATTGGAGTAGCCAAGCCGTGAGCTTCAGGCTGTTCAAGCTGGGATGAATCAGGTTCTGTGGATGTGAGATCAACTCCGAGGTTGGATGGAGAATCCATGGTCGATCTAGTAGGTGAGGCCAAAGGAAGGGGAACCAAATCTGTCAAGACCAATATGGTGCTATGAGGATCACCTTGCTCTTCAACCAACAGGCTTTCTTCAGAAACTGTGGAATGAGGGGAAAGGGTGGAAATGCATAAAGAAGACCCGAGGGCCAATCGTGGACTAGAGCATCCCTGGGTGACTGTCCCGGAGGAGGAATCAGGGCGAAGTAGTTGCTGCATTTGTAGTTGGTCAGGGATGCAAAGAGGTCGCAGCAAGGACGGCCCCAGCGGTGGAAGATCTCCGCCACTATCAAGGGATTCAGGGACCACTCGTGAGGTTGAAGAATGCACCTGCTGGGTCTGTCTGCTATCATGTTGGAACTCCCGGGAATGTGTGTTGCTAGAAGAAAACGGTTGGTAGCCATCGCCCATTGCCATATCCTCATGGCCTCTTGACAAAGGGGGTAAGATTTGGTTCCACCTTGCTAGTTGATGTACCAGACCACCGCCATGTTGTCTGATTGAATTGCAATTGTCCCAGACAGCAGCAGGGGATGGAATGCTTGCAATGCCAGAAGCACCGCCCTCAGCTCTAGAACATTTATATGCAGATGGGCCTAAAGTTCAGACCAAGTGCCTTGGACTGTCTGTCCTGACATAGCCCCCCCACCCCATCAGGGAGGCGTCCGTGGTCACTGTGGCCTTGGGTTGCTGGGGGGAGAAGGGGCGAGACCATTGTGACAGATTGTGTGTCATCCACCAATTTAAATCCTGTTTAAACCTGTTGGTTACTCGAATCATGGCTGAAAGAAGATGCTGAAAAGGATACCATTGGGTGAGCAGTAGCCTTTGTAGAAGCCTCATGTGAAACCTGGCCAGGGGAAAAATGGTGATGGAGGCTGCCAGGGAACCCAACAGCTTTAGAACCGAGCGGGCCGTGGATTTCTCCCTTGAAAGGATTGGAATCAGTTGTTGCTTTATCCTTAAAATTCTGTGCTCTGGAATAGCAGCTCTGCAGTTCTTTGTGTCCAAGATAACCCCTATGAATTCTGTCGACTGAGATGGGGTGAGATTGAATTTTTGCCCGTTTATGGTTATGCCTAGCCTTTGAGCAGTGAGGAGAGAGTATGCCAGGGCTTCTTCCAGTAGATGTCTGGTGGGGGTGGAAATGAGCCAGTCGTCTAGGTATGGAAACACCTGGAATCCTTGAAGTCGCAAGTGAGCTGTGAGAACTGCCATGCACTTTGTGAACACTCTGGGGGCTGTAGAGAGTCCAAAGAGCAGTACTCTGAACTGACTGGCTCCCACACAAAAGCACAGAAATCTTCTTGATGGCCTGTCCACTTTTATATGGTAGTACGCATCTTGAAGATCTATCGAGCACATCCAATCATCTTTTTCCAAAAATGAGAGGATAGACTATATTGTGACAATCCGGAATTTTTGTACTCTCACAAACTTGTACACTGAGATCCAAAATTGGTCTCCAGTCCCCGGTTTTCTTTGGCACCAAAAATAGTCTTGAGTAGAATCCGGATCCTATCTGGTCTGAAGGGATTATTTGGATGACTCTCTTTCTTAGCAGCTTTTCTATCTCTAGTGCTGCTTCTTCCTTTTGACTGGGTGGAACATCGGGAAGTTTTTTTGAAGAGGCAGGACAAAGATCGAAGGGGATATGATAACCTCTGGTTATAATCCTTTGTACCCAAGAATCGGTGGTGATGGTTAGCCAGGCAGAAGGGTACAAGGAGACAGGTCCCCCAACCACCTCCAGAGGAAAAAGTTGGGCTGCTCTTCAGGAGTGCTGGTAGGATTGACCAGGGAAAAAATCCGTGGAACCCTGGTTATGCAGACCCTCTCTGACCTGAAAGGAACATCTTCTCTGTGAGTTTCCCCCTCTGCCTCTAGGGGAGAACTCGGCCTGTGTGTCACGGAAAGGAACCTGAGATTTCTTGAACCATATCTTCCCACTCTTTTGGTTTTGGGAGAAAGCATGTTGAGGGGAAGAATAACGGACACCTACGACAGAAAAGGTCTTACCGTCCTGTTTACATCTGGCCAGTGTGCTTTTAACTTTGGGCCCAAACAACAAGGAGGCCTCAATGGGAGAGTTAAGAAAGGAGGCCTTAAAGGGTTCCACGAAATTGCACAAGCGCATCCAGGCGTGTCATCTCAAGACCGCAACTGAACCCGCTGCTCTAGCTGCTCCTTCTGATGCATGAGATATCAGTCACATAGAGGAGTTAGATATTGATTCAATGGTGGTCAGCTGAGAGGCCACTTTGTCATGGACCTCATCAGACATGACACCAGCCAAGGTTTCAGAGAGCTCAGAAATCAGATCCCTTTGAAGCCTGGTAAAGTGTGCCATATAATTCAGGGACCTGATAGTAAAGGTCGCTGATGCAAAGGTGTGCTTCCCTATCTTGTCCAGGGTCTGGGACTCTTTGTTAGGTGGATGGACAGTCTGGCTTTCTTCTTCTGCCAGATCCTTTTTTGTTGCAGCCGCCACCACCAAAGCATCCACAGGAAGACCTTTGGACCAATGGGGATCCGAAGCAGGAGGGGACAAAATCTTATCTGGCCTCCGGGGAATAGCTTCGACGGTATCAGGAGCCTTCCAAGCATGCTGCACGATAAGCCGGACAAGCTCATTGGCAGGTGGAGTAACCCAGGAGGTAGGGGGCCAGGCACGAAAGGCCTGCAGGAACACAGATTCCTCAGAGGTCAGATTAGAGGACTTCCAGTCTCCTCTCTGTTTCAGGATTTCGAGGATATCACCAAAGGATACCTCAGAGCGTGACCGGGAGGAATCCTTCCCCCTCATCAAAATCTGTGTCCTCAGTGAGGGACATCTCTGTGGAGTCCATGTGCTTCCTCTTACACAAACTTTTCCTGTGGACCTCCTCAGTGGGAGACGCTGGAGAAGACAGCGGAAAAGGCGATTCCTGTGGGAATATGTCCTGAGGCCCTTGCACCCGGTGTCCGCTAGGTGCAACTTGTGAAACCAGTGTACCGGAGGAGGGAGAAGTATAGACAGTCCAGTATTGCCAGCAGCAGCGAAAGCCTTCTCCATCAGTTGGAAGGCTGGTCCAGCTGAAGAGGAGTGAATGTCTAGGACAGGGGTCACCCCTCCCCTAAGTGGCTCAGCCTGCCGACTTGGAGTCCCTGGATGGCTGTGGAGCAGTAAACTATGCGTGTCACAATCAACATCCTGGGTCATAGCAAAACTTTCCAGCCATGAAGGCAACTGTGGTTCCTTAGCGAGATCCATAAAGGGGACCGCAGAAGGGGGAGACTGTGCTATATCCATGGACTTCAAAGGCAATGAAAGAGGAGAAAAAGAAGGGGTCTTTGTAGATGGGTGATCACCTCCCAAGGAAGGATAGTTCCTGAGGGGTGGGATACTTCTGGCCAAGAGCACCTGATCCACAAGATGCAACACATCGTGTTTGGAAAGGCTTCTAGTGGACCTCACAGAGACTGAGGGAGAAAAAGGCCTGTCCACAGAAGAGGCAAACTTTGTGCCCATCTCACTAGTCTGCACCGAGGACAATGGTGCTGAGAGAGACTGGACTATGGGTGTCTGCACCGAAGAAGTCATCGGTGCCAAAGTCATGGTCTGCACCAACACAGGGATTGGCGGTGAAGTGGTTGTCAGTACCGAAGTTGGAACTGACAAAACTGGAGTCAACAATAAAGGCATCGGTTCCGAGGATGATGTCGGAACTGACGTGGTCAAGGTCTGCACCTTCTGAATGGTCGTTGCCAATACAGTGGTAATAGTCTGAACTGAGGAGCCCCTCGGTGCTGATATAGTGAAGGCTGCAGGAGAAGACGGAGCCGAGATCACTAATGGAGCCAAAGGCCTCGGTGCCGAAAGTCTATGCACCGAAAGCACTGGGGCTGACTGAGTGAGCTCCGGAGCCAAAACTTTAGCCTTTTCAGGTTTTGGTTGGCAGGAGTCCCCAGCCAGGGATGAAGGCAAAGATTTAGCCTTGGTAGGAACATCCAAGATTTTCTTATGGGCTCTAGGAGGGGTTGAAGCCTCTGAAAAGGGAGATTTAAGAAGTGCCTTCAGCAACAGCTTGTTTTTCCTTTCCAACAAAGTTCTATTTGAAATGTTTTCACAGATAATACAGGGCGGGTCAACAGACAGGTGGAACGCCCCCAAACAATAAACGCACAAAGAGTGTGCATCAGAAGTAGGAAGTTTGTGTCCACAATCAGAACACCGCTTAAACCTCAGACTACCTTTCTTATCTGCCATGACGGCAAATAAATTAATAGAAAAGGGTACCAGCAATTGTACAAAAGAATACCAAAAAGTATGAGAAAAAAGGGAAGGATTACCAATGATGGTAAAGAGAGAATACCTCGCAGTAAAAAGGTAAAGAAAAGAGTAGAAAAACCTGAAGAAAATATGTACGCTAGATGGGATAGGGTAAGAGACAATGAAATAGAAACTTTTCTGACAGAAAAGTAATATGAAAGACTATTAAACAACAAATAACTGTACTTAGCTCAAGAGAAGCAGCTTGACACGAACAAATGGCAATGCAGCAAACGAAATCTGAGGTAACAGGGAGAGGGGGATTGTGGGTAAGAGTTTAGCTTGAGAGTTTGAAGCTGATGCGAGCTTGGAAAATGGCCGGCTCGGTTCCACGGTCGGAACCAATACCCATGCATAAGGAATGAATGAGGATTAACAATATCAGATTGTCTGTTCCTGTGGAGAGATGAGAAAAATAAAGGTGCTGCATTTGGCATTTGTTGGAGATGCAAACAGGTTGCAGCAAGGCCTTTCCCAGTGATGGGAAATAGCACTCACTGCTGATTGACTAAGGGACCACATGGGAGGCATCAGTCAGTACTGAGTGAACTTGTTTGCTAGAGAGTTTGCTTGTTCAGAAATATGCATTAGAGTGAGAAAGCAGAATTTTGATATGGCCCATTTTTATAACCTCATCTCCTTCTGACAGAGGGGTTAGGAGTATGTTTCATCTTCGTTGTTGTACCAAACTGCTGCCATACAGTCGGAACACAAAATCTGAATTACCTATACATAGAAAGGCCTTACTAATAATGTTATTGGTTGCCAAAAACAGTTTCTAAAAAGTGGACATCAAAACTGAAACCAAATGTAACTGAAGTACTAAAAGCAGATAAAAGAACTAGAGGTGCGATCTTTAGAAAGGGGAAGGAGCAAATTACATGGAAGTGACTGGAATTTGTAGGAACAATACATGCAGAGTAATGTTCAGGAGGAGGTTTATAAGAAGGTATGAAATAACCAATTTATGCAATGTTGGAATGAATAATTGTTAAAAGAAAAAAAACATATGTAATATATAATACAGGAATATGAAAACCATTGATAAGGTTTGTCTCCTTTTCTATTAAAATATGTGTGCCTATGTCTTAAGTGATAATTTAATAAAGGTGTTTAAAAATAAGAGGAAGGCAACTGCACTCTGAGGGAGGGAGTCATGTACAGCCTGTAGTGTTAGAAAGGCTGCACTATCTCTATGACACTAATTTGCAAGGATGCCTTTTCATGTGACATTATCACCTGGGCCACCTTTCCTAAATGTCCCCCAACTCTAGGGCAGATACATCTGTAGTGAAAGCCACACTAGGGGTGGGGAGTACAAATTGACATCCCTGTGAAACATTGTTCTGCTAAAACACCAGAGGAGATGTTGGTGATAAATCTTTGATAACCAGCACAGAAAGGAAATGTTATCTGAATTCTGATTCCATTCTTATTTATTTATTTATTTATTTTACATTTGTTGACCGGGATAGTCTGACTGGATACATGTCTATTTTCAGCGGAGGCCCGGGGAGAAAAGCTCCAAGGTACAAACAGAAATTACATAAAACTTAAAGACATTACATAAAACTTAAAACATGTTAGTAACTGTCAACAGTCTATAGTAGTAAGAAAGTTGTACAATTTAAAAAAAAAGGTTAGATAAGGTAAAAATCTTAGAAATTACAATCCAGTAGAGTAGCCATGAAAATGTTACCTTACAATAATAGTGCAAGTACTAGTCAGGCTTAGAGCATGGACATAGCCAGTGTGACTTAAAATACTGTTTTAGGCTTTTCTTGAATTGACTTAGGGTGGATACTAGGGTAATGTCTGCAGGAAGGTTATTCCAAATTTTACCAACAGAGTTAATAAACAGAGAGGTACCAGCTGAATTGTTGGTTTTGACAGTTTGGACAAAGAGTCTATTAGAAGAACGCAGTGCTATGAGGTTGCTATAGGGGTATATAATGTTTTTGAGTGCAGGTGTATTTTTCAGGTTGGTTCAGTACTTTATATGCCACTATAAGCTGGTTATATTGAATTAGGCAAGGCAGTTCTAGCCACCCAAGAGATTTTTGGTTATTACAGTGGTGTGTTGTATAGGGCATACCGTTGCAAATCTGGCAATGTGATTATAGCAACTAGATAGTTTACTGAGTTCCATTTTATTTAGGTTGGTAAGTAAAGGGGAAGCATAAAGTAGAGTTGAGAGTAAGTGAGAATGGGCAATGGTAGTTCTGGCAGTTGGGGTTAGGAAAGGTTTGATTTTGTAAAGCGACCCAAGTTTTTTATTGATGGATTTAATAGTATTATTGACATGCATGTCATAATTAAGGTTATTATCAATGCTGACACCTAGGAGTTTTGAACAGGAGTCAGGGGATATTGTCATACCATTATTAGACTGTATGGAGAAGGATAAGGCATTGTTCCTACTAGTGGGGGAGAAAAGTAGCAGCTTTGTTTTATTAAGGTTTAGGATCAGATGACGGTCAGATAGCCAAGTTTCCACTGTGTTAAAAGTATTCTGGGATAATGTCCACAGATCTGACTGGGAGGAAGCTGAGCATATCAGAGTGGAGTCATCTGCGTATTGAATACATGCTGCATCAGAGATGACAGTGTAGAGGTAGTTAATAAAAATGGAGAGGGTCCCAGTATAGAGCCCTGGGGGGCCTCCAAGGTATTAGGTAGGAGAGTAGATAGTTTATTCTGCCATAGGACAGCCTGTTGTCTACCATTCAGATAAGATTGGAACCATTGGAGAGCTAGATTATCTAAGTGATTAGTTTTCATGATATGAAGTAGTAGTTGGTGACTTGCCATGTCAAACGCTTTGGAGAGATCGAAGAAGAGGGCTGAGGATAGTTTATTATTGTTGTGGTTATGGTTTATGGTGTTAGAGAAGGCGAGGAGGGCTGAAGTGGTGCTGTGATTAGGCCTAAAACCAAGCTGTGAGTTAGCCAGTTGATTGTTCTGGATAAGATGGTGTAGTAATTGTCTATGGATGCATTTTTCCATAATTTTGGCCAATGGTGACAATATAGCTATGGGCCTGAAATTAGATAATTCAGTGGAGCTACCACCTTTATGGATTGGTATTACATAGGCTATTTTCCAGATGGAGGGGATGGTGGCTTCTGCTATGGTTCGGTTAATTAGAATAGAGATGGGGTAAGCTATGGCATTAGCAGCTTTTTGCAGATATTCTGCCAGGAGAAGATCAGCTGATAGAGTGGTAGGTTTTAATTTTTTGAGTAGGGCATGAATAAGAGAGGTGGCAACTAGTTGAAATCTAAAGGAGAGGTGGGTACTAGGAAAAGAGGACTTTAAACTAGGGCAACTAGGAGGAAGCTGACTAGCTAGGGATTGGATAGTCTCAGTAAAGAAGCAGTTAAAGGTATTTGCAACATCCTCAGGAGGTTTATCTATGGCGGCTGCTGGAGTGGTGGTTTGACCAGGGTGCATTAGTTTATTTATGCCTGCTCAGAACTTTTGAGGGTTACTTTGACTTTTCTGTTGTAGATGGCAGTAGTAGTTCTTTTTGTCTAGTAAAATGGATTTTTTAGTCTAATTTCTTAACTGCCGATATGCGATTTGGTCTAGAGTTCTTTTTGTGGTACGCCATAGGGACCATGCTCTGTTTCTGAGGGTGATTTTTGATTTGGTGTCTTTAGTAAGTCATGGTGCAACTTTTTTTTTTATTCTAATGAAGCGGGCGGGAGCGTGAGAATCTAGGATAGTAAGGAATTAGAAGTTATGTACCTACCATAACGTTCCATGTTAGTTGTCTTCTTCTCGCCTTCTTTCTTGCTGGATGGGTTCGGAGCCGATCCTCGGCTCCGACTCGGCCACTCTAAAAGCTCGAGAGCTAATTCCACCGGCTCGAGGCTCCCCTATATCCCACAATGCTAGATGGTAACTCCTCAGATCTCATTTGAAAGCTAAGGCCAGCAATAAAATTCCATAAGGAACAAAGAAGAAAACTCTTCTAGGTCTGTCCTGGCTAGGGGGAAGGAGGGTGGGACGCAAGAAAGAAGGCGAGAAGAAGACAACTAACATGGAACGTTATGGTAGGTACATAACTTCTAAATGTTAAGTTGTCAATCTCGCCTTCATTCTTGCTGGATGGGACCGCGTCCCTAGCACCTTGTCCCGGGTGGCCTATCGGAACAGACTCTTGAGTACAGTGGAACCAAAGTTGGCTCGGTCTCTAGAGGCCAAGTCCAACTTATAATGAGAAATGAAAGTATGGGGAGAAGCCCAAGTAGCTGCAGAACAAATCAAATCAATAGGCAGCCTATCTTGGAAAGCTACAGAAGTGGCTAAAGCTCTAGTTGAATAAGCCCTGGGTTTGGATGGCAACCGTTGCTTTCTTATCTCATACACTAGGGTAATCAATGAAGTAAGCCATCTAGAGAGAGAGACTTTAGAGACTGGAAGGCCCATTCTACCTTCTGCATAAGAAACAAACAGTTGGTCAGATTTCCTGAATTGTTTGGTCCTGTCTAAATAGTACCTAAGTTGGCGATGAATATCTAAACAGTGTAACTTTTGTTCTGACCTATTAGAATAATTTGGGAAGAAAACAGGAAGCTCAATGGTTTGATTCAAATTTGCCAATGAAGCTACTGCAAAAAAGACGGGTTAGTACGCAAGGACACCCTGTCTTTATGAAATACTAGATAAGGGGGTCAACTACACAGAGCATGAAGTTCAGAGACTCTTCTAGCTGAGGTGATAGCTACTAAAAAGAGTGTCTTCCACGAAAGTAATTTTATAGAACATGAAGCCGCAGGTTCAAAGGGGGGAAGAATTAAGGATGCCAGAACCAAGCTGAGATCCCATTGGGGAGGAGGGTCTCTGATGGGTGGTTTGAGTAGAAAGACTCCCTTTAAAAAGGCCTTGCAGAGTTTGTGAGACATGATAGAGGACTCTGAGACTCCAACATGAAAGTTCGAAATTGCAGCCAATTGAACTCTAATGGTAGATGGGGACGAACCTGCATGGAAAAGTTCGGCTAGAAAGTCTAGAACTGTTTGAATAGAAGCAGTGAAAGGATCTATATTCTTTGACTGCGCCCAACAGGAAAAACGTTTCCACTTGCTATGATAAATCTTCCGAGTGGAAGATTTATGAGAGGCAATCAAGATATCTCTAACTGAGTGAGATATCAAAGGAAGCCTGGCTAAGGTCTGAATTAGAGGAACCAAGCTGTGAGGTTCAGAGAGGGAAGGGAGTGGTGCAACTGACCCGACTGATGGGTCAAGAGGTCTGGAACTGGGTCCAGATACCAAGGTTGTTCCAACAGATAACGGTGGAGAAAGGGGAACCAAATTTGTCGAGGCCAGTAAGGGGCAATGAGGATCATAGAAGCTTCCTAAGCGATGGCTTTCTGTATCAGCTGGGATATCAGTGGGAAAGGAGGAAAGGCATAGAGAAGTCCCCGGGGCCAAACGTGCACTAGAGCGTCTCTGCTGGAATGGCCTGGTTGGGGAAAGAGGGTGAAAAAATCGTCGCACTTGCTGTTTTGGGGAGTAGCGAAAAGGTTGCAGCAAGGCCTGCCCCACTTTCGAAAAACTTTCTCCAACACTGTGTTGTTCAGAGACCACTCGTGAGGCATGAGAATAGCTCTGCTCAATTTGTCCGCAATCACATTGGACTTTCCGGGGATGTGCGTTGCTAACAGAAATCACTGAGAAGAGATCACCCATTGCCATAGTCTGAGTGCCTCTCGACATAGGGGGTAAGACCTGGTTCCGCCTTGTTTGTTGATGTACCACACTACAGACATGTTGTCTGTTTGGATTGCTATAGTTCCCTTGGGAAGAGAGTCTTGTAGGGCTTGCAACGCTAGAAGCACTGCTCTCATCTCTAGGACGTTTATGTGCAAGTGGCACTCGAACAGTTGCCACATGCCCTGGACTGTCCTGCCCTGGAAATGCCCCCCCCCCACACCCGATCAGGGAGGCGTCCGTTGTCACTGTAGCAACCAGAGGGGGAGGGACAAAGGGTCTCCCTAGGAGGAGCTGAGGGGATGTGATCCACCAAGAGAGATGACTCTTGCACGATTGAGTTATCCGAATAGGATGGGACATTGGAAGGCTTTGATAAGACCATTGTGTGAAGAGCATCCATTGCAAAATCCTCATGTGGAAGCGAGCTAATGGTAGGAGAGGGATGGCCGCCACCATAATCCCCAAGACTTTCAGGATCTGTCTGGCTTTGACTTTGTTGTTCTGTAAAAGAAGAAAGACCTGTTTGTGAATGTCTGCTATCCTCTGCTCTGTTAGTTTGGCTGACATATTGACTGTGTCTAGATTTGCGCCTATGAAAGTAATAACACGACAAGGTGACAAGACTGACTTTTCATAATTTATTGAGATGCCTAGTGCCTGACATGTGCGAAAGGTGTAGTCTCTGGCGAGGAGTAAAAGATGCCTGGTGGGGGCTGTAAGGAGCCAGTCGTCTAAATAAGGAAACACCTGGAATCCTTGACGTCTCAGATGAGAAGCTACCACTGCCATGCATTTGGTAAATACTCGGGGGGCTGTAGTGAGACCAAAGGGCAGGGCTCTGAATTGAAAATGACTGGTTCCCAGCCTGAAGCGGAGAAACCTCCTGGAGCGTCGATTCATCTTGATGTGATAGTACGCGTCCTGGAGATCTATAGAGCACATCCAGCTGTCCCACTCCAAAAGGGGGAGAATGGACTGCAGCGTGACCATCCGGAACTTTGTTTTCTTGACAAACTTGTTCAAGTTGCTGAGATCCAAAATGGGTCTCCAGTCCCCTGTTTTCTTTGGAACCAAAAAGAATTTGGAGTAGGTTCCGGATCCTACTTGGTCTGCTGGCACTGGTTGAATGGCTCTTTTTGCGAGCAGCTTTGAAATTTCTAATGCTGCTTGCTCCCTTTGACTGGGTGGAATGTCTGGAAGGGATTTTTCGGACAGCTTTGGAATGAAAAGAAAAGGGATTCTGTAGCCTTCGGAAATGATAGACTGTACCCACTTGTCTTGAGTTAGGGATAGCCAGGCTTTTGGGTACAGTGACAACCTTCCCCCGACTGCCTCCGAAGGTGGACAGTCGGGCAACACCTCAGGGATGCTGAAAAGGCTTGTCGGAAAAGGATTCTCGACTGCCCTGATTCTGCGGGCCCCCTCTGCCTCTGGGACGGCGTCTACCATTGTTGTTCCCCCCTCTGCCTCTAGAGGGGAATCGACTCTGTGTGCCAGGCAAGTCTCCTTGAGATTGTTTACGGAACCACATCTTTCCCCCCTTCTGACCTTTGGGGTAAGGTCTAGAAGGAGTAGAAAAACGGACTCCGACGGCAGAAAGAGTTTTGCCATCAGTCTTGCACCTAGTCAAGGTTTCCTTCACTTGAGGACCAAAGAGGGATGATCCATCAAAGGGGGAATTAGTGAAGGATGCCTTAAAGGGGTCCGCAAAGTTACAAAGCCGCATCCAGGCATGCCTACGCAAGGCTACACCTGTACCTGCCGCTCTACTTGCTCCATCAGCCGCATATGAAAGGAGGCACATGGAGGAGTTGGTTACAGAATTAAGGGTAGCCAGCTGAAAGTTCATCCTATCCTGAAAACCCGCAGCTGTTGGGTCCTTCAGCATTTCACTTACTTCCTTGAGTAAGTCCCTCTGAAGTCGAGTAAAATGACACAGGTAATTCAGCGATCTCATTGTAAAGGTCGCTGACGAGAACATCTGCTTCCCGTACCTGTCCATTGACCTAGACTCCTTGTTAGGAGGATGAACAGGTACCGAAGGATCAGCTAACTCCTTCTTGGTAGCTGCAGCCACCACCATAGCATCAACAGAGACGCCTTTGGTCAGAAAATCTTTATCCCTGGGGGCCGTGATGAACTTAGATATTCTCCTGGGGGTGGGTTCCACTGAGTCAGGAGCTGCCCAAGCCTTCTTTGCCACCACTTGCATAAGGGGGTCAAAGGGAGAGGACACCCAGGAGGTGGAAGGGCGAGAGCCAAACGCCTCAAGGTACACTGATTCATCCTCTGAAGGGTTGAGGGCTGGCCAATTCCCCCTCTGTTTTAAGATTTCAAGGATGTCTGCAAAGGAGACATCTTCAGAGGGGGAATGAGGGGAACCTTCAGAATCCTCTAAATCAGTGTCAGAGGTGGCAGACTCAGGGGAGTCAATGTGCTTCCTCTTACACTGCCTCTTCCTAGGGGGCTCTCCTGCAGGGTCAGGAGAGGCCTCGGAAGAGGAGGAGATCCCCACAGGGGAAACTTGAGGAGCTGGCTCTCTACGGTCGGGGACAAGAGAGTGAGTAGAAATCAGCGGAGGCACCATGGAGGGAAGGGCAGAAGGAGCCAACTGTGGATTAGAACCTGGTTCCAACACGCTCCTCATGACCTCAAAGGCACCCCTGTCAGCAGAGCCGGAGGTCTCCGTTCTGAAAAACTGAAAACGTCCCCCGGCACCAACAGTGATGGCTCCGAGGCCGATGTCGGAGCCGAACTCACCAGCGCCGAAGCACCGAGAGGGAGAGCGGGGTCGGACAAGGGTCCGATGCCACTCACCCCCTCGGAGCCGACGAGGGAAGTCCGGCGCCGAGATTCTTTCAAGGAAGACATCGGAGCCGACGATGGAACCGAAGACAGAGGTATTGGTTCTGATGCCACCACAGTCTCGGGTCCGAACCGCCCCAGCTCCGAACTCAAGAGAGTCAGAGGAGGAATATTTTGAGTGGCGGGGATAGTCTTCAACTGTTGAGTCGGACTTTGAAGCATTTGGGCTAGTGCCTCGGACTTAAGAAGTCGACTCACTACTTTCTGAAGGTCGTGGTCCGATAACCTGGAAGACCTAGAAGAGTGGGATCTATGGCTCCATTCAGACAGCAAAGGTGATGCTGGAGCCGAATGAACGGAGCCGATAAATGGAGAATGGGACCTCTTCTTAGTTGTCGGCTCCAACAACTTGATCGGAGCCGACTCAGTTATGTCTTCCTCGGCTCAGGCCGGAGCCGAGGACATCGTAGGTACATGAATTCGAGATTCATCGGCTCCGGCCGGAGCCGATGTTCGAATGGACTTAGAGCCCCCAGAAGTTGGCTCAGAGGCTGGAGCCGAAGGTCTGGAGGACTTCGAGGGTCTCCCCGATGACTGAGTGGAGGGACCCTCAGGCTTTAATAAGCCTCTTAGAATTAATTTATTTTTTCGCTACTGCAGGACTCTAGGGCTGAAGCCATGGCAAACAGCACATGAGTCCTGCAGGTGCAAAGGTCCCAGGCAGTAAACACAAGAAGTGTGACCGTCTGTCAGAGACATCTTCTGACAGCACGAGTCACACTTCTTGAAGCCTGAGACCTTTGATTCTTTGGACATGTCCAAAGAGAAGTAAAAGTGTAATCCCAAACACACACACACTGATTACACTTCTAAAAAATAAAGTTTAAATTTTAACTTATAAAGTTTTAAACAAAAAATTTCCCTACAAAAACACAGACACTCCAACTACCAAGGGAGGGAGGGAGTGGGCCTAAAGCCCAAGGGAAAGGTTCGATAATTTAGGATAGGTAAACTAGTGAAAAATAACTAACAGGGGATTAAAGGTATTTAACTATTTAAAAGTTATAAAAGGGAGCTAACTTAAAGGGGGGTCTGACTGACTAAAACTGTCAAAAGATTCAACTAACCTGAGCTGGTTGAAAAATGCACCTTGATCGCGTAGCGGCAAACGAGATCTGAGGAGTTACCGCCTAGCATTGTGGGATATAGGGGAGCCTCGAGCCGGTGGAACTAGCTCTCGAGCTTTTAGAGTGGCCGAGTCGGAGCCGAGGATCGGCTCCGAACCCATCCAGCAAGAATGAAGGCGAGATTGACAACTTAACATTTTATTATTAAAGCAGGCAACAGCTTCATCCAGGGGTAATTGTTTTAATACTGACCAATTACAAGATTTAACTTCATCCTGGAATTTGGCAGGGTTAAAGTACTTCTTGCATCTTATTGTTCTGAGGATAGGCTGATGGGGGTTTACGGCTTTATGCTTAATTATGTAGGTAAGAAAGTGGTCACGTAGGTCGTCAGGGAGGGTACCTGATGTGTACTGTTGGGGATGGCTATTGATAAGGATCCAGTCTAGTATACTTTCTTTATGATTAGGTTTACCTATACTGGTGGGAGTGGATATGAGTTGTGTAAACTCATAAAGGTTTACATGGGTGGATGGAGATTCAGAGGAACAGGTATTCCAATCTTATGTTGCAATCTCCAAGTACTATGGTTTCTTGAGGACAGGTGCTGGATAACGAATAGAGGATGTTTTTTAGGGTAGCAACATTGTTCCCTGGAGAAATATACATACAGACAATCTTTATGCACTTATTTTTATTAATTTGAAATTTAGTAGAAAGAATTTCACCATTGTTTACTTGGGGTGGTTGTATGGAGTCCAAGGTAGCATTAAGAGTAGATTTATATAGTACAGCTACCCTGCCTCCCTTCCTAGTATGTTCTATCAAACCTCAGTATGTTATACCCATGTGGTAATATTTCATTGTCAGAAGTTTGAGGTTTTAGCCAGGTTTCTGTTAGACAGAGTATGTCAGGGGAATGAATGGGTAGGAGGGCATGCAGGTCATGTACCTTGTTATTTAAGCTTCTGATGTTTAGGTGACGGTCTAGGAGGGAGTTGGGGGGCCAATTTAGTGATGTTGTATTGGTAGGGGTACTAGTATGGGAGATGGGTTTGTCAAAAGTAGATGGGCCAGGGTTAGGGTGGATGTCACGATCCATTGTGAGGTTACAGTGTAAGCTTAGTATAAGTTCAAGAATTTATTTATTAGTTTTTGGTAGTGTTTGCTTTTAGAGCTGATATATCTGGCACTTGTAGGTTGATAGTTTGTAATGGTAATGGTGTTTGATGTTGGGCTACTTATTAGGTGGTCTATTAAATTTGACAATATTGGGGTGGTTGTTTGGCATTTTGGCTAGTGAAATCCTAGGAAATACTGATTTTCATAATAGGTCAGGATATGAGGAATGAGCATGATGGTTAGCAATGAGAAAAATAACATTGTTTTGGGTGGTGACATAGTGAGCTGCAGTGGCTATAGATCTTAGTAGTGTTATGATCAGTATGTGTAAAGATGATAGGAAAAGGGGTGGGAGGTGGTCGCTAAACCAGACCACAAGATTCTTAGAGCCTGAGACTGTGAGGTAAGTAGAATAGGGATTTAGAGTATTTTACAGACTTTACTGTGTCCTATTAGCATTTTAGTGGGTAGGAACACTTACTGTGAGGGCTTGCAATTACTGTTTTTAGCGTGCTTACCCCAATTTTGAAGATATAATGGAGAGTTCTTTCTCTATAGCCAGCAGGAGACAGAGTCAGCTACGGGAGATGGTTAAATTTACAGAGGTTATGGGATTAGACTAAGTATAAGGGGCACCCATATAGAGCTGTAAACCCAGTTCAGCATTTAATGTTGTACAACAGAATAAGTTTTAATGCTATTAACTTTAGCACGCTTTTTATTTTTATGCTGTGGGCAGTTTAAATCAGAATTTCAGTTTGGTAGGTAGCAGTGTGGTGCCCTTCAAATATAACAAGCCTTTCAGGATAGCAGTTAGAAGGGATAGCACCACAAGGAATCAGGCTGCTGACTGGGTCTAGGAGAACTGAGCGTTTTACTATTAAAAATGTTATGCAGTACCCATCAATAAATAATAAGTGATTTAAACAAACAAATAGTCCCATAGAACCACAATAGTCACTAAACTGCCTGATAGATATCAGATGTTCCACAAATGCCCAACAAAGAGTAATAAATGATATTGGACCAACAATCAGTCCCATAGAACCACAATAGTCACTGCATACAAAAGAATCTTAGTGTGACAGGGCAACTTTGCTGGTTCAATCTTATACATATGCCCAAATATGAGTCTGTATACATTAAGCATCCAGTATCTGACAATCGTGGAAAATCCAAAAGCATATATTACCAACAGATATACCCAGGAGTTTATCTTAGAGCAGACTCAAGCACCCAAAGCAAAACCCATTAATCCAGAGATAGAATGTAATTCTGCTGGTTTACTTAGTAATAGCCACAATAGTTCCCAAAGTATGAAAAGACATAAACTGAGCATCAACACAGGCCAGTCTCAGAACATTAACAGAAATAATGAATGCACTGAATATCCATTCGACAGTCAATCCAAAAGGTTATATAAATAAGAAAAACACCTTATTGGAGTAAAATAAAGCCTTGAGACAACACAATTGATAATCCACAGTACCTGATGAATCAAATACAGTCACCAGAATCCAACAAATATGCTGAAAACATTTATAGAACTATGCTCATACTGTATTTTGTAGAGGGAATTATGAATTTCTGATATTAGATTTATATCTTGAGGCAAAGAGTGGCTTTCAATTTAAGGAATGTGATAAAATATGAATAGTTGACTGAATGTTGTACTTCCATCTGGTGGTAAACTTACACAGGTCTTCATGTCCAGGTGGCAACTGATAAAGTCTCTGCTTGTGATGGCTCCAGCCATAATTTTGGGGTGTTTACTGAGATCACCAGGGTCATGAACATGTGGTGCAAGCCAAGCTTTGCTCTGATAAACAATTCACTTGTAGTGGCTGTGAGGATTCAGTTATGTAAACAAGGGAAGATTTAAATTCCCTTCAGCTTGAGATACTCTGCTATGATACTCTTCATTTGGAAAACAACTCTGGGGCTGTGGATAGACCAAATGGAAAGTTTCAGAATAGACAGTGGCTGGTTCCTACTCAAAAGCATACAAATCTCCTTGACTCATTTGTTACACTGATATGCAAATACACATCCAGGAGATCTGAGTAACAGATCCAATCTCCTCCTTGCAGACATGGAAGAACAGAGTGCACTGTGAAATCTGGAACCTCAGTTTTTTTAAGTATTATTTTATACCACTTAGATCAAATATGGGTATATGGTCTTTTGTCTTCCTGGGCACCAAAAAGAGCCTTGAATAAACTTCAAATCCTCTCTGGTCTGGTAAGATCTCTTGGATTAGTCTTGCAGATGATTTAATACTTCCAGTTTGGCTTCTTGTCTTTGACTGGGGGGTGACATCTGCAATTAAAATGCTGGCCTTAGTGGGGATATAAATGGAATTGTGTAGCCTCTGGATATTATCCCCCATTCAACTTGTATCTAGTGATGGCCTGCAATTCAGGAAGATTCAGTGACATCAAATCCATGACTGTCTGCAGATTGGGATAGTTGGACAACATCTCAGTGATTCTGTGGCTGCCCCTGAAGTGGAGGCTGTGGAATCCCTGGCTTTGCAGACATCTACCTCTACAGGGGCACTCATTTTGGAATCCCCCACAACCATGTTGATTCCTAACACAAACAACACTGTTCAAAGGGTAGCTGTTGGCTGTTTTTAAACCATAGGTTTTGTGCACCTCCCCAAGTTATGTGCGAACATCCCTTGAGGATAACAGGACTTCAATAGCAGACAGCATTTTGCCCCTCTAGTCACCTTTCTTAGTTTTCTTTTATTTTGTTTTTCACCTCAGGCCCAAACAAGGATTAGCAGTCATAACGGAATTGCTGAATAATGCCAAAAAGCTGTATGCAAAATTGCAGTGTGTGAGCCATGTTTGGTGATTTATGGCAATGCTTGCTGCAACTACCCCAGCTGCTTGATCTATGGCATTATGTAGTCACTTCATGGAAAAGTTATTCATACTGAATAAAGTAGCCATCTGGGAAAGTAATTTCTTCTGTAAGTACCCATGAGACAATTCAGAACTAGCAAAGTTATTCAGTGCCCTTTGCAATTCCCTGATTCCTAGCTCTGATGATATGACCCTCAAATCTGAATTAAGGAGGTGAAAAAGGTCCTCTCAGAGTTGAGGATCAGACAGAAAAAAGCACTTTTCTTCCCTGGATCTGCAGTGAGACACTTGCTACAAATGTAAGAAGTGGCTTGCTACAATTAAAGTGGTGCATACAAAGTGCTTCAGCTGGTACAGTACTACTACTCCATTAGCATCTGCCGATCTTAACCCCTAATATCTTGCACATGGGCCACCCACCTTGCCCCACCCTAGCTATGCCTCTCAGGCAACTTGTTCAGTACTTCTAGCATTTTTTTTCACTAGATTGCTCTGAAACCTGGTCATGTGCTTCAAGAACTTCACAGCTCTGACAGAGAAAATGCTTGATGCTTGTGTCAGGAAAGGAGATACTGCCAGCACAGCTAGCTGGAATTTTGTAAATAAGTATATGACATTTTGTGAATATCAAAATGATTTATATAACATGCTTGTGTTACAACTGTATTAGAACTGTATGTCATGTGTATATCAAACTGGTTTGTACAGATGTGTGTTGAAAAGGTATTTTATAAAGTGTTTGTGTTTGAAATGCATCCACAGTGTGCTCTACTGGAGACAGCAGAAATGTAAGTGCACTATTGTAACTGTCTAAATGTATATATTTTAATAGTGGAAACTGCAAAATAGGAGGTTGACTTCAGTCCAGCAAATTTTAGCAAAATAGATTAAATTAAGTTTCTTTATAGGCTATGCAATAAAAGATTGTATTTTTCAGTTTTCAGTGCAGCAAGAGACAAAGAGTCTGTGCTGAGAAGCTTTCTATGTAGTCTTTAGGGTGAATTAATTACTAGTCTTAAAAGCATTATTTAAACCTTTCCTTATGGCTGATCTGTGTAGAGATATTGAAATTTTCAGAGTACTTGCATATTTATTTGGTGACACTGTGGGCCATTCCTAATAGCCTTTCTCCTGGCCAAACTACCATTTGTATTAGTAAAAATGGACACCCTTTGTTAAGAGCCTTAAAGTAGCTGATAAGGGGTTCTGGTGGCAGTGATAACTACCTTATAGTCTGGGCAGAAGGGGGTATAGCTAGTGTGTGTGTGTGTGTGTATGTGTGTGTGTGTGTGTGTGTGTGTGTGTGTGTGTGTGTGTGTGTGTGTGTGTGTGTGTGTGTGTGTGTGTGTAAAACAAATCTCCAATAGTGTGTGTGTTTCATCTACTTTGGCAGGGACACAAAACACTGGTTGGACAGAGAGAGTGTTGGAGGACTTGGGTTGGAACCCTGGCTAAGGATTCAACTCTATAGCTGTGCCAGTGGGGAGTCTTACTGGGGATATGAAGAGAGGGAGAAACCAGCCCTGGACTGAATGTGGTCGCTGTGTGCTCTTAAGGGAAATTGCATTTGATGCAGAGAGCTGCATCTGGAAATTCTGTGTGCGTACCTGTCATCCTCCCAGTGTAAGTCCCCCACTGGTGCCAGTCATCACAGCTTGCATGCACTTCCCAAATTGATCTAAACCCTAAACTCCTTGTGGGGGGAGATGGACTGCCAACTCTCTTCAGAGGGTTCTTTTTTAAGAGTAGAAGTCACTATAATTGAGTTGCTTTAAGCAGAATGCGCTTCAGTATTCATGATCCTTGGAAGGCTGGAGGATCTTGTCTGGTATAGCAGTAATACATTTCACCACAGCTATCTCTTGCCAGTATCTCTGAATGACCAAGGAAGCCATACAGTTTGCAAGGGAAAAACTCATAAGATCAGTAGAGTACAGAAAAAAGCCTATTGCAACATTTCCTCTTCCAGGAAGATGGGGTCAGTTGGCCATGACTCCTGCTGTCTCATTTTCTTATATCTCCTCAAATGGAGGGTCATCACGGGAGATACTGGTCAGTATCTGGGTTGGGGAATTCCACTGGGGATTCCAATTGCTTCTTCTTGTGTCTCCTCTTCATAGGTAGACTCAGGGAGGACTAGTCAGAGGGGAAGAAGAAAAATCAATACTGGAAATGTCTTATCTATTCCTGCAGCAGCTTTCTGCTCTCCTGTCTTTATGCGTACAGGATGATCAGGCAAGGGACAGCTGTGGAGAGAAGACAGTGAAAAATCCAGAAGAAGGTCTATTTGCAGACTAGTTTGCTCCTGCATAACTGCTTGATTCTCAGAAACTGACATTGTGATACATAGCACAGAGGAAACTGTCAGGCTTATCTGCTTGGATGCCAAAGTACTCAACATCAGGGCAGTTGTACTGATCTCCGATACCAAGAATGATGTCAGCTTTAAGAAAAATTTCAGCACTAAAGTACCAAATGGTAAAAACTGGCAATGGCCAAAAAGGTGTAAGGACTGATATTGGTGCCAACTCATCAGCACTGATGACCTGATCTATAACCTTCAGCAATTAGAAGCTCAGAGTAGAGGTTATTGATGCAGATGAGAGCTCAGTATCACTTCAGGGATATTAGTGGTGCAAAGGAAGGAATTTGTGGTGTTACTATCAGCTCATCAACACTTTGCAAAGAAACAAAACCATGGAAAGGAGGCATAGAAGTTGAAAGGAAGGGCCTTCTTTTGCAGCTAGTAAGGACTATAAACACTTATCCTGTCTAAACTGTGAAGAATGGAATGATGGAAAATATATCCTATTCTTGGGTCTGACACATAGTCTATTTAAAATTTGCATACATTTCATGACTGAAATTTAGCACAAAAGGGATGACACTAGTGCAACAACTATAGAGTTATTGCCTTACAGTGCTAGGTTCTCCAATTAAATTATTTGTGAGGAGGGAGGGGGTTTTGTGTAGACTTTGCGCAAGCTTCCTACGTCTGGTATTGTGTGGGCTTTCATAAAGTGTTCTGGTTTCTTTCCACAATCCAAAGATGTGCCATAAGTGAAGTGAGATTCCCTTAAGTTTCTCACAAGTGAGATTGTGTGTTTGTGTGTGTGTGTGTGTGTGTGTGTGTGTGTGTGTGTGTGTGTGTGTGTGTGTGTGTGTGTGTGTGTGTCTTTTCAGGATTCATCTCTCTGCCTTGTGCCCATTCAGTATCAACATAGGTTCTGGCTTATCTGTGATCCTGAATGGAATAATGGGAATCAGGGTGTAAATGAATGACTAAATTTATGAATGCATTTAACATAAAAGTACAGCTGACCTACACTTATCTGTGCAGTGCAGGTTCAGCTTCAGTGCCCCCTCCCCCAACAAAAAGTCAAAATCTATAACTTGGAATTAATTTCTGTATCACAGAATAAGAGTGATTAACTGTGACAAATGCTTAACAGAAATTCAAATTGTTTGTCTGTATCATGAACTTCTTGCAATTCTCCACTTAATTATGTGAAATCTACAAAAGTTTTTTTTTTAATATTCAGTTGTTTGAGAAACTATTGTCATTTGTACAAGTTCCTTTGAAACAAAAACATATAAAACCACAAAGATACTAACACATTATCTGCCATTCTTATTTGGTGCAGAACAGTACTCTAAAAATGTAATAAAGTAAAAAGTACAAAACACTTGCCTAAGGGGAGGGTAAGAGCAAACACATTAAATAATAAAAAGCAAAAATAATGAAATAAGATAGATTTTTAATGAAACATAAAAAGTTAAAAAATATACCATACACTGCTAAAGATCCAGTAACACTTAAGCACTTTGTGCCAGCCTTTGTGAAACATAAGAGTGGGAATATAACTACTTGAGTTAATTTCACTGAAAGACAATCGAGGTAAGCAAAGGTTTGAATGACAATACTGAAATGCACCATGCTTTACTTTGCCAGTAATTTATAGCACATATTGTACTGCTAGCTCATTACAAGCTGATAAACGTTATTGTGTCCTATTGAGTTAGTCTGTGCAGTTCTAATTAATAACACATGTATTATATTTTCAGGTTTAACAATAGACATTCTCACTGTTACCTTCAGATGTCTGGACAGAAACCTCAAATTTCTGGCTGGAGTACTGTGCATTATTAGAGCTTAGATTACATTCATTAGGATTTGAGGTAAGTGGTAGTCTGTTCCTTTTTTTCTGATTGAAGAGTGGCACAGAAAGGCAACCTGTGTTTAAAACAAAGTGTTTCAGTATAGATATATATATATATATATATATATATATATATATATATATATATATATCTATATATGCAAAAAATTGCCATTCCAAGTAAGAATACTCAACAAAACAACCACCAGCTTTATAAAACATATTAAAAACAACTTATATTTTGCTATACACTTTGCAATAATTACACCCTGTACAGTCTGATGTGTGGAAGATAAAATTAAAGATCTGCTGTATTTTTTCCTTTCCTGTCTCTTGCCCATATAGCTGTAAAAACAAATGTTTGTTTTGAAATATAAGAAACAATCAATATGTCCTCATTATTTTCTGCTTATCATTATTACTTTACAATTGCTCTTTATCTGCATTTTTCCAAAATTTAATTGAGGCCATCTCAAAAAGAAGTTATATAATGTTCTATCTGTGTTGTCCATTTTCATTTTTATTCAACTGTTGGGTTCGGAGTCAATCCTCAGATCTGCCTCAGCCATTACTATAGCTTGTGGCCACCAAAAAGCTCTCAAGTCACTCCCTTACCAATAATGCACCAATTTCTAACATACCTCAGATCTTGTTTGCTGTTTTACATAAGGTATAAAGGACTATTAAACAAATCCTAATAGAATAACCCATATCTGGAGCTCAAACAGAAGGACAGTGGTGTCCTTAAAAATCTCTTGTTCTTCCAGGAATTTACTGTGAAAAAAGAAAGGTTTTGGGTTGGTGGTGGGAAGCAGAGGAAAAATGAAAATGGACAACACAGATGGAACATTATGGTAAGTACATAACTTTTTTATCTGATGTTGTCAATGCTCATTCTATCTTTAACTACCTAAGTTCTCAGGTGGACTCTAAGGAAGGCTATTCCTGAGCACAGTTGAGCCAAAGGCTGCTCTTCCCCTTGAGACCAGATCTAGTTTGTAATTTGTAATAAACGTATGAGGATTTGCCCAAGTTGCTGCTGAACGTATGTCACCCATGGAAGCCCTAGACAGGAACACTGAAGAAATTGCCATGGACCTAGTTGAAAGAGCTCTTAGTGGTTTTGGTAAGGATAGACCCAATTTGTTGAAGATAAATGATATGCAATCCATCAGCCATCTAGCTAAGGCTACCTTTATTTATTTATTTTATTTATTTATTTTATTTTACATTTGTTAACCGGGAGAGTCTGACTGGATATAAGTCCATTTTCAGTGGAGGCCTGGGGAGAAAAGCTTCAAGAGATACAATTTTATAGTTAACAGACAATACAGACAGTACATTAAATGCTAGTAAAAGGCAGTTACACAAATGTTAGCATATGACAATCATATGGTACTTATTTTGATACATAGTAGAGCAAAATGGAAGGGAGTACATCGGACAACATTCATGAGATACATTTCTTTCACCTCTAGAGAAGCTGGAAGTACAATCAGTGCTACAGTCTAAAGATAGGGCAATTCTACTGGTTTTATAAACATTATATGTATGTAGCAAAACTATGAATCTGGATGACAATAGCAATATAGTGTGTACTAGCCAGGGGTGAGTCAGGAGCATAGTCTGTTATTCATGAAATGATTTTTAAGTAGTTTCTTGAATTGGGTTCAGGAGTTGTTGCCTGTTATATGAGCAGGAAGGGAGTTCCAAATTTTAGAAATATAGTGGCTGTAGATGGATTTTCATACCTCATTGTTAAATTTGGTAATCTTAAGGAGGTTTTAGGTGCTAGATCTTAAGGTTCTGGTGGTGGTCTAGGGTTAAAGTAGTTGTTGTAGAGCTGGGGTGCTGTTTGAGTGATGTAATAATTTGTGTACAAGTGATAGTTGATTGAATTGAAGTATTAGCAGGAGTTCTAACCAACTGAGTTTTTTGAGGCATTCACAGTGATGTGTTCTAAAGGAAGAACCTGTAGCAAATCTAGCTATTTTATTATAACAGCTGCCGAGTTTGTTTAGGTCAGTTTTCCGGGGACTGGTAAGCACAGGGGAGGCCTAGAGTAGGGTAGATAATAGGTGTGTCCTGGCTATTGTTATTTTGGAGTGGTTGAGATAAATTGTTTGTTTCAATAGAGTAGACCAAGTTTTTTATGAACTTTGTTATGGTTAGGGAAATGTGTATTTAAAATCTAAAGTAATTGTCAATTTTCATGCCTAGCAGTTTGGTGTGAATGGTAGGGATAATGGTGGTATTGTTATTTGAGGAGATTATAAAGCTATCTTGAGGGGGTATGGATCTGTGGGAGCTAAACAGGGGTCATTTTGTTTTAGCTGGGTTAAGAATGAGGTTTTGATTGGTGATCCAAGTTTCGGTTAGGGAAAAGTATTCTTGTGTTTGGGAGAGAAGGAAGGCTAGTGTCTTGGCTGCGCATATTATGGTGGTATCATATGCATATTGCACTATTGAGGCTTTGGGAATGTTGGATGGGAGTTGATTAGTAAATAGGGTGAAGAACAATGGACCCAGGATGGAGCCTTGGGGAACCCCTCGGAAGATAGGCAATAAGGGAGAGAGTTGGTTTTGCCAAATTACAGCCTGCTGCCTACCATCTAGATAACTCTTAAACCAAGAAATTGCAGAGATACTAAGGTTTAGGGTGGATAGTGAGTGAAGGAGCTTTGCATGGTTGACCATGTCAAAAGCTTTGGATAAATCTAGGAATGTAGCCGATACGAGCAGTCCATTATTTCTGTGATTACTGATGGTATTAGTAAATGAGGTAAGTGCGGTAGTGGTGCTGTGGAAGGGTCTAAAGCCGTGCTGCTGTGTGGATAGTAATTTGTTTTCTAGGAGGTACTTCATCAATTGCATGTGCACTACTCTCTGAATTTCCCAATTTAGAATCTGCAAAGGACAAAAATAATTGATCTGTCTTTCTAATAGCTTTCATTCTACGTAGGTAAAAAATGTAACTGCCTGTGGACATCCAATAAATGCAGGACGTCTTTCCCTTTCTTTGCAAATTCAGGAAAGAAGACTGGCAGATTGATGGATTATTTAATAGTGGATTTTGACACCACCTTAGGAAGGAAAAGAAGCGTTGGTATGTAATGTTACTCTATCCTTATGAAAAATCAAGTAGGTTTATAAGACAATGCTTGAAGTTCTGAAATTCTTCTAGCAGAAATGACCACTAGAAAGATAGTTTTCCAGGTCAAGAATTTAAAATCAGATTTAGCTGCTGGTTCAAAGGGAGAATGAATTAAGGCCTGCAATACCAAATTTAACTCCCATGGTGGAGTAGGGTTTTATATGGAGGTCTTTGTATGAGGGTGCCTCTCAAAAATGCTTTACAAATCCTAATTAGATGAAGCCAAGGAAGAATCCTCAAATCCAGTATGAAAATTAGAGATTGCTGCTAAATGACATCTAATTGTTAAGGTGCTAGCTCCCTCATTAAAAATTGGTGATACAAAGTTGAGAACAACTTGTACAGGGGCTTAAAAGGGATCAGTTGTTTCTGCTGTGCCCAAAAAGTGAACCTTTTCCATTTACTTCTATAATGTTTTCTCGCAAAAACCTAATGGGAAGACAAATTAATTTTATGGACGTGGGAAGAGAGCATCTGTTGTCTGGCTATTAATGGAATTGCTGAAACCATGTTGTTAGTTGAGGTTTGAGATATCCAGATGAATTATGCCTGTTGGGTGAGACAGGAGGTCTGGAATGGGATCCAGAATACATAGTGGGTCAACTAGATGAGGCCAAAGAAGGGGAACCAAATCTGTTGAGTTCAGTAAGGTGCAATAAGGCTGACTTTGCTCTTCAACTGGAAGGCTTTCTGCAGACATTTGGGGATCAAGTGATTTGAGGGATAAGCAGAGAGGAGACAAGGGGGGGAAATCTTGCAGTTAAGCATCTCTTGATGATTTCCCCAGAGGGTAGATTAGTGCAAAGAAGCTGCTGTACTTGTTGTTTAGGGCAGATGCAAAGAGATTGCAGAAAGGCTGTCCTCATCAGTGAAAAATCATTTTTGCTACCTTCATGTTGAGAGACCACTCATGATGTAGTAGAATGGACCTGCCCAATTTTTCTACTGTCATGTTGGACTTCCCCAGAATGTGCATTGCTATCAGAAACCAGTTTGATGAGATCACCCATTGCCACAGTATGAGGGGCTTCCCAACACAAGAGGTAAGACCTGGTTACCCCTTGTTTGTTAATGTACCAAACTACTGACATGTTGTCTGATTAGACTGCAATTGTCCCGAAAGGGAGAGAGTCTTGGAATGCCTGAACTGGAAAAAAGCACTGCTATCATTTCCAGGGTAATTGATATGTGTGTTGGCCTCTTCAGAGACCAAGTGCCTTGGACCGTCTTTCCCAGAAAATACCCCCCCCCCACCAATCTGGGGCACGTTCATGGTCACTATAACCTTGGCCTGAGGAAGGATGAAAGGACGGCCTTGTAGAACTTAATCTGATTGAAGCCACCACCAAAGGTATCTGTTGCATGCCTGGGTGATTCTTATTTGTGCTGACATGGGCTGATAAAGAATTGACCACTATGTTGCTAACATCCATTGAAGAATTCTCATGTGAAATCTTGCAAAAGGAACTAGAATTATGGCCACTGATATTGACCCCAAGGCCTGTAGGATCGGTCCAGCTGAAATCTTGGTACTACAATTTATTTTTCTGATCTGGAATCTGATAATCTGCACTCTTGAGAAAGGAAGAGAAGCTGTCACTGATGTTGTGTTAAATACTGCTCTTATAAATTCCAGAGTTTGACCTGGTTGTGATACTTGTTATTTTTAGTTATTCCCATTTCAGAATCAGTCCAGAATACCTGATCCTTGGCTTTTATTAGTAGATATTTGGTCGGGATGGTAATGAGCCAGTCCTCTAGGTATGGAAACACTTGGAATGCCTGCAGTCTCAAGTGAGATACTACTACTGCCATGCATTTGGTGAACACCCTGGGGGCTGTGGTGAGGCCAAAGGGCAGTGCTCTGAACTGGTAGTGACTGGCTCCCAGCTGGAAGAGTAAATACCTTCTGGATTGCCTGTTCATTTTTATATGATAGTACACATCTTGAAGGTCTGTCAAGTACATCCAGTCTTTCTTGCCCATAAGGGGCAGAATGGACTGAACCATGGCCATCCATAACTTTGTGTGTTGAATTGACTTGTTTAAGTTGCTAAGATCAAAAATCGGTCTCCAGTCCCGTTTTACTTGGCACAAAAAAGAACCTTGAGTAAGTTCCAGACTATATCTGGTCTGATGGGACCTCTTGGATGACTCTTTTGTCTAACAGCTTTTGTATTTATAGTGCTGCTACTTTCCTCTGACTGGGTGTAACATTGGGAATCTTATATACTGGTGGAGGTGGTAGGGAAAAGGGAATTATATAACTTCTGGAAATAATCCTCTGTCAGAACGCACAAACATCAGTAACCAAAACGAGTAAAACAAAAAAGCACAGCAGTGTGTAGAATCCCAGGACACAAACTTTAATGAAAATAAGTGCTTTCGTCAGGTACAAGAACCAAACTTCTTCAGATAAAGAAAAAGATATCTGTCCTACATATACCACATTTGAAATACATCATGGTCCAACAGCCTAGGTTGCCATGGTGGTGCAGCAGTTAGCGTTGTCGCCTCACAGCAAGAGGCACTCCAGTTCGATTCTAGGCTGGAGTACTTTCTGTGCAGAGTCTGCATGTCCCCCCCGCAGTCGAAATCACTTTAAAATAAGACATGCAGGTAGGCACGGGTGTGGGTGGGTGTGCCTTCCTTGAAGGTTGGGCACTGGGCTGGCAACTCAGCACTGTAAAAATTCAGAATCATTAGTGGACCAGATTTCTGCTGTGGCGACCCCTAACCGGGAAAAGCCAAAAGACTTATGGTCCAACAGCCAGTGAATCTAAAACAATGATAAAAAATGTAAATTGCATCCTGCAACCCAATAGTAACCCTTTGTTTACCAAAGTCTTTAAGCATGTAAATTTTTTTTTTAAAACATATAGAACGAATATATGAAAAACTATTATATGCTTACTAATATATAAACAAATAAATAAACATTCATGCTTGTTGACAGACATGAGTTTAAAAATTGTATTTATCTTTCAAACTGTTTTAATTTTAAAGTACTGGAGATGGAAATACTGTAATTCAGCCCTGGGGGAAAACATGCATTCAAATAAATTATTTATTTTATTTATTTATTTTATTTTACATTTGTTGCCCGGAATAGTCTGACTGGATACATGTCCATTTTCAGCGAAGGCCTGGGGAGAAAATCTCCACAAACAACAAACACAGAAAAGTGATATAGACAATACATTAAACACACTGTTTATACAATCATTAAATCAGAAATGAGCACTATAATACCATGGGACAAAAAGATAGTAGGTTAAATTATAAAATCAGAAATTAGCACAATTTAGAATATATAATACAATTGTGGTAAAGCTGGTAAAGATTTGCTACCAATTTTCTTTTTGTTACAAGTATAGTTTCCAAGGGCCATTATAGGGATTTTTTTGCATTTGATGTACTACCACAAATTTTTTTTGTCAATAACCTTTTATTCTTTTCTTATATCAAGCATGTATACATGTACAGAGATATTGTGTCATGCAAAACTAGTAGTTTATATAAATTGAGTATACAATGAAGATGAATTTTAAAGTATAAACAGTTTTACAACAAATACTATCTACATTATTTACAATACTGCTGCTAGACTAGTCGTAAGATGTTAAGGAACAAAGCATATAGGTTAGTTCAGTGTAGAATTCCTTGATACATTTCTGTCATTTGTTATTTACTGGATATGCATTAATACAAATATACATGTATATAAACATAGGAAAAAATATATATATGTGTACACATCTCTCACAAATCTGTTTGTTTTAGGGATATGTTCATGTTAACTAATTCCAGGTATATAATTGTATAGATGCTTATTGGGTATGTTAGCTTTATGGAAGTAAGATATTGTCAAATATTAGTTTCCATAATTTCTGATAATATGTCCGTTTCTTTGGATTCATAATAATTAGTTTATGTGATGATATGTAGGTTCTAGCCATAGATTGGAAACCTTTCCATGATAGTTTTGTACGGTCTATCCAATTTTTAGTTATATATAGCTTTATCAAAGAGCATATAATGATTATCATATGCATTTGCAATTTGGTAAGTTTAATATCTGTGATACGAAGAATAGCTAGTTCCCAACACAGTGTTGAATTATATCCCATTTATTCTAGTTTTATCCTAAGAGATCCCCATATATTTTGTGAGTATTTGCAAAACCATAATACATGTATGAGATCTGCTTGAGGGAAGGAGCAGCAATTGCAAGTCAGTGAGGATGCGGAATTGAACTTGTTTAGGATCGTAGGAGTGTAGTATGCGTTGTTGTTAATCATTAGCTGGGTACCTAATACTTTTTTGAAAGGGGAAAAGGTGTTTGCAAGGTTGATAGCTTCAAGTTTTTGTTCTTTTGTTATTGGTTTTCCTTTATTATCCCAGTAGGAAGAGAACAATAATGCATCTTTGTAAGTAAAAGAGTTCACTAACTTGTAAGTTTTTGACACTACTTTTCCTTACTTGTGAGAGATTCCGGAATTTCCAATAGTCTTGATACATCTTCCTTATTAGTAGCTATCTCTTTGGTTATTACTGTAACAATTTCTCCAATTGTGACCTTTAAGATTTCACGTAGTTCTTGTGGTGTTTTATCTTTATGCTTATATATATATATCCCAGATCGTACAGTCTTTAATTAATGGGTATTCAGTTAGGTTTAACATTTTGTTGTTTATTTTAATATTTGGGTTTAGGTGTAATGGTTGGAGCATAGATAGGGCATTAGTAAGTTTTAAGGTTTTCATCCAATCTTGGTAGTCTTTGAAGCTGGCAATTAATGTATTATTGAGTTTTAGGTTCTTCATGTTAGCTAGGTTTATGAAGGTTATGGCTTTGGGGTTAATTTTATTGTAAAGTATGTGTTGATGCCATAATTTGACCCATAATGGTGTCCATTGTTCATTATGCTTTGAGTAGTTTGATATTAGAGTGAGTCTGAGGGTGTTAGTAATTTTGTAGTAGAGTTGGATGTCTGGCAGATTTAGTCCCCCTTTCTCCTTTGGATAGGTTAGTCTTGTATAACTAATTCTTACTGATTTGGGATACCAAATGAATTTGGCTAATTCTTTATTTATCCTGTGGAAAAAAAATTTTGGTATGATTGTCATTGTGGCATTGAAGTGATATAGAAGTTTTGGTAGGATGTTCATCTTAATAGTCGCCGCTTTTGAGATTATAGATAATTTCATTAATTTCCATCTATCCATATCTTGTGTAATGTTATTCTATGTTTTAATTATATTATTTTGTAACTTGGATAAGTGGTTATGTTCGAAATTTACTCCAAGGTATTTAACAGAATAGCTTATTTTGAAAGAGGAGTCTGTGAAATATCCTTCTTTATGGTTTAGGGGATTAATAGGAAATATATATGATTTTTCCCAATTAATCAGGCAATTTGAGGCTTCCAAATATTTGTTTATTGCCGATGTGATCTTATCAAGATCTGTAGTAGGGAGTCCAAAATATATGTTGAGGTCGTCCGCAAAAGCTGATAGTGTTATTTTTGAATTCATTATTTTGGGAATTGTGTGAAAGGTTCTTTGTGAAACGTGAAGAAAGAAGGGCTCAAGGAATAAATTAAAGAGAAGTGGTGATAATGGGCATCCTTGTCTTGTTCCATTGGTTATTTTAATTGGACTTGATAGAACTTTGTTTATGTATAGGTATGTATGTGAGTTATTATATAGGATTTCTATGAGACTGATGAATTCTTTTGGGATGCCAAAGTGGGATAGTGTTATAAATATAAATTTCCAATCAACCCTGTCGAAAGCTTTGCATGCATCTATGACTAGAGTATATCTAGGATTTTTTTCTTTTTTGGTAAGTTGGATGAGAGAGTCTAATGTTATGGTGTTGTCCCATGTATGTCTATTAGCCATAAAGCCTGCTTGGTCTTGTGATATAATGCTTGGCATAATTTTTTTAAGTTTCTCAGCTAGTACGGTGGTTAAGATTTTGACGTCAACATTCATCAAGGCTATTGGTCTATAGTTGTGGGGATTAGTTCTGTCGATTTTGTTTTTCGATAACATCAGTATTGTTTTTGAGCTGTTTAGGTGCATGTCTGATATCCCATTTGATCTGATGTAGTTAAATACTCTTAGAAGTATAAAGGAGATCTTTAGTGCAAATGTCTTGTAAAATTCAGTTGTATATCCATCTGGACCTAGTGCCTTGCCTGATTTTAGCTTTTTAATTACTTCAATTATTTCTTGTTTTTTGAATGGGGCTATTAGTAGGTTTGTTTGGGTATCATTGATTTTGGGGAATTCAAGATTCCTCAAGAATATTTCTGGCTCTGTCTTGGAGGCTTGTTGGGCTTTAGCATTATATACTCCTTTATATATTTCTTTAAATATCTCTAGGATTTGTTCATCTGTTTTTATCATTTTATTCTGATACTTCAACAAAGTTATTCTAGAGGATTCCTGTTTATTGTCTATTATTCTAGCAAGTGTTCTAGAAGGAACTTGTATTCCTTCAGAATATTTAGCTATATATTTTAGTTCTTGTAGTGAGTAGTTTTGTTGATGCAATTCCATCAGTTCCTTTTGTAATTTGGTTACCTGCTTATCTAATCTAGGGTCATATGTTGTTGTTGTGTCTTTTGGCTTTTCCCGGTTAGGGGTCACCACAGCAGAACTCCGGTCCGCTAATAATTGGTAGTTATATGCTGTTTGTACATTTTTTCCAGTTTGCTAAGTGCAGTTATTAGTTGGTTCTCCTTTTGTTTCCCAATTTTTTAAGATAGGATGCATTTTGGATCAGGAAACCTCTGATTGTTGCTTTACAAGCTGCCCATTGTGTAGCCGGGGAGATGTTAGTATTAATAAGATTATTTTCTAATTCTGTTAAGATATCAGATATACTTTCAACCACATCTGTTTTGAGTAGAATGTTGTTATTTATGGTCCAGTTGTCTCTAAGATGTTTGGGTAGCAGTATAGTGTTAATCAAATTGATTTCTAACTTTAATTTAGAATGATCTGATAGGTATCTGGGTTCACTAGTATATTTTATCTTTGCTCTTACAAGAAAAAATCTAGCCTAGCCCATGAGTTTTGACATTTGGAGAAATTTGTAAAGTAATTACTCTTCCCTATGTCATCACCAAATGAGATAGGGTCCAGAAGGAGAAAGTCTGAGATAAGATCAGCAAGAGCAAGGGATGGTTGGTGACTATGTTTGTTTTATTTATTCAATCGGTCATTATATGGGTCTATCACTGCATTCCAATCTCCACCTATTATATGGTAGTGGTCTGGGAATTTGCTTAGTAAGTTGTGGATTTCAGTAATAAAATTTTATTGTTTTGAACATGGGCTGTATAGGTTGATAAATAAGGTTGGTTTGGGTAGTCTAGGGTTTGAAGCAGTGAAGTAACACCACCTTCCATTTATATCTGAATTAAATTCAATTATGGTTTCTTGAAATTAGTTTTTAATTATGGTAACTACCTCTTTAGAGTTAGTGCTATCCCCAGAAGCTATAATGCTTTTAATCCATTTTCTGTTCATTTCCCCATCCCTGTCCTCTTTTAGCATATGTGTTTCTTGTATGAAAAAAAATATTTGATTTTGCATGGTATATTAGGTGCATCAGTAATTTCCTCTTTTTTTTTGTCTTGAAGTCCCCTCACGTTCCATGAGTTTATTTTCCACATTTAGTCACTTATAGTTTGTACTCCAGTCCGTGTGTATTATTTAAGGATGTGTGTAGGTTAGTATAATATGCTGTATCCCATTTGTTGTTTTTGGATATTCTAGATATGTTTCTTGTTTCTTTATATTCATATTTGATCAATCCTTTCCTATTTGCAATATTATTTGGATATTCAAGTCTATATGCTTTACTTTTCCTATTAATTTCTGGGTTGTAGTCTATTTTAGCAGCATTCGTCCCTGCCAGAACTAAATCCGTGCCTACCCACATTGCTCCTATATCTGGAAGGGCTTGGTAGTGGAAGGCTATTAGATGAGTAATTTCTGGTTTACCAGATATGTATTTGCAAGTGTAGTCTTTGAATTTATACAATATTAGTAAAATGAATTTTTGCTCATACCTTGAGCCTATATACATTCTTGCATTCATCCAAGATCTGCTATTCATCAGTTAGCACTGACATCCCACTTTGCTCTTTTATGTTTTTTTAGTATTCCATGTCATGTCATTTTATTTACTGATATTTATTCTTAAAGGTATTGTTTTCTATATTTTTCTGGCTAGTTATTTAGTACTGCAGCTTAGTTATAGCATTTATTAATGAAATCTAGTTGTCTCATGTTTTGCTGCATGGTTCCATATTTCTTAATTATAGGATTTCTGCTAGTCTATTCTGTGTTTGTTAATGTCCTTTATTGGTTTAGTCATGTTTAATAGTATGTCAACGTTCATTTATCAATATTCTATGAATTGTATGTTTCTTCTGTATAGGACAGGTTTGGTTGGGCTGCTCTATTACTGAGCATTCTACATTAATTAGTGGTGTTTTAAGCAGCATTAATGTATATACTCCTTTGGTTCTTAAAATACAATAGATTATATTCTAATATAGGTATATCTACATTGGTGGCCCTAAGATTGTTATTTAATAGCATTGCACTTTAATAGCTCTGTGATACGTCATCTGAAACTGCACATATTAGTCATACATACCTGTGAAAAGCTACAGTTTTTTATCTATTAGGTTGGAAGTACAAAGACCTCCATCTTTCTGTGAGTCTTCTGTAGCAAATTCCATACCATTAGTGAGTTTATATAGGCAGGATATTATACATTTTCCTGATGTTGTGTATTATGTTATACCATTAGAACACACTCTTCATATTTAATCCTAAGTGAAATAAATCAATGCTATACGTACATAGCTCAGTTTAGCAAGCATACAGAGTCTAGAAATGGCCTTTTACTAATCTTTGAACCACTTAAGGTGTGTATAGTGGCAAATACATTCATAGCTGACAGTGCTATTTCAAACATGTTGTGATGAACGAAGTCTCTTATTGGCTGAGCCTCCTCATATCCCAGGATGCCCCACTACTGCTTCCCCAGATCTTGTTTGTCCGCACACATGCACACACACATAGACTGTTGTTATAAGATTGCCAGGTGTTTCAAGAGAGGAAAAAAAAACAGTTGTATTCGGACCGTTCGGTCTCTTCTGGCCTCCAAGGCAGGGGGAAGGAGGGTGGGTTATTGGGAATGTAGGCGAGATGGATCCCATACATCTAAAGTTATGGTAAGTACATAACTAAAAGATGTAATGTGATCCTATCTCGCCTACATTCTGTACAGATGGGACAGCGTCCCTAGCACCTAATTCCTGGGTGGCTCATTGGAAAACAGTCCGGAGAACCGTGGAACCGAAGGAAGCTCGGCCTCTGGATGCCACATCCAATTTGTAGTGAGAAATAAAGGTATGAAGAGAAGACCACGTAGCAGCTGCACAGATGTCATTAATAGAGAGCTTGGAATGAAAAGCTGCCGAAGTGGACATAGCCCTGGTAGAATGAGCTTTCACAGGAATTGTAAGCTCTTTATTTGAAATGCGATAAATATGACTGATACAGTCTCTGATCCACTTGGCAATAGTGACTTTCGTGATGGCTTTGCCCAATTTATTGTCCGAAAAAGACACAAACAGTTGATCTGATTTTCGTGCTTGGTGTGTCCTATCCAAATAGAAATGTAATTGTCTGTGCACATCTAAGGTGTGAAATGTATACTCAGCTCTGTCTGTATACTTAGGGAAAAAATTTGGTAATTCCAGAGATTGTTGCAAGCAAAATTTAGAACAAACCTTTGGAATAAAGGATGGGTTTGGTCTTAGAGAAACTCTATCCTTGCGAAATATCAGGTATGGTGGATTGATACATAAGGCTTGAAGTTCTGAAACTCGCCTGGCTGATGTGATAGCAACTAGAAGGGCAGTCTTCCAAGAAAGAAATTTCAAGTCACAGGTTGCTGTCGGCTCAAAGGGGGGTGCGGTTAAAGCGCCTAACACTACGTTAAGGTCCCACAGTGGTGCAGGATGCGATATAGGTGGCCTAAGAAGCCAAGCTCCTTTAATAAAGGCTTTGCACAACTTATTGCTCATTAAAGGTGGTTCTGCGTTCTCATGAAAATTGGAAATAGCCGCCAATTGAACTTTGATGGTGGACACCGAACAACCCTGGTTGAACAGGGAGGTTAAAAACTTCAGAACCTCTGACACAGAAGCTGTCATAGGGTCTAATCCTCGGAGTTGAGCCCAAATAGCAAACCTCTTCCATTTACTGCTATACATCTTTTTTGTAGAAGACTTGTGGGCCGAGGACAAAATATGCATAACCTCAGGGTCGAAAGAATGGCTCCTAACTATGGTCGGAAGAGGAGTAGCCAAGCTGCTAGCTTCAATGAATGGAGGGACTGATGGAGCTGTCCTGACTGATGCGTCAGAAGGTCCGGAACTTGGTCCAGGAACCAGGGACCGTCCAATGCATACTTGCGAAGAAAGGGGAACCATTCTTGACGAGGCCAGTATGGGGCGATTAGAATCATTTTGCTTCCCAAGCAAATCGCTTTCTGAACCACCTTGGGGATAAGGGGAACCAGTGGAAAGGCGTATAGCAGACTGGGGGGCCAAGCTTGGACTAGAGCATCCTTGGGGGTCTCCCCCGGAACTGGAATGAGAGAGAAGAACTGCTGGCATTTTGCATTGAGGGGAGTTGCAAAAAGATCGCGACATGGGATTCCCCATCTCATGAAAATCTGTGTTACCACTTTGTGATTCAAGGACCATTCATGTGGGGAGAGAATAGTCCTGCTCAGTCTGGCGGCTATCACATTGGATGTCCCCGGAATGTGTGTTGCCACTAGAAAGCATTTGGTAGCAATCGCCCAATCCCATACCTTCATGGCCTCTCTGCAAAGGGGGTAATATCTGGTCCCTCCTTGCTTGTTCAAGTACCAGACTACCATCATGTTGTCAGACTGAATGGCAATCGTCCCCTGGGGAAGGTGGTCGTGTAGTGTTTGCAACGTTAGAAGCACTGCCCTCAAATCCAGGATATTGATGTGGAGAAGATTCTCGTCAGAGTGCCATGTGCCTTGGACCGACCTGTCCAGATAATGTCCCCCCCACCCTGTCTGGGAGGCGTCCGTAGTCAACGTGGCTGAGGGGGATGGGGGGACGAAGGGTCGCCCCAGATCCAGGTTGGAGGAATGAAGCCACCAACGAAGATCCTGTTTGCACGTCTGTGTTACCAATATGTGGTGACTGAGGGGGAGGTCTTGATAAGACCACTGGGCTAAGAGGAGCCACTGGAGTATCCTCATATGTAACCTTGCCAAGGGAACGAGAAGAATGGTGGCTGACATGGAACCCAACAGCTGAGGGAACATTCTCGCTGGAGCTCGATGTCTGAGGAGTAACGCCCACACCTGAGACTGCAATGTTGCCATCCTTTCCGTAGGAAGATAGACTCGCATCTGCCTTGAGTCTATTTCTGCACCAATAAACAGAATACGCTGCGATGGCAGTAGTACGGATTTTGTCCAGTTGAAGGTGATTCCTAAGGAGCTGCCTAGGGAGATAGTGGCTGCTAGAGTTCTTAAGTGTAGATGCCTTGAGGTGGCAGTTAGGAGCCAGTCGTCTAGGTATGGAAACACCTGGAATCCTAGACTTCTCAGGTGAGCAGTCACCACTGCCAAACATTTGGTGAACACCCTGGGGCTGTGGTGAGACCAAATGGCAGTGCACGGAACTGGAAATGACTGTCCCCTAGGCTGAAGCGCAAGTGTCTCCTCAACGCCTGATCTACCAGAATGTGATAATAGGCGTCTTTGAGATCTATGGAGCACATCCAAACACCCTTCTCCAGAAGCGGAAGAATGGTTTGCAAGGTGACCATCCGGAATTTGGACTTTTTCACTGATCGGTTTAACTTGCTGAGATCCAAAATGGGCCTCAAGTCCCCGGTCTTTTTTGGTACCAAAAAGAATCTCGAGTAAGTCCCTGATCCGGTCTGATCTGTGGGGACAGGTTGGATGACTCCTTTTTGAAGCAGCTTTGAAATTTTGATGGCTGCCATATCCCGTTGACTGGGTGGTGGGTCCGGGATTCTTTGGGATGGTGGGGGGGGGGTTGAGAGAAGGGAATGGTGTAACCTCTGACGATGATTCGGAGCACCCATTGGTCCTGGGTGATACTTTCCCAGGCCTTTAGGTGCCTCAAAAAATGATCCCCGACTGGCTCCGGAGCTGCACAGTCAGGCACTCCTTCAGGGATGCTAGAAGGAGGAGGGGCCATGAAAGGACTCGCAGTCTCCAGTGTTGCGGAGGCCTCCGCCGCCTGTGGGATGGCGTCTCCATGAAAAATTTCCCCTTCCTCTGCCTCTAGAAGGGGAATCGCTATGCTGCGATGAGTAAGACTTTTGAGACTTACAGAACCACATTTTCCCTCCTCTTCGAGCCTTGGGATAAGGTCTGAAGGGAGTGGAAAACTGGGCCCCTACGGCAGTTAAAGTCTTACCCTCCTGCTCGCAGTGAGTCAAAGTGTCCTTTACCTTGGGTCCAAAAAGGGAGGACCCATCGAAGGGGGCATCGGCAAAGGAAGACTTAAAGGCCTCCGAAAAGTGACACAGGCGTAGCCAGGCTTGTCTCCATTGAGCAACACCTGTGCCCGCCGCTCTGCTCGCTCCCTCGGCTGCATACGAAATGAGCCTCATGGACGAGTTGGATAGGGAGGACAGGGTAGCCAACTGGGAGTTAACCGTCTGGGCCAACTGCTCAGGTAAGTTACCAGAGAGGGTATCTGAAAGCTCCTTGACCAAATCCCTCTGCAGTCTCGTAAAATGCGTTAGGTAATTCAGAGACCTTAATGTAAAGGTTGCTGAAGCAAGGGTGCACTTCCCGTACTGATCCATGCTCCCAGACTCCTTATTAGGAGGATGGACGGACATTGAAGCCTCTGACACATCTTGTTGTGTAGCAGATGCCACCACCAAGGCATCTACAGCCACACCTTTGGTAAGAAAGTCCTTATCCAGGGGTGCCGAAAGGAATTTATTGGGGCGAGCTGGCACCGGTTCAACAGAATCCAGATGTTCCCACGCCCTTCGAGAGATCAAATCCAGGAGCTCATCGAAGGGTGGAGACACCCAGGAGGCAGAGGGCTGAGCCCCGAAGGCCTTGAGGAACACCGACTCCTCAGCAGAAGGGGGTTTGGACTGCCAGTCGCCTTGTTGCTTAAGGATTTCCAAGATGTCCGCAAAGGATATATCATCCGAGGACGACTTGGGGGACCCCTCCGCATCATCGAGGTCGGTATCCGAGGTGAGAGACTCATCAGGGGAGTCGACGTGCTTCCTCTTGCACTGTTTCTTCCTCAGAGGTTCCTCCGAAGATGCTTCAGAGGGATCTCCAGGAAGAAGGGAACCCCCGATGGGGGTAACCTCAGGCCCCAGGGCTCTGCTGTCATGAGACAGGGGGACTGCAAAGGAACTAGTCTCCGTGCCAAGAGAAGGTGGTGGTGAGAAGGTAGAAGTGGCCAGAGAGGATTTGGCCAAGGCACTCCTCATGGCCATGAAGGCAGGACCCCCAGAGTCCTGGGAAGGTTCAACCCCCAAGGCCACAACAGCAGACAGAACTCCCGCCACCAACGCACCGAGAGGGAGGCTAGGAACCGAAAGAATCGGTCCCGAAGCGTCACCCCTGGGACCAACAGAGGAGGTCTGTGTACTGAACACCGACCCGAAGGGCGGGGTTGGAGTTGGGGTCAGAGCCGACTCTACAACTTCCACCGGCTCCACCAACACCAGCTCCAACGGTGCCAAAGCTGTTGGAGGAGGAACCAAGATGGCAGGGTGGGAAATCGGCTCCGGAGCTGACTGGGCCGGCGCCGAGACCAACTTTTGAAAGACCGGAGACTGAAAAAGCCTTTGAAGCACCCTGTCTACATCCGAATCGGACATCCTCGATGACCGAGAAGAGACCGACCGGGTCCGAGTTGACTTCTCCGCCGGCTCCGAAAGACTGGGGGACCGGATCTGAATGGATTCGAGAAGTATCGGCGCTGAGGGAGGTTCCACCACTACTGCAATTTCCCTCAGAGCCGATGGGACTTCGGCACCGAAGGGGAAGAGTCTGAGCGGGCAACCTTCATCGGCTCCGAAGGCAGTGGAGCCGATGGAAGTGACTCGCCTCTCGACGCCCGAGCTCTCGGCTCCGAAGCCAGAGGAGTCGAGGCTGGAGACATCGAGGCAGACCGTTCTGCCCTCAGCTCCGAAGTCCATGGAGCCGACGGAGAAGCCTGCCTAGACTTTTTTGCTGTCGGATCCGATGGGCTGGTCGGAGCCAAAGATTTTTTCTTCCTCAACGGGGAAGAAGAAGAAGATAGGGCTTCCTCAAAAGAAGGGGTAATAAGCCCTTTCAAAATCAACTTATTTTTCCTCTCTTGTAGCACGCGAGAGGAAAAAGCGTGGCAAACGCTACAGGATTCCTGTAGGTGCTTCGGCCCCAAACAGTATACACAAAGCAAATGGTCGTCGGTAATGGACATTTTGTAAGAGCATTTTGAACATTTTTTAAAACCTGATGGCCTATGTTCTTTAGACATGGCTATCTACTCCCACTGAACTTTGAAGAAAGAGAAACTTCAACACTGACTAAAAGAAAAAAACAGGTAGACTAAGGCAAGGTCACTCTAAGTTAAACGGGAACACTTGCCACCAAGAAAAAAATATAATTTACCACAAAGTTGTAACAATTAGAAAACGCACAATGAGTAGCTGTTAGACAGCCCTAACTAAAGCGCGAGAGCTAGGTAAAGGCCCCTCTAACTTAAACGGGATCCTTTACCGTTGACAAAACACAATTTTTACCACAAACTTTTGAAGAAAAATCAGTCACACAACAATAAATAGCTGTTAAAACAGCTTTTGGGTAATTTTAGCAAAATTTCTGACAGAAATTTAAATACTAGAGGCACTTAGCTCAGCCAAGTCTGAGACCACGTCTATGCTGTAGAAGCGGCAAATGAGATCTGGGGAAGCAGTAGTGGGGCATCCTGGGATATGAGGAGGCTCAGCCAATAAGAGACTTTGTTCTATAGTATAGCGTGCTGAGTCGGAGCCGAGGATCGGCTCCGAACCCATCTGTACAGAATGTAGGCAAAATAGGATCACATTACATCAAATGGTCTGCCGTGGAGCACTGATGTGGAGACCATCCACCACGCAAGGTGCTTCTTGCATGCTTGTGTGATCATAATCATGTAAGACATGGGAAGCTGCTGGAAGGACCATTGGGTGAAAAGAAGCCACTGGAGAATCCTCATGTGAAAACAAGCTAGAGGGACAAGTATGATCGCTGCTGCCATGAGACCCAGAGTTTGAAGAACAAACTTGGCTTGAATTATTTTGCATGCTAACAAAACCTTCACATGCTGATGAATCACTAACACCCTGTCTGGTGGGAGGCTCACTAACATGTCTTTGGTATTTAAATTTGCACCTATAAGGGTGATAGATTGACAGGGCGACAATGCAGACTTTTTGAAATTTATTGTGATACCTAGCCCGGAGCAAGTGTCGATAGTGCAGTCTCTGGCTCGCAGAAGGTGATGTCTGGTGATAGCAGTGAGGAGCCAGTCGTTGAGATATGGAAACACCTGGAATCCTTGCTGTCTCAGGTGAGCAGTAACTACTGCCATACATTTGGTAAACACCCTGGGGGCTGTGGCGAGACCAAAGGGCAGAGCTCTGAACTGATAATGGCTGGCTCCCAGCTGGAAGCGAAGGAATCTTCTGGAGTGTCTGTCCATTTTGATGTGGTAGTACGCATCCTGAAGATCTATAGAACACATCCAATTGACCTGACCCAGGAAGGGCAATATGGACTGTAGCATGACCATCCGGAACTTTGTTCTTTGTACAGACCTGTTCAGTCTGCTGAGATCTAGAATGGGTCTCCAGTCCCTGTCTTTTTTGGTACCAAAAAGAACCTTGAGTAAATTCCGGATCCTTGTTGGTCTGCTGGGACTTGCTGGATGGCCCTTTTTCTTAGCAGTTTTAAGACTTCTTGCACTGCTTGGTCCCTTAGATTGCGTGGAATGTCTGGAAGGGACTTGTTTGACCTTAAGGGGGTGCAAACGAAGGGGATTCTGTAGCCTCCGGATATGACAGACTGTACCCATTTGTCTTGTGTTATGTCTTGCCAGGCTCTTGGGTACAGCAATAATCTTCCCCCGACTGCCTCCAGAGGTGGGCAGCCGGGCAACCCTTCAAGGATGCTGGAAGGGCTTCTCAGAGAAAGATTCTCTGCTGCCCTGATTTTGTGGACCCCCTCTGCCATGAGGGTGGCGTCTGTTATTGTTCCCTCCTCTGCCCCTAGATGGGAACTCACCACGTGTGTCCGGCAAGGTTCCCTGGGATTTCCGGAACCACATCTTTCCACTCTTCTGACCCCTAGGATATGGTCTGGAAGGAGTGGAAAAATGGACTCCTATGGCAGAGAGAGTCTTACCTTCCTGCTCACACCTGGTAAGGGTATCTTTCACCTGTGATCCAAAGAGAGAGGAACCATCGAAAGGGGTGTTGGTGAAAGACTCTCTGAAAGGTTCCACAAAGTTACATAGCTGCATCCAAGCGTGCCTCCTTAGGGCCACGCCTGTGCCTCCGGCTCTACTCTCACCATCGGCAGCATATGAAATAAGCCTCATGGAGGAGTTTACCACTGAATTAAGAGTCACCAGCTGGGAGGCTGCCTTAGCCTGGGCCCCCTTAGCTGATGGATCTTGGAGGGTATCTCAAAGCTCTTTCAGGAGATCCCTCTGAAGATGGGTAAAGTGACACAGGTAATTCAGGGACTGCATGGAAAAGGTCGCTGAAGAGAACATCCACTTCCCATATCTGTCCATCGTCCTGGACTCCTTGTTAGGGGGATGGACAGATGAAGAAGTTTCAGCCAACTCCTTCTTTGTGGCTGCCGCTACCACCATGGCATCAACGGGCGCACCTTTGGTCAAGAACTGTTTGTCCTGTGGTGCAGTGATGAATTTGGCAGGTCTTCTAGGGGTCGGTTCTACTGTGTCTGGAGCCGTCCACACCTTCTGAGCCACCACAGACATCAGTGGGTCGAAAGGCGGAGACACCCAGGAGGTGGAAGGTCGGGATCCAAACGCGTCCAGGAATACCGACTCATCCTCGGAAGGGCTTAGGCCAGTCCAGTTCCCCCTCTGCCTAAGCATCTCAAGGATGTCTGAGAAGAAGACATCTTCAGAGGGGAATCTTGGGGACCCTTCTGACTCCTCTAAGTCAGTATCTGATGTGATAGAGTCGGGGGAGTCAACATGCTTCCTCTTGCATTTCCTCTTGCGAGGTGGCTCCTCTGAATGATCAGGGGAGACCTCGGAAGAGAAGGATACACCCAAGGGGGTATCCTGGAGTGCTGGATCCCCATACTTGGGGTCTGGAAGAGGGACAGAGACTGACGCAGGCACCCTAGGGGGAGGATCTGATGGGGGTCGATTGTGGGACTGACTCTGGGGCCAGTACACTCCTCATCACCTCAAAGGCATCCCTGCCCGGATGCAGAGAGGTCTCCAGTTCCGAAGAAACCAGAACTCCTCCCCGCACCAAGGGGGACGGCTCCGAGGCAGATGTGGGAGCTGAGCTCTCCTGAGCCGAAGCCCCGAGGGGAAGAGGGGGGGTCAGACAAGGGTCCGATGCCACTCGCCCCCTCAGAGCCAATGAGGGAGTCTCGGTGCCCAGATCCCTCCAGAGAAGGTACCATGGAAGGTGCCATGGAAGGGATTGGAGCCAACGAAGGAACCAAAGGAGAGGGTATCAGAGCCAACAGTTCCACGACTTGAACCCCAACGAACTCCGGCTTCGACCTCAAGGGATGAGTCGGAGGAGGAATATCTAAAGCTGTGGATGGAGCCGACACCTGATGAGGGGGGCTGGACAACATTTTGGCTAGGGCCTGCGATTTTGCCAGCCTACTGACCACTCTTTCCAAGTCATGGTCCGAAAGTCTAGAGGACCGAAAAGAGTGGGATGACTTAAACGAGTTTCTTTGGGATAAGTAATCAGGATCTAAAGAAAACTAGCTACAATACAACAGTCTAATCTAATGACTAAAACTTCACTAAAAATAGTTTTGACAAGAAAAATGCAATAATAACAAAGTTTTATATGACCTGAGCCAGTAGAACAGCCTCGCAGCAGAAGCGGCAAACAAGATCTGGGTATCTAGCGCCAGGCATCATGGGATATAGGGGGGCCTCGAGCCAGTAAGCAGCTCTCAAGCTTTTGAAGATGGCGGAGTCGGAGCCGAGGATCGGCTCTGAACCCAACCAGCAAGAATGAAGGCGAGATAGACAACTTAACATCAATAATTGCAAGTTCGAATTATGGATGTATATTTTTAAGTCCCAAATAAGCTTAACCACATCAGCTGATTTACTGGGCACAAAAGTATACCCTTTTCAAAATAAATCAGCATGCGCAGTAGACATAGCCACCCCACTATAATTGCTAATCTTAAAGTCTCCATTGGAGTTGGAAACAATAATATAAGGTTCAGTTACAGTCACTTCTCAAACTTGGCATTGCTGTATTCTTTCTTCCAATTCTCCCAATTCGCTCAATACTTCTGGGGGTAGGCGTTCTGGTTCTGTATCCTCTGGCTTCGAAGTCACTCTGAGCACCATACTGTGGATGCTTCTAAAGGGTCAGCAGCTCCTTCACTATCCACAGCATCAACACTAGGTGCTGCAGACTCGTTATCTCCCCTCCATCCAGCTTGCTTACCTCTTGGTGGATTAGGGTAGGCTTTTCCATGATGGTAAGCCAAACGGTCCCTCTCAAGCTTTTTTGTTTTTTCTACTGGAAATGAGCATACACATATTATCTATTTCCTTAAAAATACTTTCATATTGTGATTTGAAAGTATTAAAAATCACATCACTGGTGATAGTTTTATCCATTAGTTTAATTTCTTCATAAAGTTTATCTATAGAAATGCTGTTGTGTTTGATAAGTAGTTCTATCAATTCACAGCTATGCCTATCAAACATGGCTAACAACTCCGGGCATAGTAAGGAATAAGAAGTTATGTCTTACCATAATGTTCCATGTTAGTTGTCTTCTTCTGCCTTCTTTCTTGCTGGATGGGTTCGGAGCTGATCCTCGGCTCTGACTCAGCCTATACTATAGCTCGAGAGCTATTTTTACCAGCTCGAGGCAGCCCTATATCCCACAATACCATGCGCTAACTCCCCAGATCTCGTTTGGAAGGTAAGACATAGTATAAAAAGTAATATTATAATAATAATATTATAATCCTCTTTTATGAGTACAGTTTACCTGCTAGTAACACTAAGGATACCATGAAAGACGCATCATATTGTATCTCCAGAAATGGAAGGACTCAGAACCTCGAGTCTATCCAGGCTAGGGGGCAGGAGGGAGGGACGCAAGAAAGAAGGCGAGAAGAAGACAACTAACATGGAACGTTATGGTAAGACATAACTTCTTAATGTTAAGTTGTCATTCTCGCCTTCATTCTTGCTGGATGGGACAGCGTCCCTAGCATCTTAGTCCTGGGTGGCTCAATGGAACAGACTCCTGAGTACAGTGGAACCTATATCAGCTCTATTTCTGGAGGCTAGATCAAGCTTGTAATGGGTAATAAAGGTATGTTTGGACGCCCATGTAGCTGCTGCACAAATGGCATCTAGTGGTAACCTTGCTTGAAAAGCCGTTGAAGTTGATAGTGCCCTGGTTGAATGAGCTTTAGGCCTAGAGGGTAGTTGCCTGTGTCTCAACTCATAGATCAAGGTAATAATAGATGTCAGCCATCTGGAAAGAGTAACTTTCGATACTGGAAGCCCTTTCTTGCCTGCAGCATAAGAGAGGAAGAGCTGGTCTGATTTTCTGAATTGTTTTGTCCTGTCTAGGTAATACCGTAATTGGCGATGAACATCTAATGAATGTAATTTTTGTTCAGCCCTGTTGGTATAGTCTGGGGAAAAAGACGGGCAAATCAATGGAGTGGTTTAGATTTGCTTCCGATAACACTTTTGGTAGAAAGGAAGGGTTTGTTCTGAAAGTTACCCTATCTTTATGAAAAACCAAATAGGGAGGACGGACAGACAAGGCTTGAAGTTCCAATACCCTTCTGGCAGATGTTATAGCTACTAAAAACAGCGTTTTCCAAGAAAGAAGTTTGAGGGAGCAAGAAGCTACCGGTTCAAAAGGGGGTAGAATTAGTGAACTTAGAACTAAATTCAAATCCCATTGTGGGGGTGGATCTTTAACTGCAGGTCTGAGTAACAAAATGCCCTTGAGAAAGGCTTTACAGAGTTTGTGGGACATAATATTTGCTTCTGAGAGTCCAACATGAAAATTAGCAATGGCTGCTAATTGTACCCTGATAGTGGCCGATGATGACCCCGAATGAAAAAGCTCTGCCAGGAAGTCTAGAACCTCATGAATGGGTGCATGGAAAGCATCTAAGGATCTAGTTTGTGCCCAGTGTGAAAAACGCTTCCATTTACTCGCATAAGTCTTCCTAGTATTGGACTTATGGGAAGCCAGAATGATATCAACAAGTTTGGTTCCCATTCCTGCACAAATACCTACTGGAACAGCCTTGGCATCTCGAACCCCTTCCGGATCTGTTGACCCACCTCACGGGCAAGCTGCATCAGTCTCTTCATTCCATCAACCTCACAGCTTGGTTGCTCCACTTCCAGCCATAGCCAGGCTTCCCCTTATTTCTGTCTACTACCACCTGATTTAGAGACCACTCATGAGGCATGAGGATAGTTCTGCTCAATCTGTCTGCTATGACGTTGGACTTCCCGTGGATGTGCGTTGCTATCAGAAACCGTTGAGATGAAATCACCCATTGCCAAAGTCTGAGTGCTTCTTGACAGAGACTTTGTTCCACCCTGCTTGTTTATGTACCACACCACAGACATATTGTCCGTTTGAATTGTATAGTCCCCGTGGGAAGAGAGCTCTGAAGGGCCTGCAACATCAAAAGCACCGCCCTCATCTCCAGGACATTTATGTACAGGTGGCATTCTGACTGTTGCCAAGTGCCCTGGACTGTCCTGCCCTGATAATACCCCCCCCCCCCACCCGATCAGGGAGGCATCTGTTGTGACAGTGGCAACTGGAGGGGGGAGAACAAAAGGTCTGCCCTGAAAAAGCTGAGGGGAAACCATCCACCAGGAGAGATGTTTCTTGCAAGATGGTGTTATCAAAATGTTGTGGGTCATTGGCAGCTGCTGAAAGGACCACTGAGAAAACAGCATCCACTGAAGGAGTCTCATGTGGAAGTGGGCTAATGGAAGTAGAAGAATCGCTGCCACCATGAGGCCCAACACTTTCAATACTGGCTTGACTTGGACTCTGCTGGGTTGAAACAGGAGCTGAACATTCCACCTTATGTCTGTCACTCTCTGAGGTGGTAATGTTGCAGACATTTCTGTGGTGTTTAATACAGTGCCTATAAAGTTTATACATTGACAAGGTGACAAGGAGGACTTTGCAAAATTTATAGAAATACCCAGGCTGTTGCAAAGATGGATAGTATAATCCCTGGCCATTATGAGATCCTGTTTGGTGGTAGCGGAAATGAGCCAGTCATCTAAGTATGGAAACACCTGGAATCCTTTTTGTCTCAGGTGAGCCGTGTCCACTGCCAAACATTTGGTGAACACCCGGGGGGCTGTGGTGAGACCAAAGGGCAGGGCCCTGAATTGAAAATGACTGACTCCCAGCTGGAAGCGGAGAAACCTCCTGGAGCGCCTGTGTATTTTTATGTGGTAGTACGTGTCCTGTAGGTCTAACGAGCACATCCTGTTGTCTCTGCCCAAAAAGGGTAGAATGGACTGCAGGGTTACCATCCGAAATTTTGTCTTTAACACATAGTTGTTTAACCTGCTGAGGTCCAAAATGGGTCTCTAATCTCCTGTCTTTTTTGGTACCAAAAAGAATCTGGAGTAGATTCTGGATCCTAGTTGATCTGCTGGGACTGCCCGGATGACTCTTTTGTTTAACAGCTTTTTTATTTCTAGCTGAGCCTGACCCCTCTGTGTGGGTGGTATGTCTGGTAGGGGTTTTGGTGGTTGTACCGGAGGGAAAGTGAGAGGAATTTTGTAACCCTCGGATATGATCTTCTGTACCCATGTGTCTTGAGTGATGGATTGCCAGGCTTCCGGGTACAGAGATAATCTTCCCCCAACTGCCTCCGAAGGCGGACAGTTGGGCAGCTTCTCAGGGATGCTGAAAGGGTGGGTCAGGGAAAGATTCCCTGGAACCCTGGTTTTGTGGACCCCCTCTGCCCCTGGGGTGGCATCTGTTATTATTCCCCCCTCTACCTCTAGGGGGAAATTCACCACGTGTGGCAGGCGCGACTCCCTGTGGTTTGCGGAACCACATCTTTCCACCCCTCTGTCCCTTAGGGTAAGGTCTAGAAGGCATGGAAAAATGGACTCCCACGGCAGAGAGAGTCTTACCATCTTGCTCACATCTGGTAAGGGTATTCTTCACCTGAGGCCCGAACAATTCCGAACCATCAAAGGGGGTGTTGGTGAAGGACGCCATGAAGGGGTCGGCAAAATTACAGAGTCGCATCCAAGCGTGGCGTCTCAATGCAACGCCTGTGCCAGCGGCCCTACTTGCTCCATCGGCTGCATAAGAGATTAGCCGCATGGAGGAGTTAACAATGGAGTTCAGGGTAGCCAGCTGAGAGTTTATTTTGTCCTTAAACCCCGCACCAGAAGGATACTGTACCGTTTCACCCAGCTCTGTGAACAAGTCTCTTTGAAGGCGGGTGAAATGACATAAATAGTTCAGCGATCACATAGAAAATGTCACTGAAGCAAAGGTCCGCTTGCCGTACCTGTCCATGGTCCTGGACTCTTTGTTAGGAGGATGAACAGGTACAGAAGGATCAGCTAATTCCTTCTTAGTGGCTGCTGCTACCACCATAGCATCAACTGAAACACCTTTGGTGAGAAAGGATTTGTCATCTGGTACAGAAATAAATTTAGAAGGCCTCCTAGGGGTAGGTTCCATTGAATCAGGAGCTGCCCACGTCTTTCTAGCCACTACCTCCATTAGTGGGTCGAAAGGGGGAGACACCCAGGAGGTGGAAGGGCGAGATCCAAAGGCGCCAGGGTAAACCGACTTGTCCTCAGAAGGTTTGAGAGTGGACCAATTTCCCCTCTGTCTTAGGATTTCCAGGATGTCTGAAAAGGAGACATCCTCAGAGGGGGATCTGGGGGAACCCTCTGACTCATCCAAGTCAGTGTCTGACGTGACAGACTCGGGGGAGTCTATGTGCTTCCTCTTGCACTTTCTTTTCCTAGGGGGTTCCCCTGAAACTTCAGGAGAACCCTCGGAAGAGGAGGAGACACCCAAAGTGGGTACCTTACGCTTTGGATCTCTGCTGTTAGGTATAGGAGGGTGGCCAGAGACTGTAACAGGCACTACAGAGGGAGCAGCCGCAGAACTTAACCTTGGAGTGGACACTGGGTCCAGCACACTCCTCATCACCTCGAAGGCTCCCCTATCAGACACCAAAGGTAGCCCCAGCTCCAAAGAGGCTGAAACCGCCCCTGGAACTGACAGAGAAGGCTCTGAGAATGATGTCGGGGCCGAACTAACCAGAGCCGAAGCTCCAAGAGGGAGAGCGGGGTCGGACAAGGGTCCGATGCCACTCGCCCCCTCGGAGCCGACAATGGAGTCCTGGTGCCCGGACCTCTCCATGGACGGAACCAATAAAGAGGTCGGAGCCGACGACACCGGAGCCGAAGGAGGGGGTATCGGCTCTGACATGGGCAAGGTCACGGTTCCGACGAACTCCGGCTCCGAACTCGAGAGATGAGTCGGAGGAGGAATGGATAACTGTATCGAAGGAGCCACAGTCTGGTGAGATGGGCTCTGAAGCATTTGGGCCAGTGCCTGAGACTTTATGAGTCTACTGACCACCCTCTCGATGTCGTGATCAGAGAGCCTGGAAGACCTCAATGAATGAGTCCTATGACTCCACTCCGATAGAAGGGGGGACCTCGGAGCTGATCTGACGGACTCTAAAGAAGGGGACCTAGAGCGCTTGCGTGGTGGGGTCAGCTCCAATGATGGTTTCAAAGCAGAACCCACTTTGCTCGCCTCAGAGCCAGCCGGAACTGAGGTCGGAGCTGTCTCAACAACACCAGCCCTCGGCTCAGAAGCTGGAGCCGAGGGTTTGGAGGTTTTTGATGACTTCCCCGAGCCAGACTTGGATGGGGAGTCATCAGGCTTTAACAAGCCCCTTAGAATAAGCTTGTTACGCCTTTCCTGCAGGACTCTTGAACTAAATCCATGACAAACGGAACAAGAGTCCTGCAGGTGTAAAGGCCCCAAGCAATAGACACAAGAAGTGTGACCGTCTGTCAGAGACATTTTCTGACAGCACGAGTCGCACTTCTTGAATCCCGAGACCTTAACATCTTTGGACAATGCCCTAAGACAGTCACTCAGTCAGCACACACACTCACTCACTTACACACAAGGGGGAGATGAGGGGACTGATTAAAACAACAACACACACACACACACACACACACACACACACACACACACACACACACACACACAGAGGTGAGTAAAACAGAAAAACTGAGGCCTGTAGGCCTGATTATAAAAGTTAACTACAGGGGTGGGTGGGGCTTACGAAACAAACTCTATTAAGTAAAATATCGATAGGGAACAAAAGTAGGGAATATAGTCTAATAACTACCTCAAAAAATTAGAAATTTGTTGAAAAAATCCTTTACTGACCTGAGCCGGTAAAAAAGGCAACCTCGCAGCGAAGTGGCAAATGAGATCTGGGGAGTTAGCGCATGGTATTGTGGGATATAGGGCTGCCTCGAGCCGGTAAAAATAGCTCTTGAGCTATAGTATAGGCTGATTCAGAGCCGAGGATCGGCTCCGAACCCATCCAGCAAGAATGAAGGCGAGAATGACAACTTAACATTGCTGTACAAACCCCGTTGGGTATTTCCAAACCCTTAAACCTTTTGGGACCTGTTAAACTCTCAGACATTCCCTAAAATACATATTTTCATGATGCAATCTGTGATAAGCAGTCAATTTTGAAGACTGAGCCTCAGGAGTAGTAGTCCCCAAAAGGGATTTTGAAAGTTCCTTGATTAAGCCCTTTGCAGTCTCGTAAAGTGTATCAAAAGTTGAATGACAAAAGTTGAATGACCTAAGGGCAAAAGTCCTTGAAGCATGCACATACTTTTCAACTCTGTCCTTTACCCTCTATTCTTTGTTAAGGGGATGAACAGAAGAACATTGCACCGCAAGTTCCTTCTTGGCGGGAGCCACCACAATCATAACATTTATGGGCATCCCCTTTGCTCCAGAATTCCTTGCTGATGGGTGGAGCCAGAATCCAATCTGGCTTCTTAGGGACTGGCTGAACTGAGTCCACCTAGGCTCCTTCCATTCCTGCCTAGAGACCAAATCAATGAGCTCATTGGCGGGTGGAGTAACCCAAGAGGTAGATGGGCCAGCTCCAAGGGCTTCCAGAAACACTGATTCATCTGGTGAAGGGTTACTGGAGGACCAGCCACCTATCTGTTTAAGGATCTCAAGAATGTCTCTGAATGAAACGTCTTCTGGAGGTGATCATAGGGACCCTTCACCTTCATCAAAATCAGTATCCTCAGTAATGGACTCCTGCGGGGAGTATAAGTTTCCTCTTGCACTTCCTCTTCCTAGGACTTCCTCAGTGAGTTTCTCTGGTGAACTATAGGAAGAGATCATAATACCCTGCTGAGTGGACTGGAGACTCTGAGCTGGCTGTCCCTGTGGCATAGAATGATGTGGCTCAAGATGCAGAGAAATGTGGGATCCAGATGGAAGGGCCAAGGGAGAAGGGTCTTTCCATCCTATTAGAGCAGAATAATCTCTCTTCACTACCTCAAAAGCAGATCACTCAGGGGAGAAGGAAGACAATGTATCAAAGAAGACATGCTTCTGGCTCATTGCCTCCCTCTTTCCCAAAAGCAATCTCCCAAGGGGGAAGTCAGAGCCAAGCTGTCCAATGCCAAAGCTCTGAGGGCAGAGATGGCTCCAAAAACCTTGATGTCAACTCCAACACTTTGGATATGACAAGGGCACTTCAGCTCCAAGAGTCATCCGGATCCAAAATTGTCATAGCCAGTACACTCAGAACTTCGGATCCAAAGATTTACATATCTTCAGATCTGAACTAGATGGACCCAGTAGGTTTGCTTACAGGAACTCTGAAACAGTTGGTTGGATCAGAGAAGGAGTAGCCAAAGGTGGTGTGGTAGATGGATGGGCGTCCTGACCTGAGCGGGTAGGAGCCAGGCAAAACCCCATCTTTATTTGTACTGAGAGGAATCTCCTCATCCTATCCATGTCTTCTTTCGTCAAACTCCTAGAAGAATAAGATGAGGCCATGAATGGTGACCTGGAGTGATGTCTCTCCAAGAAGGGAGAAGGAACCCATGAAGGTACTGGGTGCAAGGATTGTGAATACTTTGTTCCAGGTAAGATCTTCAGATCAGAGGAGCATGGATCCATAGATTATTTGGTCAGATCTGATGGAGGCTGCATTGGAAGTGGCTTCTGATCTGACTTTAACTTCTTTTTAGGTGGCTCCAAAGTTGGAGTCAATGAAGCAGAAGGTCTGGGAGACTTAGTCAAAGACTCCTTGGATTTTGTTTTGGGGGATTAAACCCCAGAAATAGCTTCACCAAATGATGAAGGAAGCAGCCGTTTTAAGATCAATTTGCTCCTTCTGTCTACTATAGCTCTAGGGTTAAAGTTTTTACATATTGAACAATCTATTTGGAGATGGTCCAGGCCCAAACAATCAACACAAAAAGTATGGGCATCTGAAAGGGGCAATTTGTGCCCACACTTATGGTATATTTTTAAAGCTTGAAGGTCCTTTGCCTGACATATCATCAACAGAAAAGTAAGGGTTTTTTTTTAAATGAAGAATAATAAAATGGAAAAAAGAACAGTTACCAACAATGGTAATTAGAATTACACACAGTGTAAAAGGTAAGGGTGTAATACCACGAGAAGATTTTAACAGAAAACAATATGAATAGAAAAAAAACACATCATAAGCAAAACTTAAGACCTCAGGCTGACCACATCTTTTTGCGAAAGAGGCAAACAAGATCTGAGGTATGCTAGGATTGGTGCATTATGGGTAAGGGAGTGGTTTGAGAGCTGGCCAAGATGGATCCAAGGATCGGTTCTGAACCCAACAGTTGAGGAGAGAATGAAAATTGATATCAGATCTAACTTTCCTATGTGTGTATTTCAAAATATACAAAACGATCTGTGGGTGATGCTCACAGTAACTATAGATTTAATAGAACTATAAAGCTGATAAGACTGACCCTTGCATCAAGTGTCACATTTGAGGCTATATTCCCTACTTTTCTGTTCACTGATCAATATATATTTTTTCCCTTAAAGGACAACCCGAACTAAATGTTATTTTTTTTTTTCATACTGCAGTTTGAGTTTTGTCTACTTAGTCCCTCTCTCAGCATAGCATAGTAAACTACAGCTGTGTAAGATAACATAATAGTACACCTTTAAGGAAAGGTGACCATAATGGCTTTCCTTAGGGTTTTGGTTGTTGTCTAACTTCTTGATTAAAATTCCTTGATATTACTTTTCCATAATTTCCTTGAAGGTTTGCCACCTGTCCTTTATTCAGGACAGTCCAAATCTGGGCGGTTGTGTTCTATGGAAAAAACATGAAAAAATGCCAAATGTCCTGAAATTTTAATACAGCACAATATTGTCCAATGTCCACTACTATTTACACAAAACAATTATATTGTATTTGGAAAACCTTGAAATGGTACAAAATAAGAGAAACAGCTCAAATTCTTTAAATGTGAGCTTTTGTTTTAGCAGCAAGTGAAATCCAGTCCTTTACCATAGTTGTGGGTATGGTCTGTCCTGCAAAATTATATATTTTCATTACAAATTTCCCACTTTGAACATTTAAAAAGGGATCAACCCTTAGGACACCTTTCACTGTTGTGTCTGTAGTGTGGCATCTGTGTGTGTGTGTGTGTGTGTGTGTGTGTGTGTGTGTGTGTGTGTGTGTGTGTGTGTGTGTGTGTGTGTGTGGCGCACATATGCTTGCTTGTTTGTGTGTGCATATTTGTGACTGCCTTTACTTAATTTTGTGAATTTTTTCCTTTCTTCACTGTTGTCAACCTGGAGTTAAAATACATAAATAATATAAATAAGGGGATGGAAGAGCACTCCCCACAAGAGGGATGAAGGGCCCTTGCCCTTTGTTAAAACAATGTTACTTACCTATGTAAATTGTCTTATGGAAAAATGTGTTCTTCATCACTTGTGATTGAGGCACTGCTTCAGAGTCAATCATGTCATGAAGAGTCTGAAGGAAACTACTGTAAAAGTAAATCACTACATTTGGGTTTAATGCATGTTCTGAGTTGTATTACTTAAGCTCATTTAGCAAGGCTTCTTCTGTACTCTGTGAATACTAATACTGGTCTAAAGATGCTGCTATATGTGGCACAAAATGTCCATATAGATCCAGAAAGGGAATGCACTGTCTTCAGTCTTTCAAGACTAAACGTCCTTCATGGAAAAGTGTTGTTGTGATGGGTAAGTTTCCAGTGTGCAGATAAATACAGAGTAAACTGAGCAACAATAAGAACAGCAGTAAGCAGAACCATTATAAAAAGGAGTTATGCACTCACCATAATGTTCCATCTTTGTTGTCCATTTTCATTCTTCTTCAATTGATGGGTTTGGATATGATCCCTTGGATTCGACTCAGCTGTTACTAAAGCTCATGGCAGCCAAAAATGCTCGAGCTTCTCCCTTATGCATAATGCACCAACCCCAAGTACCTCAGATCTTATTTGCTGACTTTAGTAGAAAGGAAATATTTTCAGTCAAATAGGAAAAAGACTACATCTGGAAAGGACAGTCATGTCCTGTAACTACGCATTCTTTCAGAAGTTTACACAGGATGGGAGCTGGTGGGTGGGGAGTTGAGGAAGAATGCAAATGGACAAAACAGATGAAATGTTATGGGGAGTACATAACTTCTTTATCTGATGTTATCAATTTTCATTCTATCCTCAAGTGATGGGACAGAGTCCCCAGCTACCTAAACTGTAGCGTGGCCTCAAGAAAGGATATTCCTGAGCACCATTGAACCAAATTATGCTCTACCTCTGCAGACCAGATCCAATTTGTAATGAGTAATAAAAGTATGGGGAGCAACCCAAGTTGCTGCTTTGCATATATCATCCATGGATATTCTGGACTGAAATACTGAAGAGGTGGCTATGGATCTAGTTGAATGGGCCCATAATGGTTTTGGTAGAGTAATGCCAAATTTGTTATAAACAAATGAAATACAGTCAGTTAGCCACTTAGATAATGTATAATTGGCAACGGTTTTTTCCCAATTTTACTTCTGCGAATAAAACAAAGAATTGGTCAGTTTTTCTGAAATCTTTTGTTCTAGGTAGGTAAAAATGTAATTGTCTGTGGACATCCAATAAATGCAACATGAATTCAGCTTTGTTAACAAATTTAAGAAAGAATACTGGTAAATAAATGGACTGATTGATATTAAATTCTGACACCACCTTAGGAAGAAAGGATGTATCAGTCCATAATATAACCCTGTCCTTGTGAAAAATCAAGTATGGTGGTTTAGAGGACAAGGCTTGAATCTCAGAAATTCATCTGGTGGAGGTAATAGCTACCAGAAAAATTGTCTTTCAAATATACCTCTCAATTGTACTGAATTCCTCAGTATTTCCCATTTTTAGGGCCAAAATAATAGGGTGCCACAAATTCCTTAGTGGCCCCTTCAAATCCCCATGTTACTTTGTTTTATTTACATTTTTTACAATCGACAGTCCCGCAAAATGATGAGGCTCCAGTTGCTAAATAACTCAGTGTCAAATTTGCAAGGATCACCCTCATCTGTTTCTAGGAAATGTGGTCACCAGTTCAAAATTTTTCCATCCTCACTAGGAGCTATCGAATTATAGAAGTCCTCCTCTTTGTCATGGTCAAGGAAGTAGTGGTGATCATAGGGGTCGCAAACTATTTTGCAGAGAATGTGCTGGAGGTAAAATCCTACAGATTTCAAGCAAAGCATGCGCCTATAGTAAAGATAAAATAAGCTAGTATTTGTGTTAAATATTGCACAAAAACTGCATAGCACAGCTGTAGAACAGAAAAAATCCCAATAGTTTCTATGTAGTAATGTTCTAGCAAGAGTCCCGATACAAGCAAGTGGGGCCATCTAGTGATCAGTGATGGCCAAGAAAGAAAGAAACAAGAGTGATGAGACAAACCAGCTATATATAACACCTAGGGATAGGGTAGATGAAAAATATGGCAACTGTTTTTCTCAATTTTACATCTGTGAATGAAACAAAGAATTAGTCAGTTTTTCTGAAATCTTTTGTTTTAGGTAGGTAAAAATGTAATTGTCTGTGGACATCCAATAAATGCAACATAGCGGACATCCAATAAATGCAACATGAATTTGGCTTTGTTAACAAATTTAAGAAAGAATACTGGTAAATTAATGAACTGATTGATATTAAATTATGACACCACCTTAGGAAGAAAGGATGCATCAGTCCATAATATAACTCTGTCCTTGTGAAAGCAAGTATGGTGGTTTAGAGGACAAGGCTTGAATCTCAGAAATTCGTCTGGTAGAGGTAATAGCTACCAGAAAAAAATGTCTTTCAAGCATACCTCTCAACTGTACTGAATTCCTCAGTATTTTCCATTTTTAGGGCCAAAATAATAGGGTGCCACAAATTCCCGAGTGGCCCCTTCAAATCCCGATGTTGTTACTTTGTTTTATTTATATTTTTTACATATCAACAGTCCCAAAAAATGATGGGGCTCCAGTTTCTAAATAACTCAGTGACGAAATTGTAAGGATCACCCTCATCTGTTTCTAGGAAATGTGGTCACCAGTTTGAATTTTTTCCATCCTCACTAAGAGCTATCGAATGATAGAAGTCCTCCTCTTTGTCATGGTCAAGGAAGTAATGGTGATCATAGGGGTCACAAACTATTTTGCAGAGAAAGTGCTGGAGGTAAAATCCTAGAGATTTCTAGCAAAGCATGCGCCTATAATAAAAATAAAATAAGCTAGTATTTGTGTTAAATACTACACAAAAACTGCATAGCACAGTTGTAGAACAGAAAGAATCCCAATAGTTTCTATGTAGTAATGTTCTAGCAAGAGTCCCGATACAAGCAAGTGGGGCCATCTAGTGATCAGTGATGGCCAAGAAAGAAAGAAACAAGAGTGATGAGACAAACAAGTTATATATAACACCTAGGGATAGGGTAGATGAAAAAGGTGGATGATTACATATGCTATCTGCACCCAATACCTACAGTGCCTCAGTACAAGGAGATCGAAAAGCAACCCACTGACTCTTGCAGTCCTATATTAGCCCACAATCTTGTACCACCTCCTTAACTACAGATTTGCTGATGCCTTTGTTGTAACCTATATAAAAGTGATGCCCCTTCCAGTTATAAAAACAAATGCCTCAGTACACCCTCAATGGGCAGACTGAACCCAAGCAACACCCAAACAGCTTTTTTTACGGCTTGCTTGGAAACCCACCTATTGTGGGTGGGACAAGGCAGGAAGTATAGTGGGAGACAGAGAGAATGCTGGAAGGAAAGCTCACTCTTAAGTCTTTGCCTAAAATAGGGTCTCGCTCTTGGTGTGCTACACGGGAGCTCTCCCTGGTTCTGAACTCCAAATTAGCCCCAAACCGGTGCCGGTTTTGTAACTACCGTATAATTGTAACTATCCACAACTCCTTATGTGTCAGCTACTATGGGATGAATAACTGCAGTTGTGGTCAGCAGACATACATGTGGTTCCAACACCTAGTTCATTTCATAATGCATTTTGTTCTTTCTTTTTGTGCACACCATTTTATTTACAACCTGGCTAACAAAACAGTGGAACGTACAACTTAAATATGTGTATGTACTTATTATAAATGCCTATAAACTGTAGTGAAAAAAAAATTTGCTAATGCAGAAGTACTGTGACAGGGCCAGCATTTGATTTGCATGCGAGTCAGGGCTGTGTAGCTAGAGCTGCATTAGTGGAGTGATTTTATCACTGCAGAGCAGCAGTAGCCATTAAAAATTTGAATGAAAGAGCAGTTCTGCAGTTTTATAAAGGGGAGGATAAGCAAAGCATCTTAGACTTCACCTGAATTTAAAAATGTTGTTAACAATGTAGTAACAAGAACTGAGATATTAGAAGACATCAGAAGCAGCAACTGCACTTTCAGTGACTTTAAATCTTGCTCTTTTTTATTTATGTATGAATTTTGTCAGGCATTGGTATATAGAAGCATGAAATACTGTATACTAAACTATGAAACACTGCCTATGTATCTGCTGAAGTGTAATTGTTAGAATTCATTTGACTTTTTTTATACAAATTATATTTATTTTAATTTTACGAGTTTAGCAGTTCATTTTATTTTTATAATAGAAAATTTCATTTTAGTTTTATACACGTTCAAAGTTTGATACAAGTTAATATACATAAGATGCTATTGTTCCAGTTATATTGTGTGTTATTTAATATTTTGTCTTTTTTTCAATTTTCTTATGAATGCTATTATCCTACAATTCTATTTGGGGTGTATGGAGTTACATAATTATGCATGCAAATTGTATGTTAATCAGCTTCCAGATTTTTGGCCAGTTGTACCTACTTTTCATGGGCCTTTGTTCAGATTTTTGATGATTCCAAATTGAGAGGTATGCTTCCAAGAAAAGTATTCTGGTTCAAAGGGGGACTAAGTAAGAGCCTGCAGTACCAGATTCAGGTCACATCGGGGAGTAGGATCTTTAAAAGGGGGTCTCAGGAGAAGAGTGCTTTTCAAGAAGGCTTTCCTCAATTATGGTATGTCACAGAAGAGCCATCAAAACCAATGTGAAAATTTGATATCACTGCTAACTGAACTTTAACGGTAGATGCACTAGCTCCCTCTTTAAAAGGATGTGTCAAAAATTCAAGAATGCTATGTATTGATGCTGAAAAAGGTCCAATATTATTTTGATGAGCCCAGTAAACAAACCTCTTCCATTTGTTAGAATAGAGTTTTCTGGTGGAAGGTTTATGGAAAGATAAATGTATTTGACGGACAGGTGATGAGAGTATAGGTTGTCTGGCCATTAATGGAACTGGAGAAGTCAGGCAGTCAGCCTGAGGTGGTTATGTCTGGATGAATCATGACTGTCGGCTGAGACAGAAGATCTGGAGTCAGATACAGAATCCAAGGTTGGTGAAGCAAGTGAAGCCAAAGGTAGGGTAACCAAATCTGTCAAGGCCAGAAGGGTGTAAAAAGGATGATTTTGCTCCTCAACATGGCAGCTTTCTGTAGCAATTTTGGAATTAGCAGAATGGGTGGATAAGTGTAGTGTAGACCAGGAGGCCAATCGTGAAGTGCAGCATCCCTCGGGAATTACCCCTGTGGAGGAATTAGGGCAAAGTAGCTGCAGCATTTGTTGTTTAAGGAGGAAGCAAATAGATCACAGAAAGGCTGGCCCCATTGATGTGAAATAAGTTTTGGGACGTTCTTGTTTAGGGACCATGAAAATGGACAAAATAGATGGAACTTTGTGGTAAGTACATGACTTCTTTATCTGATATTGTCAATTTTCATTCTGTCCTCAACTGATGGGACAGAGTCCCCAGCTACCTAAATCCCAGGGTGGACTCAAGGAAGGATATTTCTGTGCACCACTGAACCAAAAGATGCCCTTCCTCTGGATACCAAATACAGTTTGCAATAAGTGATAAAAGTGTGGAGGGAAGCCTAAATTACTGCTGCACAAATGTCATCCATGGAACCCCTTAAGTGAAAAACTGAGGAAGTTGCTACACACCTGGTTGAATGAGCCCATATTTTCTTTGGTAAAGTTACTCCCAATTTGTTGTATATAAAAGAGATGCAGTCAGTAAGCCACTTGGCTAAAGTGACTTTGGATACTGGTTTACCCAATTTCAGATCAGCAAAGGATACAAATAATTGTCTATAGTTCTGATATCTTTTGTTCTATGTAAATAGAAATGTAATTGGCTATGAACACCAAGTGAATGTAATAAGTATTCTCCTGTGTTAGAATAATTTCGGAAGAAAACTGGTATGTTAATGGATTGGTTAATGTTAGAGTGTGACACAACTTTGGGTAAAAAGGATGCATTAGTTCGTAAGCAAATTCAAAATCTTAAAAGATCTAAGTAGAATTGTGCCCCATAAGAAAGCTTTACACAATTTATGAGAAGCCAGTGAAAAAACATCAAATCCAATATGAAAATTAGAAATTGTTGCCAACTGAACTTTAACTGTTGAAGAACTGGCCCCTTGGTTAAACAGCAGCATCAAGAACTCTAAAGCATCATGAATAGGGCATAAAAAGGGTCCACATAGTTTTGAAGTGCCCAGTGTACAAATCTTTTCCATTTACTAGCATAAAGTTTCCTTGTGGATGGTTTAACAGAAGATAACAAAATTTGGCGGACAGGGGATGAGAGCTTCAGTTGTCTGGCTATTACTGGAATTGCAGAAACCAAGCTATCAGCTTGAGATTTGGAAGGTTCAGATGTATCATGCCTGTTAGGTGAGACAAGAGATCTGGAACTGGGTCCAGAATCCAGGGTTGTTGAATTAAATGAGGCCACAGGAAAAGAAACCAAATGGGCTGTGACCAGAAGGGTGCAATGCAAATTACTTTGCTCTTCAACCTGGCAGCTCTCTGAAGGAACTTTGGAATTGGAGGGATTGGAGGGTATTTATAAAATGACCTGGGAGGGCCAATCATGGAGGAGAGCATCCCACAGTGACTCCTACTCTGAGGAGATTAGGGCAAAGTAGCTGCTGCACTTGTTATTCAGGGGAGATTCAAAAGATTCGCAGCAAGGCTGGCCCCATTTGCAGAAAGTCAATTCTGCTACCTTCTGGATGAGCGACCATTCATGAAGTAACAAAATGCATCTGCTCAATTTGTTTACTAGTACATTGGATTTTCCCTGGAATGTGCTTTGCTAAGAGAAAGTGGCTGGAAGACATTGCCCATTGCCACACCACACCCTTACTACTTCTTGACACAAGGGGTATGGTCTGTTCCCTCCTTGTTTGTTGATGTACCAAACCACTGACATGTTGTCTACTTGTATCTAAATTGTTCCTAATAGGAGAGCATCCTGAAAGGCTTGCAATGCTAAAACAATGCTAAAACACTGCTCTCAAATCTAGGACATTGATATGCAAATTGGCCTCTTTGGGGGGACAATATGCCCTGGACTGTCTTTCCCCAGTAATGCTCCCCCACCCCATCTGAGAAGTATCTGTGGTCACTATGACCTTGGGCTGAGAGAGGACAAATAAACAGCACTGTATCACTTTTTCTGACTGGATCCACCTTATCAGATCCTTTTTGCATGTATTGGTGATTTGTATAAGAGCGGATACAGGGAGCAGAAGTATTGACCATTGAGATGCCAACATCCACTGAAGAATCCTCATATGAAATCTGGACAAAGCAACTAAGGTTATTGCTGCCACCATTGATCCCAGCACTTGAAGAACCAGGCAGGCTGAGACTGTGGTACTGCAAATTATCTTTTTTACTTGTGATCTTAAAGTTTGAATTCTGGAAAGATGAAGGGAGGCTATCGTTGATTTTTTGTCGAGTAGCACTCCTATGAATTCTAGACTTTGACTTGGATCTAGATGAGATTTTTCATAATTTACGATTATTTTTAGCAGTGCATAAGTCTGTATAACTTTTTCTTTTGCCATAATAAAGTGATCCTTGGTCAGAATGGAAATGTGCCCATCATCCAAGTATGAAACACCTGGAATCCCTGCTGTCTCAAGTGAACTCCTACTACTGCCATGCATTTGGAGAATACTTTGGGGACTGTGGTGAGACCAAAGAGCAGGCTGGTAATGACTGGCTCCCAAATGAATGCGTAAGAATTTCCTGGATTGTCTGTTCATCTTTATAATATGCATCCTAGAGATCTAGTGAGCACATCCAGTCATCCTTTTCCAAAAATGGAAAAATGGGTTGAACCATGACCATCTGGAACTTGGTCTTCTGAACAGATTTGTTTAGGTTGCTGAGATCCAGAATTGGTCTGCAGTCCCCTGTTTTCTTTGGCACTAAAAAGAATCTTGAGTGAGTGCTGGATCCTTTCTTTTCTAGGTGGCCCTCTTGGATAACTCTTTTGTCTAGCAGTTTTTGTACTTGAATCCTGCTTGTTCCCTCTGACTTGGTGGACCATTGGGGGCTATTCTTGAGAATTGAGAGGAGGAAGGGAAAATGGTATTATGTAGCCTCTGGATATGATCCTCTGTACCCTAGTATCTTTTATTTCTATCCAGGCCGTTTGGTGCATGGACAAATGACCCCCAACTGCCTCCAGAGGGGGACAATTGGGTCTTTCGGGAGAGCTGGAAGGGTTTGCCAAAGAAAGATTCTCTGGACCCTTGATGTTATGGGCCTCCTCGGCCACACATGTGGCATCTAGCATTTGTTCCCCCTACCCCTGGGGGAGTACTCTCAATGTGTGTCCTGGAAGGATCCTTGTGATTTCTCAAACCATGTCTTCCCACCACCTCAATGATTCCTCAAAAAGGCGCTTTGAGGGGTGGAAAAATGTACACCCATGGCAGAAAGGGTCTTTCCATCCTTCTCACATCTGAAAAAAGTGTCTTACATTTGGGCTAAAAAGACATGTGACATCAAAGGAAGCATTGATGAATTTAGACTTAAAAGGCTCTGCAAAATCACACAGCCGCATCCAGGTATGTCTCCTAATGGATATGCCTGAACCCATTGCCCTTGAAGTTCCTTCTGCTACATTAGAAATAAGCTTCATGAACAAGTTGGATATCAATTGTAGGGTCGCCAACTGAGAAGTGACTGAAACATTCACATCTTCAGAAACAGATCCTACAAAGAGATCTGAAAATTCCTTAATCAGATCCATCTGTACTCTGGTAAAATGTGCCAAATAGTTCAGACAGACCTTAAGGCAAAGGTTGCTGAAGCATAGACACGCTTCCCAAATCTGTCCATTGCCCATGACTCCAACAACTTAGGTGATGAACAAAGGAACTCTCCTCCACAAGTTCCTTTTTAGTGGCAGCCACCATGACCATGGCATCAACAGGGAGACCCTTGGACCAGAACTGTTGGGGTCATAATTTTATCAGGCTTCCTGGGAATGGGCTCAATGGTGTCAGGTTCCTCCCATGTCCACTGAGAGACCAAGTCAATGAGCTTGTCAGCAGGCAGAATCAACCAGGAAGCAGATGGGCCAGTACCAAATGCCTCCAGGAGTACAGATTCCCCCAGGGAAGGGTTGCTGGGCTTCCAGCCACCTCTCTGTTTCAGGATTTTGAGGATGTCTCCAAATGAGACATCATCAGGAGGTGACCATGGGGATCCTTTGCATTCCTCAAAATCTGTATCCTCAGTGATAGATTCAGGGGAATCTAAATGCTTCCTCTTGCATGTCGTCTTCCTAGGGACCTCCTCAGTGGGGTATTCTGGGGTGGTATCAGAAGAGGTCAAAATACCAAGATGGGAGTCCTGGGGTTTTGATACTAGCTGTTCCTGAGGAAAGGTTAGTTGAGACTCTTGGCACAGGGGTCAGATCAATGTAGATACAGGATCCAAGGGGATAGGCACCATCTGAGTCATGGTTGCTGACAGAACTCTCTCCAAAGCCCTAAAGGCAGACCTTCCTGGGTAGAGATAGGAACCCAGACCTCAGAAATGGGCTTTCTTATCCCCTGTCCTTCTATGTTCTGAGGACCCCCGCCCCCCCGTGGCAGAAGTCAGTGCCAAACTTACCATTGCCAAGGCTCTGAGGTGCAGAGATGGGTCTGAAGCTCTCGGATTTGACTGAAACACCTCAGATCCAACAGGGCAGAATCATCTCAGACAGCTCTCCAGATCTGACTGCACTGAAGAGCTCAGAGCAATCCTCGGATCTGAGGATACAACAATATTCAGATCTGAGCTGATGGGCCTGGACAACTCAGATCCAAGTTCTCTGAGAGCATGGAAGGAGTCAGAGGAGGAAAGGTTAGAGGTGGTAGTGGATGTACAGGCTTCCTGACCCGATGGGGTAGGAGCCAAGGTAAAAACTGCCTGGCTCTGTGTCGAGAGGATTTGCCTCACTTCCCTCTCCACATCCTCTACAGTAAGGCTTCTAGAAGAGCGAGAGGAATGCACTGAAGGCAATTCTGGTCTGTTCAAGAATGAAGATGGTACTCTTGATGGGACTCTATCCACTGATAGGGAATACCTTGTTCTAGGCAAAGAAGTCACATCTGAAATTTTTGTCTGATCTGAAGCCTTCATATCAGAGGAAGCCTTAACGTTTGAAGACTTCAGATCCAAAGAAACAGTCAGATCTGATGGTAAAGCTTTAGCCTTTCTCTGATCCAAAGAAGAAGTTGGATCAGAGAGTTTTGCTTTCTTCTTCTTTAATGGATCCAGAGATACCATAGGATCTGAAGAAGGTCTTTTTAATGATTTCTCTGAGGTCTTGGATGAAGCTATTGAAGAGCTCAGAGTAGTGTGAGGTACTTTTTTAGATATGTCTCCAGAAATGGCTTCTCCAAAAGAAGAGGGCAAAAGCCCTTTCAAAATAAGTTTATTTTTATGTTCAACCAATGCCCTTGGATTAAGCAAGTGACATGTAGCACAATTCTCCTGTATATGAAGTGGGCCAAGACAATGCACACAAAGAGTGTGTGAGTCAGAAAGGGGAATTTTCTGACCACACTTCCCACATTTCTTAAAACCTGCCAGGGTTTTCTCCTTTTCAGCCATAGCAACAACAACAAATAACAATAAATCTACTAGTCCAATGATAGAAAAGATATTTTTGTTAGAAGAAAAAGAAGAAAAAGGGAATTAAACTACCTACAAAGGTAGTACAAGAAACTACGCTAGCACAGAAGGAAAAGGGAGAGGGAGAGAGAGACAGGGATATTAAGAATAGTATCAAGCATACAACAAAATAAGCACTCATCCAGATGAGTAGCTCAAGATAAAAATCACCAGATTTCTCAACTAACAGCGATAAAGGAAATCTGAGGTAATGGGGGTTGGTGCATTATGGGTAAGGGAGAGGCTCGAGTTCAAAGTTGCCACAAGTTTTTCCAGTGGCTGAGTCAGATCCAATGTCTCAGATCCAAACCTATTAGTTAAGGAAGAATGAAAACTGACAACATGAGATCACTTTTCTTGAAGTGCCCAGTTGTGCTGAACTAAAAGGCTGTTGAAGTGAATTGCCCAAAAATAATCTGAAAAGCCTGTTGTCGTCTGATCAATCAATGCATGGGTGAAAATTAGAAGTTATGTACCTACCATAATGTTCCATGTTAGTTGTCTTCTCTCGGCTTCTTTCTTGCTGGATGGGTTCGGAGCTGATCCTCGGCTCTGACTCGGCACTTGCTAAGCTCGAGAGTCACTTTTACCAGCTCGAGGCAGCCCCATATCCCATGATGCAAGGCGGTAATTACCCAGATCTCGTTTGGTATCTAGAGGAAAAACTGCCTATAAAACTTTCCACTAAGGAAAGAGGAACAACTAACCTAAAAAGGCTGTAAAGGGAAACCAGGTAATCAAGGTCAAGAACTAACTGGTGTCCAAGGAAGAAGAATCTTCCAGAGAAAAGGGGAGATCAAGGTCTGTCCAGGCTAGGGGGACAGGAGGGAGGGGAAGAAAGAAGGCGAGAGAAGACAACTAACATGGAACGTTATGGTAGGTACATAACTTCTAAATGTTAAGTTGTCAATCTCACCTTCATTCTTGCTGGATGGGACTGCGTCCCTAGCACCTCTATCCTGGGTGGCTCAATGGAACAGACTTTTGAGAACTGTGGAACCAAAGCTTGCCCTGTCCCTGGAGGCCAAATCCAATTTGTAATGAGAAACGAAGGTATGAGGAGTGGCCCAAGTGGCTGCTGCACAAATAGTATCTAAGGGTAGCCTAGCCTGAAAAGCTGTAGAAGTGGCTAGACCTCTTGTGGAATGTGCTTTAGGTTTTGAGGTCAGATGTTTGCCTCTAAGCTGATAAATGTCAGAAATGGTAGAAGATAGCCATCTGGATAAGGTCACTTTAGAAACAGGGAGAACTTTTTTATTTTCAGCATAAGAAAGGAAGAGCTGATCAGACTTCCTAAATTGCTTCGTTCTGTCCAAGTAATATCTAAGTTGGCGGTGAACATCTAGGTAATGGATTGGTTTAAATTTGTCTTAGAAGCAACCTTGGGCAAAAAGGATGGATTGGTTCTCAAGGATACTCTGTCCTTGTGGAAAACCAAATAAGGGGGACGAACAGAGAGGGCATGAAGTTCAGACACTCTTCTAGCTGAGGTAATGGCGACAAGAAAAAGTGTCTTCCAAGAAAGAAACTTTAATGAACATGAAGCAGCCGGCTCGAAAGGGGGGAGTATCAAGGATGTCAGCACTAAATTTAGGTCCCACTGTGGTGGAGGATCCCTAACAGGGGGCTTAAGAAGGAACACTCCTTTGAGAAAGGCTTTACAAAGTTTGTGGGACATAATGTTGTGGTCTGCAAACCCGACATGAAAGTTCGAGATTGCTGCCAACTGAACCTTGACTGTGGAAGACGAAGAACCTGAGTGAAAAATTTCCGCTAGAAAATCCAAGACCGACTGAATAGGGGCAGTAAATGGATCGATGTTCTTAGATTTTGCCCAAAGGGAGAAGCGTTTTCACTTGCTAGAGTAAATCCTCCTGGTAGAGGACTTAAGAGAAGCTACTATGATGTCTCTAATGGGGTTAGAAATCATGGGAAGCCTGGCTAAGGAAGGAAGTGGAGCAACCAAGCTGTGAGGTTGAGGGAAGGAACAGACCGGTGCAGTTGACCCGACTGGTGGGTCAGAAGATCTGGAACTGGGTCCAGATGCCAAGGCTGCACCAAGAGATGGCAATGAAGGAACGGGAACCAAATTTGTCGAAGCCAGTAAGGGGCAATGAGAATCATTCTGGCTCTCAAAACGGTAGCTTTCTGGAGTACCTGTGGTATCAATGGAAAGGGAGGAAAGGCATAAAGGAGTCCCCAGGGCCAATCTTGGGTAAAAGCGTCTCTGGGGGGATGGCCCAGAAGTGGGAAGAGAGAGAAGAAGTCTGGGCATTTGCTGTTTTGAGGTGTAGCAAAAAGATCACAGCGTGGGCGGCCCCACTTCTGAAAAATCTCCTCCACTATGGATTGCTTGAGAGACCACTCGTGAGGCATGAGTATAGCTCTGCTCAATCTGTCTGCAATTATGTTGGTTTTCCCAGGGATATGCGTTGCTACCAGAAACCAATGAGAGGAGATCGCCCATTGCCAAAGTCTGAGAGCCTCTCGACACAAGGGATAGGACTTGGTTCCGCCCTGCTTGCTGATGTACCACACCACGGACATGTTGTCCGTGTGAACTGCAATAGTTCCTAAGGGAAGAAAGTCGTTGAGGGCTTGCAACATTAAAAGCACTGCTCTCATCTCTAGGACATTTATGTGCAGGTAGTATTCGAACGGTTGCCACGTGCCATGAACCATCCTGTCCTGATAATGCCCCCCCACCCGATCAATGAGGCATCCGAAGTGAACGTGGCTACCGGGGCCGGGGGAACAAATGGTCTGCCCTGATGGACTAGAGGAGAGGAAATCCACCAGGATAGATGGTTCTTGCAGGTCTGTGTCACCAGGATCTTGTGACGCATGGGAAGCTGCTGGAAGGACCATTGTCTGAACAACATCCATTGTAGGAGACGCATGTAAAAACGGGCCAGAGGAAGAAGTGTGATGGCAGCAGCCATGAGGCCCAACACTTTCAGGACCAACCTGGCTTGTACCCTTTTGCTGGCAAGGATGATCCGAACGTGGTTTTGGATATCTAGGACTCTCTGACTTGTTAGGTTTGCTGACATCCGAGTAGTGTCTATATTTGTGCCTATAAAGGTAATAGATTGGCAGGGCAATAAGGAGGACTTTTCGAAGTTTACCGAAATTCCCAACTGACTGTAGAGACGTAGGGTGTAATCTCTGGCTTGGAGAAGTTGATGCCTGGTGGTGGCTGAGAGGAGACAGTCGTCGAGATACGGAAACACCCGGAATCCTTGACATCTCAAGTGAGCCGTGACCACTGCCATGCATTTGGTGAACACTCTGGGGGCTGTAGTGAGACCAAAGGGCAGGGCTCTGAATTGAAAATGACTGGTCCCCAGCCGAAAGCAGAGAAACCTTCTGGGTGTCTGTGGATTTTTATGTGATAGTACGCATCCTGAAGGTCTATGGAGCACATCCAGTTGTCTTTGCCCAGAAAAGGCAAAATCGATTGAAGTGTGACCATCCGAAATCTCGTCTTTTTGACAGACTTCTTGAGCCTGCTGAGGTCTAATATTGGTCTCCAGTCGCCCATCTTTTTGGGAACCAAAAAGAACCTTGAGTAGATTCCGGACTCTAACTGGTCTGTTGGAACTGGCTGGATGGCCCTTTTTTTTAGAAGCTTTGAAACCTCTAGTTTTGCAATTTCCCTTAGACAGGGTGGAACGTCTGGAAGGGAACTTGTCTGAGGGAAGGGGCTTTCCTCGAAAGGAATCTTGTAACCCTCAGATATGATCGACTGTAAACACGAAATGGAAAACGGGAAGAATAAACTAGTAATGAAAAAAGTGTATCCCGTAATAGACTCAATGAAGGCTGTCCCAAAAACATCACCAAAGTACCAGTTCAACAAATCAAACTCTTCAGTCCAAAAGGTATAGTTCCACAAGGTTTAATGAATGATAAACATAGAACTTTTAGTTATGTACTCACCATAACTTCAGATGTTTGGGATCCATCTCGCCTACATTCTGAACTGATGGGTTCGGAGCCGATCCCTCGGCTCCGACTCGGCACGCTTATGCTATAGAGCGAGGCCTCTAATTGGCTGAGCTATCTTTATCCCAGGATGCACCACCACTAATCCCCCAGATCTTGTTTGTCCGCATTCATGCACACATGCACAACTTGGTTATATAACATTGTTAGATGTTTCAAGATGAAACAACAGGATTCGGACCTTCTGATATCCTCTGATCTCCAAGGAAGGGGGAAGGAGGGTGGGTTATTAGAATGTAGGCGAGATGGATCCCAAACATCTGAAGTTATGGTGAGTACATAACTAAAAGATGTTATGTGATCCTATCTCGCCTACATTCTGAACTGATGGGACAGCGCCCTAGCACCTAAATCCCGGGTGGCTCATTGGAAAACACTCCTGAGCACTGTGGAACCAAATGAAGCTCGTCCTCTAGATGCCACATCTAATTTGTAGTGGGAAATGAAGGTGTGCGGGGAAGACCATGTAGCCGCAGCACAAATGTCACTAATAGCAAGCTTAGAGTGAAATGCTACCGAAGTAGCCATAGCCCTTGTAGAATGAGCCTTGACAGAGGTGGTAAGCTCTTTGTTAGAATAAATATAAGCTTGAGTAATACAGTCCCTGATCCATTTGGCAATAGTGACCTTTGTGACAGCATTGCCCAATTTGTTATCTGCAAAGGATACAAACAAGTGATCTGTTTTCCTTGTTTGTTTGGTCCTGTCTAAATAAAAACATAACTGTCTGTGGACATCTAGTGTGTGGAATATAAACTCCGCTTTGTTAGAGTATTTTGGGAAAAAAACTGGAAGCTCTAAAGATTGTTGTAAGCATAAAGTAGAACAAACTTTAGGAACAAAGGAAGGGTTTGGTCTGAGGGATACTCTGTCTTTATGAAAAACCAAGTATGGGGGTTTCACTGACAAAGCTTGAAGCTCTGAAACTCTTCTGGCAGAAGTAATCGCCACCAGAAAGGCTGTCTTCCATGATAGAAACTTTAGATCACAGGTAGCTGCCGGTTCAAAGGGGAAAGAAGTCAAGGCGCGTAACACTATATCGAGATCCCATGGAGGTGCAGGATGAGAAATCGGAGGTCTTAATAGAGCAGCACCTTTCAAGAAGGTCTTACACAATCTGTTGCTCATTAAAGGTGGATCTATGGATTCGTGAAAATTAGAAATTGCTGCCAATTGTACTTTGATGGTAGAAACTGAAGAGCCTTGATTGAAAAGAGAGGTCAGAAATTTTAGTACTTCTGCCACGCGAATAGAAATGGGGTCCAGGCCCGGAGTTGAGCCCAAATAGCAAACCTTTTCCATTTGCTAGAATACAGTTTCTTTGTAGCAGACTTATGGGCCGAAGATAATATGTGCACAACATCTGGACCCAATGTATGACTCCTGACTATCGTCGGAAGAGGAGGAGCCAGGCCGTCAATTTTAAGGTGTGTAGGGACTGGTGGAATAGTCCCGACTGATGAACCAGTAGGTCTGGGACCTGGTCCAGGAACCATGGACCTTCCAGAGCATGTTTCCGAAGATAGGGGAACCACACTTGATGAGGCCAGTAAGGAGCAATTAAGATCATTTTGCTCCCCAAGAGAGATGCCTTTTGAATCACCCTGGGGAGGAGAGGAACTGGAGGGAAGGCATAAAGTAAGCTGGTGGGCCAAGGATGGACTAATGCGTCCAAGGGGCTCTTCCCCGGAGCCGGGGTTACGGAGAAGAATTCTTTGCACTTCGCATTCAGAGGAGTCGCGAAGAGGTCGCAACACGGAACTCCCCATTCACTGAAAATCTGACTTGCAACTGTCATATTCAGAGACCATTCGTGAGGAGAGAGGATGGTTCTACTCAATCTGTCGGCTATGACATTGGACTTTCTCGGTATGTGAGTAGCCACTAGGAAGCGTTTGGTCGAGACTGCCCATTCCCAAACTCTCATGGCTTCTCTGCAAAGAGGATAGGATCTGGTTCCTCCCTGTTTGTTCAGGTACCAGACAACTGACATGTTGTCTGAGTGAACAGCAATTACGCCCTGAGGGAGATAATCGTGAAGGGCTTGAAGGGACAGGAGTACTGCCCTCATTTCTAAGATGTTGATATGAAGAAGAGTCTCTTCCGGGTGCCATTTGCCTTGGACTGACCTGCCCAGGGAATGCCCCCATCTGGGAGGCGTCCGTGGTCAAAGTGGCCGCTGGAGGAGGAAGAACAAAGGGTCGTCCCTGATCCAAATTCGAGGGCACTAGCCACCAGCGAAGGTCCCGTTTGCAAGATTCCGTGATCCATATGAGGTGACTGAGAGGGAGTTCCTGAAAGGACCACTGAGCTGAAAGAAGCCACTGGAGGATTCTCATGTGCAACCTTGCCAAGGAGACTAGAAGAACCGTGTCAGACATGGATCCCAATAGCTGCAGGACCATTCTGGCTGGGGCTTTGGACCTGGGAAGTAAGGCTCGAACTTGATTTTGTATGGTTTGAATTCTGTCTGTAGGAAGATAGACCCGCATTTGGTTTGAGTCTATCTCTACCCCTATGAATCTTATTCGTTGAGATGGCCGCAACACAGACTTTGGCCAATTGAAGGTGATTCCAAGGGAATTGCCCAGTGATATAGTGGCTTGTAGGCTCCGCAGAAGTAGATGCTTGGAGGTGGCAGTTAGGAGCCAGTTGTCTAGATACGGAAACACCTGGAATCCTAGACTTCTCAGGTGAGCAGTCACTACTGCCAAGCACTTGGTGAACACCCTGGGGGCTGTGGTGAGACCAAAGGGCAGTGCACCGAACTGAAAATGACTACCTCCTAGGCTGAAGCGCAGATGTCTCCTGGACGCTTGATGTACCATGATATGATAATACGCGTCCTTGAGATCTATGGAGCACATCCAAACACCTTTCTCCAGCAATGGGAGAATAGTTTGTAGAGTGACCATTCGGAACTTGGACTTTCTGACTGAACGGTTTAGTATGCTGAGGTCCAAAATGGGCCTCAAGTCCCCGGTCTTTTTTGGCACCAAAAAGAATCTTGAGTAGGTCCCTAATCCGATCTGGTCTGCAGGGACCGGTTGGATGACTCCTTTTTGCAGCAGCTTTGAAACTTCTGAGGCTGCGGTATCCCATTGACTGGGTGGCGGGTCCGGGATTTTCCTGGACTGAGGGGGGGGTGAGAGAATGGGATGGAGTAACCTCCGGCGATAATCCGAAGCACCCATCGGTCCTGAGTGATCCCTTCCCAGGCCTTCAGGTGCTTCGAGAAACGACCCCCGACTGGCTCCGGAGCAGCACAGCCGGGCAATCCCTCAGGGACTATGAAAGGCTGAAGAGCCACGAAAGGACTCGCAGTCTCCAGTATTGCGAGGGCCTCTGCCGCCTCTGGGACGGCGTCTTCCAGATGAATTTCCCCCTCCTCTGCCTCTGGAAGGGGAACCTTCCTGCCGAGAGGGGTAAGGCTTCTGAGATCTACGGAACCACATTTTCCCTCCTCTTTTAGCCTTGGGATAAGGCCAAAAGGGAGTGGAAAATCGTGCCCCTACGGCAGTCAGAGTCTTACCCTCCTGTTCACAGCGGGTTAGTGTGTCTTTTACCTTGGGTCCAAACAGGGAGGACCCATCAAAGGGGGCGTCGGCAAATGAAGACTTAAAGGCCTCCACGAAAGGACACAGGCGGAGCCAGGGTTGTCTCCGTAGAGCAATGCCTGTACCCGCCGCTCTACTTGCCCCTTCGGCCGCATACGAAATGAGCCTCATGGACGAGTTCGAAATGGACGACATTGTAGCCAGCTGAGAGCCAACCATCTGGGCCAGCTCCTCAGGCAGGTTACCCAAGAGGGTATCGGATAGCTCCTTAATCAGATCCCTCTGAAATCTGGTAAAGTGCATCAGGTAGTTCAAGGACCTCAGTGTAAAGGCTGCTGAACTAAGGGTGCGCTTTCCGTACCGATCCATGCTCCTAGACTCCTTATTAGGAGGATGGACGGACGTAGAAGCCTCTGCTATATCTTGCTGGGTAGCAGATGCCACCACCAAAGCATCTACAGCCACACCTTTAGTAAGGAACTCTCTATCAGGGGGCGCTGAGAGAAATTTGTTCGGACGAGCAGGCACCGGTTCCACAGAGTCTGGGTGTTCCCACGCCCTTCAACAGATCAAATCCAAGAGCTCGTCGAAGGGCGGAGACACCCAGGAGGTGGAGGGCTGAGCCCCGAAGGCCTTCAGGAACACCGACTCATCAGCAGAGGGAGGTTTGGACTGCCAGCCGCCTCGCTGTTTTAGGGCTTCTAGGATGTCTGCAAAGGAGACATCATCTGAGGACGACTTAGGGGACCCCTCTGCATCATTGAGATCAGTGTCAGATGTCAAAGACTCATCAGGGGAGTCAACGTGCTTCCTCTTGCACGACCTTTTCCTGGGGGGTTCTTCCGAAGAGGCTTCAGAAGGACCTCCAGGAGGGGGAGAAACCCCAGCGGGGGTAACCTGAGGCCCAGGGGCTCCGCTGTCTAAAGACAGGGGGACTGCCAATGACCCAGTCTCCGTATGCAGGGAGGTAGCTGGGGAAACCATGGAGGTAGCCAAGGAAGATTTGGCTAAAGCGCTCCTCATAGCCCTGAAGGCGGGACCACCAGAATCCTGGGAGGGTCCCACCTCCGTGGCCACGACAGTGGACGGTACTCCCGCCGCCGATGCACCAAGAGGGAGACTTGGGACCGAGAGCATCAATCCCGAAGCCTCCCCCCCAGGGCCGAAGGAAGAAGTCCGTGTACTGAACTCCGACCCAAGAGCCGGAGTTGGAGCAAGGGTCAAGCCCGACCCTAACACCTCCACAGGGTCCACCAGCACCGGCTCCAACGGTGCCGAAGCTGTTGGAGGAGGAACCACAGCAGGGGAGTGGACCATCGGCTCCGAGGCCAAATGGGCTGGAGCCGAAACTAGCTTTTGGAACACCGGAGACTGGAAGAGTCGAAGGAGCACCCTGTCGATGTCTGAATCAGACATCTTGGAAGACCTAGAGGATACCGATCGGGCCCGAACCGATTTCTCCATCGGCTCCGAAGGGCTCGGGGACTGGCTCCAAAAAAACTCAACAACTATCAGCTCCGAGGAAGATTTCAAGGAAATTTCCCTCGGTGCCGATAAGGACTTCGGCTCCGAGAGGGAAGAGTCTGATCCGGTAACCCTGATCGGCTCCAATATCAGTGGAGCTGATGAGGGTGACCCGCCTCTCGATGCCCCAGACCTCGGCTCCAAAACCAGAGGGGTCGAGGCTGGAGGCATCGAGGCAGACTGTTCCGACCTCGGCTCCGAAGTCCGTGGAGCCGATGGAGAAGTCTGCTTAGATTTTTTAGCGGTCGGTTCCGACTGACTGGTCGGAGCCGACGCTTTTTTCTTTTTAGAAGGAGACGGAGAGGAAGATAAAGCCTCCTCGAAGGAAGGCTTGATTAATCCCTTGAGGATTAATTTGTTTTTCCTCTCCTGGAGGACTCTAGAAGAGAACGCGTGGCACACACTACACGACTCCTGTAAATGCTTAGCACCTAAGCAATAGATGCATGAGGCGTGGTCGTCCGTTATAGACATTTTAAAACCACACCTCGTGCATTTCTTAAACCCGGAGGGTTTGTGTTCTTTCGACATAACTGCTTTGCCAAAGAACCAATATATATGAAGCAACACTAAACTTCAGTTAAAGAAAGTTCAATACAACAAATTTCACAAAAAATTTCACAAAAATTATATATATATATATATATATATATATATATATATATATATATTTTTTTTTTTTTTTTTTTTTTTTTAACACTAAGTAACAGACAACAAAGAGTGAAAGACAGAAAGAGAGTCAAGACCCTCTAACTTAAACGGGTACTTGACCCAAGAAAAATACACAAACAGCAAAGTAACAGGGGAAGGCCCCTCTAACTAAAACAGGAAACCTTCCCTGACTAAAAAAATCACGAATTTGCTAACAGAAATTCACACACTAATATATAACAACAATAGCTGTTAAAACAGCTTTTCGGTTCAAAGTAAGGAAATTTGTTACAGGAAAAGCCTAATAAATAGTACTTAGCCCAGCCAATGTTGAGACCACGTCTAAGCTTGTTAGCGGCAAACGAGATCTGGGGGATTAGTGGTGGTGCATCCTGGGATAAATATAGCTCAGCCAATTAGAGGCCTCGCTCTATAGCATAAGCGTGCCGAGTCGGAGCCAAGGGATCGGCTCCGAACCCATCAGTTCAGAATGTAGGCGAGATAGGATCACATAACATCAAAGGTTAAGCGCTTTCATTTCCAAATAAAACGGAAACTTCTTCAGAACAACGCAACATCCTGTGACACACATATATATCATCAATAAAATTGGTTAATTGATTTATCATGTCCAATTAATAAAAATTGTTAAAAAACAACAAGAATATTTGAAAGCAAGTTAATTTGAAAGCAAGTTAATATAGTTGTTCTTATAAAATTAGAAGTTATGTACCTACCATAACGTTCCATGTTAGTTGTCTTCTCTCACCTTCTTTCTTGCTGGATGGGTTCGGAGCCGATCCTCGGCTCCAACTCGGCACTTGCTTAGCTTGAGAACTCCTTTTACCAGCTCGAGGCAACCCTATATCCCATGATGCAAGGCAGGACTACCTCAGATCTCATTTGGTAGCTATAATACCCTGCTAAAAGAAAGACTAACCTAGTAGAACTAGGAAAACAAGTTCTTAACAAATAGACTCTTCTATTGAAGACTCAGGAGAGAAAAACCTGAGAAAGAGAAACCCTTCAAGATCTGTCCAGGCCAGGGGGAAGGAGGGAGGGACGCAAGAAAGAAGGCGAGAGAAGACAACTAACATGGAACGTTATGGTAGGTACATAACTTCTAAATGTTAAGTTGTCAATCTCGCCTTCATTCTTGCTGGATGGGACCGTGTCCCTAGCACCTGTATCCCGGGTGGCTCAATGGAACAGACTCTTGAGAACTGTGGAACCAAAACTGGCTCTGTCCCTGGAGGCCAAATCTAATTTGTAATGAGAGACAAAGGTATGAGGAGTGGCCCAAGTAGCTGCTGCACAAATGGTATCAATTGGTAGCCTATCCTGAAAGGCTGTAGAAGTGGATAGGCTCCTGGTTGAGTGTGCCTTCGGTTTAGAGGGTAGTTGCTTGCCTCTGAGCGAATACACGTAAGAAATGGTGGAAGATAACCATCTGGATAAGGTCACTTTAGATACAGGGAGACCTTTCCTGTTTTCTGCATAGGAGACAAATAATTGGTCTGATTTCCTGAATTGTTTAGTTCTATGCAAATAATACCTGAGCTGACGATGGACATCCAAAAAATGAAGCTTTTGTTCAGCTTTGTCAGAATAATTCGGGAAAAAAACTGGTAGATCGATGGATTGATTAATATTAGTTTGAGAAACAACTTTGGGGAGGAAAGATGGATTTGTTCTCAAGGATACCCTGTCCTTGTGAAAAACCAAATAAGGGGAACGGATGCAGAGAGCTTGAATCTCGGATACCCTTCTTGCTGAAGTGACAGACAGTAAGAATATAGTTTTCCAGGTCAATAACTTCAAGGAGCATGAAGCAGACGGTTCGAAGGGTGGTAAAATCAAGGATGCTAACAATACATTCAGATCCCATTGTGGAGGAGGATGTTTTATTGGAGGCTTAAGGAGAAAGACTCCTCTCAGAAAGGCTTTGCATAGTCTATGTGACATAATGTTACGATCTTGCAAGCCAACATGATATTTGGAAATAGCCGCCAATTGAACTTTGACTGTTGATGAAGAAGATCCTGACTGAAAAACTTCAGCCAGAAAATCTAAAACAGAATGCACAGGTGCAGTAAAGGGATCAATGTGCCTGGAGTTTGCCCAAAGGGAAAACGCCGCCACTTGCTAGCATAAACCGTTCTGGTGGACGACTTCAAAGAAGCTATCAAGATATCTCTGACAGGATCAGAGATCATAGGAAGCCTGGCTAGGGAAGGAAGTGGAGCAACCAAGCAGTGAGGTTGAGAGAACGAATGGCCCGGTGCTGTTGACCCGATTGGTGGATCAAAAGATCCGGAACTGGGTCCAGATGCCAAGGCTGCACCAGGAGATGACGATGCAGAGTCGGAAACCAAATTTGTCGAGGCCAGTAAGGGGCAATGAGAATCAACTTGGCCCTCAAAATGGTAGCTTTCTGAATGACTTGTGGAATTAAGGGGAAAGGAGGAAAGGTGTACAGAAGTCCCCGGGGCCAATCCTGGGTTAGAGAGTCTCTCAGGGGTTGGCCTGGTAGGGGAAAGAGGGTGAAGAAGTCGGGGCATTTGTTGTTTTGGGGTGTAGCAAAAAGATCGCAACAAGGGGTGCCCCACTTCAGAAATATCTGGTCCACTATTGATTGATTGAGAGACCACTCGTGAGGCATGAGAATGGCTCTGCTCAGCCTGTCCACTAAGAGGTTGGACTTGCCGGGGATGTGCGTTGCTATCAGAAACCGATGAGAGGAGATTGCCCATTGCCAAAGTCTGAGAGCTTCTCGACACAAAGGATAGGACCTGGTCCCGCCCTGCTTGTTGATGTACCAGACCACAGACATGTTGTCCGTTTGAACTGCAATAGTCCCCGCGGGAAGAAAGTCGTTGAGGGCTTGCAACGTTAAAAGCACCGCTCTCATCTCCAGGACATTTATGTGCAGATGGTATTCTATGGGTTGCCACATCCCGTGGACCATCCTGCCCTGATAATGCCCCCCCCACCCGATCAGAGAGGCATCCATAGTGACTGTGGCAACCGGAGGAGGGGGAACAAATGGTCGGCCCTGATGAAGAAGAGGGGAAGATATCCACCAGGTTAGATGAGTCCTGCACGATTTTGTAACTAAGATTTCATGTCTCATAGGAAGGCTCTGGAACGACCACTGAGTGAATAACATCCACTGCAGAAGACGCATGTGGAAGCGAGCCAATGGTAGAAGAACAATGGCCGCAGCCATAAGACCTAGAACTTTCAGAATCGATCTGGCTTTGACTTTGCTGCTCTGCAATAAAATCCGAACGTATTTTTGGATGTCCAGAATTCTCTGATCTGTTAGTCTGGCTAACAAACTGACGGTGTTTAATTCTGCGCCTATAAAGGTGATAGATTGGCAAGGCAGCAGAGAAGATTTTTCGAAATTCACTGATATTCCCAACCTTTTGCAAAGCTGCAGAGTGTAGTCTCTGCTCTGAAGAAGCTGATGCTTGGTGGTGGCAGAGAGGAGCCAGTCGTCTAAATAAGGAAACACCTGGAATCCTTGACGTCTCAGATGAGCTGTGACCACTGCCATGCATTTGGTAAACACTCTGGGGGCTGAAGTGAGGCCAAAAGGCAGGGCTCTGAATTGATAATGACTGGTCCCTAGCCGAAAGCGGAGAAACCTCCTGGAGCGCCTGTGTATCTTTATGTGATAGTACGCGTCCTGAAGGTCTATCGAGCACATCCAGTTGTCCTTGCCCAGAAAGGGCAGAATGGACTGAAGCGTGACCATCCGGAATCTTGCCTTCTTGACAAATCTGTTTAGATTGCTCAGGTCTAAAATTGGTCTCCAATCTCCCGTCCTTTTGGGGACCAAAAAGAATCTCGAGTAGATGCCGGATCCTACTTGGTCTGCTGGAACAGTCTGGACGGCTCTTTTTTCTAGGAGCTTTGAAACCTCCTGTTCTGCCAAATCCCTTTGACCGGGTGAGATGTCTGGAAGGGATTGGTGAGGTACGGGATACCTTTCGAAGGGGATTTTGTAACCCTCGGATATGATCGACTGTACCCACATATCTTGTGAAAGGGAATGCCAGGCTACTGGGTACAGCGAAATCCTTCCCCCGACTGCCTCCAAGGGTGGACAGTCGGGCAACACCTCAGGGATGCTGAAAGGGCTTCTCAGGAAGAGACTCCCTGTTGCCCTGGTTCTGAGGACCCCCTCTGCCTCTAGGGCGGCGTCTATTATTGTTACCCCCTCTGCCTCTGGGGGTAAACTGACCACGCGTGTCCGGCGCTGCTCCTTGGGCTTTACGGAACAACATCTTTCCTTCCTTCTGACCCTTGGGATAGGGTCTAGAAGGGGTGGAAAAATGGACTCCAATGGCAGAAAGAGTTTTGCCGTCTTGCTCACACCTGGTCAAGGTTTCCTTCACCTGAGGTCCGAACAAAGCCGAACCGTCAAAGGGGGTATTGGTGAAGGATGCCTTAAAGGGGTCCGCAAAATTACAAAGCCGCATCCAGGCTTGACATCTAAGAGCCACTCCTGTGCCTGCGGCTCTGCTCGCTCCATCGGCTGCATAGGATATGAGCCGCATGGAGGAGTTGGTTAAAGAATTTAGGATTGCTAGCTGTGAGGCAATCTTGTCTTGAGCCCCAGCAGCTGAAGGATCCTGAACCACTTCACCTAGTTCCTTGAGAATATCTCTTTGAAGTCTGGTGAAATGACAAAGGTAGTTCAGCGAACGCATAGCAAAGGTCGCTGAAGAAAACATCCGCTTGCCATACCTGTCCATGGTCCTAGAATCTTTGTTAGGAGGATGGACAGGCACTGAAGGATCCGCAAGTTCCTTCTTGGTGGCCGCCACCACCACCATAGCATCCACAGAGACGCCCTTAGAAAGAAACTGCTTGTCTGAAGGGGCTGTAATAAATTTGGATGGTCTCCTGGGGACCGGTTCCACAGAATCTGGAGCTGCCCACGCCTTCCGAGCCACTACCTGCATAAGTGGGCCGAAAGGCGGAGACACCCAGGAGGTGGAGGGTCGGGATCCAAAAGCCTCCAGGTATACCGACTCATCCTCGGAGGGGTCAATGGAGGGCCAATTCCCCCTCTGTTTGAGGAGCTCAAGGATGTCTGAAAAGGAGACATCCTCAGAGGGGGGCCATGGGGAACCCTCTGACTCATCTAAGTCGGTATCAGATGTTGTAGACTCAGGGGAGTCTGTGTGTTTCCTCTTACACGTCCTCTTCCGAGGGGGTTCCCCTGCAGGATCAGGAGAAACCTCGGAAGAGGAAGTTATTCCCAATGGGGAAACCTGGGGCGATGGATCCCTGGGCCTGAGAGCAAGAGGCTGGCAAGAGACATTCACAGGCACCGAAGAGGGAGGAGCTAAAGGGATGGACCGTTGACCTGGCTCAGGTGCCAGGACACTCCTCATCACCTCAAAGGCTCCTCTCCCCGGGAGGCCGGAATATTCCCGTTCCGAAGAAATAGGAATTCCCGGCTCCACTGAGAGAAAAGGCTCCGAGGCTGATGTCGGTGCTGAGTTTACCAAAGCCGAAGCCCCGAGAGGGAGAGCGGGGTCGGACAAGGGTCCGATGCCACTAGCCCCCTCGGAGCCGACAAGGGAAACTCGACGACCGGATCCCTCCAAGGAAGGTCTCATGGAGGAGATCGGAGCCGAAGACGACGGAGCCGAAAGGGGATGTATCGGTTCTGGCGCTGACACGGTCGCTGTCCCGAGAAGCTCCGGCTCCGAACTCTGGAGGGGAGTCGGAGGAGGAAGTTCAAGGGGGAGAGCAATAGCCGAAGTCTGCTGAGACGGGCTATGAAGCATTTGGGCTAGTGCCTGTGACTTCAACAGCCTGCTTACCACCCTCTCTAAATCATGGTCAGACAGCCTGGAAGATCTCGAAGATCGGCTCCGATGACTCCGTTCCGACAAAAGAGGAGACCCCGGAGCCGAGTGGATAGATTCCAAAGAAGGGGACCGAGATCTCTTCTTGGACGAAGCCATCGGAGCCGACGTCCTCTGGGTTCCAGATGGAGCCGAAGGCTTCTCGGCTCCGATACTGGATAGTATGTCGACTCCAGCCGGAGCCGACAAGGCAACAGTAGATTGAGTGTCGGAGCCGGTAGGAACCGACACTACCACATCAGAAGAAGAAAGATCGGCTCCGGCCGGAGCCGATCTCGACTCCGAAGGAGTCGGAGCCACCGGGGAAGGCTTAACAACTGTAGCCTGAACCTTAGGTGGCTTTGAAGGTTTACTGGACCCAGTTTTAGTGGGTGAACCTTCTGGCTTTAGTAAGCCACGGAGGATCAATTTGTTCCTCCTCTCCTGCAGGACTCCCTGGCTAAAAGAATGACATATGGCACAGGAGTCCTGCAGGTGTAAAGGCCCCAGGCAGTAAACACAAGAAGTGTGACCGTCTTTCAGAGACATTTTCTGACAGCACGAGTCACACTTCTTGAAGCCTGAGACCTTTCCTTCCTTAGACATAGTCCAAGTAAAAAACAACACTCACACACCCCAAACAGTCACACTATTAATCCCAACAAAAACACACACACAGATAGGGATTTAGAAAGAGGCCTAGGCCTAACTGAAAAAATTAAACTTTACTATAACTAGAAAGTTTTTAAATATATGGGGAAATAGGGTGGGCTGTAGAAACACTACACACTATGATATAGAACAAGGGAGAGACAAAACCCTGACTAAACTGTTTGAAAATTCAAACTTACCTGAGCTGGCAAAAAAGAGACCTCTTCGCAAAGCGGCAAACGAGATCTGAGGTAGTCCCGCCTTGCATCATGGGATATAGGGTTGCCTCGAGCTGGTAAAAGGAGTTCTCAAGCTAAGCAAGTGCCGAGTCAGAGCCGAGGATCGGCTCCGAACCCATCCAGCAAGAATGAAGGTGAGATTGACAACTTAACATCATACTGTTCACATTTTAACTTTTTTTCCGTACATTAAACAATACTCCATGTATTGTACTTATGTGCAAAGTTCAAAATACATTAATTCATAAATTCATAAATCACATAACTATGCAATATATGGTTAAAAACTCTCATTAGAACAAAAAAGTACATGTGTAATATATGTAAAAAAATATATATGATCGACTGTACCCATCTGTCTTGAGAGAGAGAAAACCAGGCTTCTGGGTACAGCGACAATCTCCCCCCAGCTGCCTCCAAGGGTGGACAGTCGGGCAACACCTCAGGGATGCTGGAAGGGCTTGTCAGAGAGAGGCTCTTTACTGCCCTGGTTCTGCGGACCCCCTCTGCCCCTAGGGTGGCGTCTATTGTTATTACCCCCTCTGCCTCTGGGGGTAAACTGACCACATGCATCTGGCATGACTCCCTGAGATTTTTGGAACCACATCTTCCCCCCCCTTCTGACCTTTGGGATAAGGCCTAGAAGGGGTGGAGAAACGGACTCCTACGGCAGAAAGAGTCTTGCCGTCTTGCTCATACCTGGTCAAAGTGTCCTTCACCTGAGGGCCAAACAATGTTGACCCATCAAAGGGAGAATTTGTGAAGGACGCCTTAAAGGGGTCTGCAAAATTACAGAGCCGCATCCAGGACTGACGTCTGAGAGCCACTCCTGTGCCTGCAGCTCTACTCGCCCCATCGGCTGCATAAGAAATGAGCCGCATGGAGGAGTTGGTTATGGAATTAAGGATTCCCAGCTGAGAGGCAATCATTTCCTGAGCCCCTGCTGCTGAAGGATCCTGCACTACTTCACCTAATTCTTTAAGGATGTCCCTTTGAAGTCTGGTGAAGTGACATAAATAATTCAGCCAACGCATAGCAAAGGTCGCTGAGGAAAACATCCGCTTACCATAACTGTCCATGGTTCCAGACTCCTTGTTAGGAGGATGGACTGGTACGGAAGGATCTGCAAGTTCCTTCTTGGTGGCGGCCGCCACCACCATGGCATCAACCGGGACACCTTTAGTAAGAAACTGCTTTTCAGCGGGGGCCGTAATAAATTTTGAAGGTCTCCTGGGGACTGGTTCCACCGAATCAGGAGATGCCCACGCCTTTCGAGCTATGACCTCCATGAGAGGGTCGAAAGGCAGAGACACCCAGGAGGTAGAGGGTCGAGATCCAAAAGCCTCCAGGTATACCGATTCATCCTCGGAGGGGTTAATGGAGGGCCAGTTTCCCCTCTGTTTCAGGAGTTCAAGGATGTCTGAAAAGGAGACATCCTCAGAGGGGGATCTTGGGGACCCCTCCGACTCATCCAAATCAGTATCCGATGTTGTAGACTCAGGGGAGTCTAAGTGCTTCCTCTTGCAGGTCCTCTTACACGGGGGTTTACCTGAAGGATCAGGAGAAACCTCGGAAGAGGAAGTTCTTCCCAATGGGGAGACCTGGGGTGATGGATCTCTGGGTCCGGGAGCAAGAGAGCGGGAAGAGGTATCTACAGGCACCGTAGAGGGAGGAGCTAAAGGAACCAACTGCTGACTGAGCTCAGGGGCTAGCACACTCCTCATCACCTCGAAGGCTCCCCTCCCAGGGAGGGCCAAGAGATCCCGCTCCGAAGAAACAGGGATCCCTGGTCCCACCAAAAGGGAAGGCTCCGAAGCAGATGTCGGGGCCGAGCTCACCAAGGCCGAAGCTCCGAGAGGGAGAACAGGGTCGGACAAGGGTCCGATGCCACTCGCCCCCTCGGAACCGACCAGGGAAGCCCGATGCCCGGATCCCTCCAAGGAAGGTCTCAAGGAGGAGATAGGAGTCGAGGACGACAGAGCCGAAAGGTGTGGTATCGGCTCAGAAGCAGCAACAGTCACGGTACCAATAATCTCCAGCTCCGAGCTCTGTAGGAGAGTCAAAGGAGGAATTTCAGGAGGGGGAAGAATAGTGGTCATCTGTTGAGATGGGCTATGGAGCATTTGGGCTAGTGCCTGTGATTTCAATAGCCTACTCACCACTCTCTCTAAGTCATGGTCTGATAGCCTGGAAGACCTCGATGATCGGCTCCGATGGCTCCGCTCCGAAAGCAGGGGGGAGGCTGGAGCCGAGTGTGTAGATTCCAAAGAAGGAGATCTAGACCTCTTTTTGGACGGAGCCATCGGAGCCGAAGAAACCTCGGCTCCAGGCGGAGCCGACTTGTCGGCTCTGAGTGGAGACAAAGATATCTCGGCTCCGGCCGGAGCCGAGACATGCTTTGACACTAGGGTGTCGGCTCCAGCCGGAGCCGACACAGGTGCCGAAGCCAGGGTATCGGAGCTGAACGGCGCCGATACTGAAGCTTCCACTAAGGAAGGATCGGCTCCGGACGGAGCCGATGTCGACTCCGGCGGAGTCGGAACCAAGACCACAGACTTGGACACCGAAGTCTGGGTCTTGGAAGGCTTGGAGGGCTTCCCGGAGCCGACCTTGGCTGGGGAGCTCTCAGGCTTAAGGAGACCCCTGAGGATCAATTTATTTCTACGTTCCTGCAAGACTCTCTGGCTAAAGGAATGACAGATAGCACAGGAGTCCTGCAGGTGTAGGGGTCCCAGGCAATAAATACAAGAAGTGTGACCGTCTGTCAGAGACATCTTCTGACAGCACGAGTCACACTTCTTGAAACCTGAGACCCTAGTATCTTTGGACATGTCTGAGTCCTAAATACACACACACACACACACACAATCAGACAGAAAGACACTAATAAACTAAGTTAGAAGTGTAAAACACAGCTGTAATACACAACACACACACCTAAGAAAAATCCTGACAGGAACTGTAAGGGTGGGTAAGGCCTAAGGCCCAAAACACTAGGGACTTAAGAATAAGGGGTTTAGGAGAAAGGGTATGGAGCTAAGAGAATAAGGATTCACTAAAAGACTATAAAGAGTAAAAATTTAGGGAATTGGGTCTAAATTTCCTCACAAATAACAATATAAAATCACTTACCAGGAGCTGGTAAAAAAGATGGCCTCATTAGCGAAGCGGCAAATGAGATCTGGATAATTACCACCTTGCATCATGGGATATGGGGCTGCCTCGAGCTGGTAAAAGTGACTCTCGAGCTTAGCAAGTGCCGAGTCGGAGCCGAGGATCGGCTCCGAACCCATCCAGCAAGAATGAAGGTGAGATTGACAACTTAACATGCATTCCTATAGAAAGGTTTTTTGATCTCTCTCTCTACAAGAAGTGAAATCACTGAATCTGAGGAATGATTCTGTACATTCCTGAGGGCCCACTATGGTCCTCTCATATGTAATCTTGTATAACTAAAAAGCAGAATGCAGACAAACATGTAAATCACAGCTATTTTGGTTTTACCTTGCTGTGATGATATATTTTAGAGAGAAATATGTCATCAAGTCAAGATCCCTGTTTCTCCTTAGATAAGAAATAATTTATCTTAACAGAATCTATTGTGTCTTTGAAGATGGATAATGAGGAAGGAAGAAGCAGACATAACTTTGCAATTTATGGTACTCCTTAGATATGGCATCAAAGAAACTGTTTTAGTGATTTGCTATAAAGAAAGTTGTGAAACATAATGATTGATCTGGATGAGCAGCTCTCTCCTATGTAATACCAGCACTTAGGTGTGCAGCTGTTTTATTTTTGGGACAAGTCACAAAATGACCTATTTCTGACTCCAACCAGTTTGACATGCTCATCTTCTTTTTTATCCTTCCTTCAGGCAGTCATGCTTTAGATGACTAAATCAGAAATGACCTCCTGGACTCCTCTACACTTTTCCCTATTTCTTTGTATGGTGAAATTTATGCAGAAATCTAGACTCCATAAGGCCAAAGCCATTTTATAGTCCCCTTTTGGGTCAGGCTGATACAGTTCTACCGCCTTCATTCTTGTCTTCTGGAGCTGCCCTTCCATCTACACTACCAAAACTCTTTTATCTCTTTCTTTTGGCAAATGTTACCTAGTCATTTAGCCCCAAAAGCTCATAGCATGGTTTCTCCAACTCCATTGACTACCAGTAATCCTCCAATTTTAGAAGGTTGATACAAATTATTTCATGTTCACAAAAACCTAATAAATGCAAGCTGTACAAAGATAAGTGGATAGGCATTTCTTTTTTTGCTCTGATGTTTTTCTTTTTTTCTGACCATTGCACACCCCAACTGCTCTACTGACCCATTCATTCCACAAGAGGCAAGAACCTTGCAGCTCTTTCGATTCTCTGGGGTGAGGAACAGGCATACTGGCAGTGGGTAGCATTCAATGCAGCGAATTCAGGTTTTCTCTTTATTCCTTAAAATTGACCACACTTGTTTATAGGCATTTAATGGATGGGTGTCCAATAGGCCACTGCAAAAGGTGTCCATCTTTTGTGAGTGATGTAGTCCACATCCACTCCACCCTCTACCTTGAGACAGGCATGTCCATATATTTTCTGGTTTTCAACAGGCATTCTAGCACAGACTGTGTGCCCTGGACATGTGAAAATCTTGGCTCACTGCAGTCTCTAGTGAGCTGTTATTAATGACTTTCAGTTAGCAAACACCCTAGATCTAAGGTAGAACTAAATGGAGGAGTCTGGAACTGGTAATGATTGTCTCCTGCTCTGAACTACAAGAGTCTCCTGAACCTCTTGGCAATATATTTGTGAGTAGGCATCTTAGAGATGTACAAAGCACATCTGATCTCTTTTGATAATCACAGGAGTGATTGCATCATGATCATTCAAAAAGAGTCATGATCATTCAAAAAGGAAAAAGTATTTAGGTCACTTATGAAGCTGAAGTAATAGTTACTTGAGGATGACCACCAGAAGACCTGCCCCCCAATTATGGAGAACACTAGCCCTTACGGAGCTAAGGTTAGGAATGTAGAACTTGATTGCAAAGTAGACACTGGCATCATTTAGACAAAGAACACTGCCCTCAGTAGGGTGATTGATGTCAAGCCCACTGCTGATAGATCATTTAAGGGTCCTAAAGGGACTGCAGTTTGCATCAAGTCCAGTGTGGAAGGGTCAAGATTAAGGTAAGCAAACATGAGCAGAGTAGTGCTCTCAAGCTCCTGATTTTAGAAAATGAAGACATCTTGGACCAAAATCACTGGACATTAAAAAATTCCTACCACATATTTTTGTAGTCCAACTGAAGAGAAACTGTCACTCATCTTTCTCTAACATTAAAGACAAGCAGGAGGGGGGTTTCATTTAAATGCTTTAATACATAGAAACACATCAGGATGGACAGCAGCATAATAAAGTATAAAGGAACTAGTTAATAGACAGACCTTACAGTCATACATGCTTACATCTCAACAGCTAACTACAAAATGGCAGTCTAGCTTGCATGTGCTCAGTATTTATACACTTGTGCAAGCCCTTGGATAGCTTCTTAAAGGTATACACACACATATTCATCTACATCCTCCCTCTTAAAAAGATTGCCCTTTATACAAAACAATATGAGTTTGACATGCATTATGATATACATTAGAAATAAAACAGAATGTTCATATCCCAGAGTTAGACATGCATTACTATATACATTAAAAACAAAACACAATTGTTCATGGCCAAGTTGCTTCATATCTGCTACAAGGTTTAGAGATGCAACCATATCTCGCAACATAACAGTTGTGACCAGATTTAGCAACAGGGACAGTCTGTGGTGCACAACTCATATCAGGAACTTCTGGATTTTTCAAAGGAATAGGAATGTCCTCTGGAACTTCTTCTTGAACTGGAACACCGGACAATTCACTCTGAGATAAAGAGTCTTTCTCACAGGCTATGTGTTGTGGTATAGGCTCAGACACCGGTCTCAAATGTTGCCAATTCTGCCTAAAGGTGGCTCCTTCTAATTCCACAATATACAATCTCAGCTCTGGACCAGTATTCTTCATGACACTAATCTGATCATAACCTTTGAATGTTTGCATCCTTACCACTTCTCCTCCTCATAATGGATTGAGCAGTTTTCTGGTCTTATCGTAGTAGGACTTCTGGGTTACGTGCTTCTATAACAGATTGGCTTTCACCGATCTGTTATTCTTGACACATGGAACCAACAATTGACTGCTGATTGGTAATGTGATTCTGTTTTTTCTCGACAGAAATCTCTGAGTAGGTGAACCAAGATGTTTATCACAAGGAACATTTCTGAGATCCAAGGGATTCAGGAAAACATCACTATTATCTCATTTTGACTTCTCTAGTAACTGCTTTGTATTTTGAACTGCACGTTCTGCCAAACCATTTGACTGCAGGTACTCAGGACTACTTGTGACATGAGTAAAGTCCCATTCTTCAGCAAATCTTTTGAACCATTGGCTTGTAAACTGTGTGCCATTGTCAGAAATAACTTCGTGTGAACTACCGTGAACAAATAAATGATGCTTCATCTTAATAATGCCAGTACTGGATGCTAGGTTGGGAAGTAGGTCACTCTTGAACCAACTGGAGTAAGAGTTGACTAACCAAATAATGTTGACCATTCCAGTTGAAGATATCAGTGGCTACTGTCGACCAAGGTAGTTCAGGAATCTGGTTAAGCTGAAGTGGTTCCTTCTGTTGCTGTGACTTAGTACTATTACACACTGAACAAGATGAACATGCTCTCTCAATGTCTTGTAACATAGAAGGCCAAAATACTAATCCTTTCACCCTTCATTTGGTAGATTTGGTTCCTGAGTGGCCATGATGCAATATAGTAATGTACTCTGGTTGCAAGTACTTTAGAACAATTACTTTCAGATCTTTCATAATGATACCTTTGTCAGACAAAATCTCATCTCTGTATGGAAAATAAAGTTGCACTTCTTGAGGTAAACTAGATTGCTTTGATGGCCATCCTTGATTGATAAAGTGGTTGAGCCTTTGTAAAACTGGATCTGTGGCTGTGTGCTCTCTCAATTCATCAAGACACGTGGAAGAAAAATTTCTCACTTCTATGACTTCAAAATCAACTTTCTCATTCTCATGCTGTTCTGTGGTATTTCTGGGCAATCTGGATAAGGTATCAGCAAGATAAAGAAGTTTGCCTTTCTGTTAGACAAGATTGAAATTGTAATTTTGCAATCTCTGCATCATATGGGGTTGGGAGGGTGGCCTAATGGTTAAGGTGTTTGTCTTGCAAACACAGGGTGCAGGGTTTGAGTCTCACAAGGGACAATTGGCTAGGCTTAAAATGGCTCGCAAGGGCAGTTAGCTTAGTACTAATCTATGAACCTATGAACCTATGTTGCAATCGGGCTGGAGCTGAATGCATTGGCTTTCTCAAGATAGCGACTATCTGGCATCAAGCCTGCAACTTATTCAACTGTGCACATTGGATGATGAGGTCTTTTTAGTACTTTGTTTAAATCTCATGGGTCAATACATATTCTAATGTCATCCGAGCTTTTCTTATGAGCTACCACCATGGAGGATACCCATTCAGTTGGAGTTGGAATTGAACAAATCACACCTTGTTGTACCAGTTTATCTCACTCGGCTTTGACTCTGTCCTGCATGGCTATTGGAACTTTACATGCTGGCCTGATAACTGGACTGACCTCTGGGTCTAACTTCATGGAGTACACAACTGGAAGTTTGCCTAGTTTGTCTTCAAAAAGATCAGCATAGGTAGAAAAAATGTGCTGGGCAAAATTGGAGTAGTGATCTTTTAAGCTAACATGGTAGACTTCCTTATTAAATGAAAGCAGTCCCATTTTCAAACTGTCTTGGAGCCCTAATAATGACTGGCTGTGCTTCTGAACCACATAAAATAATAAGTCATAGCTTCTTCCAGCTGAGTAACATGAAAGCACTACTGAGCCTTCAGTCTGATTTTTTCACCTCCATAAGCAACAAGCTTCACACACCTTGCCAAATCACCATGACACAATCTAGCAAATATTTCTGCAGACATAACATTGCACATGTAATCTGCATCAACTTTGAGTTCTATGGGTTTGCCATTTATCAGAACAGTGCAAAATACTTCATTCTTTGCCCTTAAATCTACTGCATTGACCATTTCATGCTGCACTGACACACCACCAATATAAAGAGTAGGGTTGCAACTGTCTCTGATCAACTCATTTCTTAAAATGTTATTTTTTAATAAAAGAATGTGGGCCTTTTGATTTACAAAATCTTTTGAAATTATTCCATTTATTGCATTTGTGGCATTGTTGACCAAAAGCTAAACATTTTTCCCTTTCAGATTCATGACTTCCACCACAATTATAACAGTTGGCAATGAAACTAGGTTGGGGCCCATGCCTTGAGTTTGGTGACTCACTCATGCTTCACTGAGACTGTGCGAACTCTGGAATTTGCTAGAAAGTTATGGGGTTTACCAATGAGTGCTGCAGCGGTTACAGTTTCTGCCATGTGCTTAGGCCTGTTTCTTTTAACCATGTACTGTATACTGTAAATATGAGCTTTGTTACTGTGCCTTCTAGAGCTGTCCTCATTTGTAAGCATAATTGTGTGATTTTCTGTGAGCTCATATATCTAACAAATCTCAAAGGCCTTATTCAAAGTTAAATAACTGAACAAAATCTTTCTCACAGCATCATCTTTAATACCACACACAAGTCTGTCTTTTATCAATCTGCACATTTTAGCTTTATTCCTCAGGTCAGTTACATATACTGCAAAAGTTTCACCAGGCTTTTGATCCCTTGTATAAGATAAGTGCCTTCCCATTGTAAAATTTGTCTGGGGGTTACACATTTCTCTAAATTTACATTTTAAGCACTGTGGGTCCTCCCTTGACTCAGCCGGTACAACAATATGATGATTTTCCTCCCTCTCCTGTATAGATAGCAGGTGCATACACAAATGAACGCTCTCTGTTAATGGCTTCTGTCCCAGCTAAATTAAGTAGAATAAATGCCTTTGTATGGGCATCTTAATAAGAAATGCAGCCTGAATGAAAATTTCGTACTCTTGCTCAAACACTCTTCAGTTCTCAGCAATATTACTGCCAAATACAAGTACACTAGGTTTTCAAAATCCATCTGCCATGCCCACAAACTATGCACAAACACACTGAAAATATGCCCCTTGTAATTATGCATGAAAAAGAAGTTATGTACCTAACATAACGTTCCATGTTAGTTGTCTTCATCTCGCCTTCTTCCTTGCTTGTTGGGATCGGAGCCGAGCCTTGGCTCTGACTAGGCCATCTTCTATAGCTCGAGAGCTGTTTACTGGCTCAAGGCTACCCCTTATCCCATGATGCCTAGCACTAACTACCCAGATATCGTTTGTAATAGCTAACCCACACATAGCAAGAAAAACCTGACCAAACTAACAGGTTGGGCATATCTGTGATACTCTTCCAAGTTAGTAGAGAAAACAAACCAGAAAAAACTCTGCCAGTGAAGCCTAAACTCCACTCGGTCCAACAGGACAGGGGGATGGAGGGGGGGACGCAAGAAAGAAGGCGAGATGAAGACAACTAACATGGAACATTATGGTAGGTACATAACTTCTTTATGTTAAGTCTATCTCACCTTTGTTTTTTGCTTGTTGGGACAGCGTCTCTAGCATCTACGATACTGGGTGGTTCATTGGAACAAACTCTTCAGAACAGTGGAACCAAAGTTAGCTCTATTCCTGGAGGCCATGTCTAACATGTAATGAGAAATAAAGGTATGAGGATTTGCCCATGTGGCAGTGGCACAGGAGTCCATGGGCAACCTAGACTGGAAGGCTACAGAAGTGGCCAGAGCCCTAGTAGAATGACCTTTAAGTTTGGAAGACAATTCTTTGTTTCTCAGTTGATAGATGAAGGTAATAATGTGAGGCAACCACCTGGACAGGGTCACTTTGGAAACTGGAAGACCTTGTTTACCCCTAGCATAGGAAAGGAAGAGTTGGTCTGACTTCCTTATATCTTTCGTTCTGTGCAGGTAAAACCTATGAACATCCAAAAGGTGTAACTTGTATTCTGCCTTGTTGGTGTAGTTAGGGAAGAACACTGGAAGGTCTATGGATTGGTTTAGATTGCTTTCTGAGCACACTTTAGGAAGGAAGGAGGGATTAGTTCTCAGAGTAACCCTATCCTTGTGAAAAACTAAGTATGGAGAATGAACGCTTAGTGCTTGAAGTTCCGATACACGTCTGGCTGAGGTAATAGCTACTAGAAAGAGAGTTTTCTAAGATAGAAACTTAAGGGAGCAGGAAGCTGCTGGTTCAAAAGGGGGCATAATCAAGGAGGTTAGTACCAAATTAAGATCCCAAGGAGGAGAGGGATCTTTCACTGGGGGCCTAAGGAGAGTAGTCCCTCTGAGAAAGGCTTTAAATAGCTTATGAGACATGATATTTACATTGGAAAAACCAACATGATAGTTAGAGATGGCCGCTAGTTGAACCCTGATTGTGGCAGAGGCGGACCCAGAGTGAAAGAGCTCAGTTAGGAACTCCAAGATCTCATGAACTGGGGCTGAAAAGGGATCTATGTTCCTAGCCTCTGCCCAATAAGAGAAACGTTTCCATTTGCTAGCATATGTCTTCCTAGTAGCCGATTTGTGAGAGGAGACAATAATTTCCCACACAGCTGGGGAAATGATGGGAAGCCTGGCTAGGGTTGGAATTGGATCAACCAAGCTGTGAGCTGGAGTGTTTGGAGGGATTGATGCAGCTCTCCTGATTGATGAATCAGCAGGTGTGGAATAGGATCCAGAGTCCAGGGCTGCTCGAGGAGGTAATGGTGTAGGAATGGAAACCATATCTGTAGAGGCCAGTAAAGGGCAACGAGGATAATTTTGCAACCCAATGATATAGCTTTCTGTATGAGTTTGGGTATTAGAGGGAATGGCGGGAAGGCATAAAGAAGTCCCTGTGGCCAATCGTGGACTAGAGCATCTCTGGGAGGGTGATCGGGAAGCAGTAAAAGGGAGAAGTAGTTGCTGCATTTGCTGTTGAAGGGGTTGGCAAACAGATCACAGCAAGGCTGTCCCCATTTGTGGACGATCATATCTGCAGCTACCTGATTCAGAGACCACTTGTGAGGCATGAGAATAGCTCTGCTGAGCCTGTCCGCTATGACGTTGGACTTCCTAGGGATGTGCATCACAATCAGAAATCATTGGGAGGAAATCGCCCACTGCCAGAGTCTGAGTGCTTCTCAACATAGGTAGTAGGACCTGGTTGTGCCCTGCTTGTTGATGTACCACGCTACTGACATGTTGTCCGTTTGAATTGCAATGGTCCCAGGAGGGAGAGAATCCTGAAGTGCTTGCAACACTAGTAGCATGGCTCTCATCTCCAAGACATTTATGTGCAGATGGTACTCGTGAGGCTGCCAAGTGCCTTGGACTGTCCTGCCCTGATAATGCCCCCCCACCCTATCAGTGAGGCATCCGTAGTCACTGTGGCAACAGGAGGGGGTTGGATGAATGGTCTGCCCTGAGACACTAGTAGGGAGACCATCCACCAGGAATGGTGTCTTTTGCAAGTCTCTGTAATCATGATCATGTGAGACATGGGGAGCTGTTGAAAGGACCACTGTGTGAAGAGAGGCCACTGAAGGATTCTCATGTGAGAGGTATCAGAAGAATTGCTGCCGCCATAGAACCCAGAGTTTGAAGGACCAATTGGACTTGTACCCTTTTGCATTGCATGAGGATATGACCTTGCTGCAGAATCGTGGCCACCCAGTCCGGTGGTAGCCTTGTTGACATACTTTTTGTATCTAGATCTGCTCCTATATAGGTAATAGATTGACAGGGCAACAAGGCAGATTTTTTGAAATTTATAGTAATGCCTAACTGGGCAAAAATTGCGATTGTATAGTCCCTGGCTTGAAGGAGTTGATGCCTGGTAGTAGCAGTAACGAGCCAGTCATCTAGATAAGGAAACACCTGGAATCCTTGACACCTCAGGTGAGCTGTGACCACTGCCATACATTTGGTGAACACCCTGGGGGCTGTGGTGAGACCAAAGGGCAGAGCTCTGAACTGATGATGACTGGCTCCCAGCCAGAAGCGAAGGAATCTTCTGGAGTGCCTGTCCATCTTGATGTGATAGTATGCATCCTGGAGATCTACTGAGCACATCCAATTGTCCTGACCCAAAAAGGGAAGAATGGACTGTAGCGTGACCATCCAAAACCTTGTTTTTTGAACAGACTTGTTTAGTCTGCTGAGATCCAAAATTGGTCTCCAGTCCCCTGTCTTTTTTGGTACCAAAAAGAACCTTGAGTAAGTTCCGGATCCGCGTTAGTCTGCCGGGACCTCTTGGATGACTATTTTTTCTAGCAGTCTTGAAATTTCTATAACTGCTCGGGCCCTCAGATTGGGTGGCACATCTGGGGGGGGGGTTACTTGAAGATAGGGAAGACTGGAAGAAAGGAATTACATAGCCTCCGGATATGATTGAGTGTACCCATTTGTCTCGCGTAATGTATCTGTTGTTGTTATTTCCTCCTCTGCCCACGGAGGAAAAATCACTACGCGTATCAAGCGAGGCTCCATGGGATTTCCGAAACCACATTTTTCCACTCTTCTGACCTTAGGGATAGGGTCTGGAAGGAGTGAAAAAACAGACTCCCATGGCAGAGAGAGTCTTGCCTTCCTGTTCACACCTAGTAAGAGTGTCCTTCACATGTGGTCCAAAGAGAAATGAACCATCAAAGGGGGTGTTGGTGAATGACACTCTAAAGGGCTCCACAAAATTACACAGCCGCATCCATGCATGTCTCCTAAGGGCTGCGCCTGTACCTGTGGCTCTACACGCACCATCGGCTGCATAAGAAATGAGCCTCATGGAGGAGTTAACTACTGAATTAAGGGTTGCCAGCTGAGAAACTACTTTAGCTTGAACACCTTCAGCTGATGGATCCTGGAGGGTATCTCCAAGCTCTTTCAGGAGATCCCTCTGAAGCCTGGTAAAATGGCATAAATAATTCAGTGACCTCATGGAAAAGGTCGCTGAAGCAAACATTCACTTCCCATACCTGCCCATAGTCCTAGACTCCTTGTTAGGAGGATGGACAAAGGAAGAAGTTTCAGCTAATTCCTTTTTAGTGGCCACTGCTACTACCATGGCATCCATGGCAACACCCTTGGTAAGGAACTGTTTATCAGGGGGTGCAGTGCTGAACTTGCCGGGCCTCCTCGAGGTTGGTTCCACTGTATCTGGGGCTGACCAAGCCCTTCAAGCCACCACGGACATTAGTGGATCGAAGGGCGGAGACACCCAGGAGGTAGAAGGGCGGGAACCAAATGCATCCAGGAATACGGATTCATCCTCAGTAGGCTAGGGCAGTCCAGTTCCCCCTCTGCCTAAGCATTTCTAGGATGTCCGAAAAGGAAAATCAGAGGGGGATCTCGGGGACCCTTCTGATTCATCCAAATCCGTATCCAAAGTGACAGACTCAGGGGAGTCAATGTGCTTCCTCTTGCAGTTCCTCTTCCAAGGGGCCTCCTCTGAATGATCAGGGGAGGCTTTGGAAGAAGAGGAAACACCCAGTGGGGTGCTCTGGAGAGTAGGTTCCCTATGCTTGGGGTCTGGAGGAGGGACAGAGGTTGACACAGGCACTACAGGGGACGGAGTCAGTGGGATCGAATGTGGTGCTGACTCAGGGGCCTGTACACTCCTCATGACATCGAAGGCATCCCTGCCATGATGCAAAGAAGGCTCCAGCTTCGGGGAAACCGGAATCCTCCTCCGCACCGAGGGGGATGGCTCCGAGGCCGATGTAGGAGCCAAGCTCACCTGCGCCGAAGCTCCGAGAGGGAGAACAGGGTCGGACAAGGGTCCGATGCCACTCGCCCCCTCGGAGCTGATGAGGGAGTCTCGGTGCCCAGATCCCTCAACAGAAGGCACCATCGAAGGGATTGGAGCCGATGATGGAACCGAAGGGGAAATCGTTATCGGTGCCGACGGTTCCACGATTCGAACCCCAACAAACTCCGGCTCCGAACTCAGAAGAGTCGGAGGAGGAACATTGATTGAAGCGGGCAGAGCCAACATCTGTTGAGGAGGGCTGGATAACATTTTGGCCAGTGCCTGCGACTTCAACAACCTGCTGACCAGTCTCTCCACATCGTGGTCCGAGAGTCTAGAGGACTGAGAGGAGTGGGAGGATCTGTGGCTGCGGTCACTTTGCAACAGAGGAGACCGAGGGGCCGAATGTATCAATTCTAGAGAAGGGGACCTCAGTCTCTTGTGGGTCCGAGATGGCTCCGAAGATGCTGTTGGAGCTGACTGGGAGGCAGTCTCCTTGGTTCCGACTGGTACCAAAGTAGTTGGTAATGTTTGGACCAATGACAGCTCCGAGCTGGGAGCTGATGATTTGGTCAGTTTCGGAGATTTCACCGGCTGAGCCTTGGCTGGTGAATCCTGGGGCTTAAGAAGACCCCTTAATATTAGCTTATTTTTGCACTCCTGCAGAACCCTTGGGCTGAATGCGTGGCATACAGAACAAGAGTCCTGCAGGTGCACGGCGCCTAAGCAATAGATGCAAGAAGTGTGCCCATCTGTTAGAGACATTTTCTGACAGCATGAGTCACATGTCTTGAATCCAGACACTTTGGATTCTTTAGACATAACTAGCTTAAGTTTTTGGCCAAGGGCCTAACAACCAAATTCTACAAACACTAACTAACCGAAAAAAAGCACAATAACTACAGTCAAGAAGTTTTTTTTTTTTTTTTTTTTTTTAGATAGGAAGCATCTAACTTAAACGGCTACCTATGAAGTAAAAGAGAAGACTAGAACTAAAACGCTACTATAAGTAGAGATAGGAAAAGGGGAAGGGGGGGGGAACTTGGCTCCGATCCCAACAAGCAAGAAACGAAGGTGAGATAGACAACTTAACATCAAACTGTTCTGTGAGCTTGCAACAAAATGCACAACAAACTCTCCGAAATACTGTACTTTGAAAAATATGCTCTATAATGGCTGTACTTTGTGAAATATATCTTGTAATGGCTGTGCTTTTGTGAAATAGCTTTACTGTAACACTGCACAAACATGCGAACACTTTATACACTTCAGATAACTCGGATATCTTTGCTTAATACGAAAATACATGGTTTGTGAAAATGCTGTCATTTCCCCTTATTTTATTCATTTTATGCAATCCAGACTTCATTTCAAACATTTTCCACAGTAAGTCAAATATTTTTATCAATATCATACATATCAGTTTATGCAAATATCATTTAGAATGTTCTGTATGCCCCATTTTATATTATGTGGAAAAGAAATAGTGCTGATCAAGTTTTAATATCTGAAATTTGTTTCTGACCTGTTTTGCAAAGTCTGCACGTTTTTGGGATGATTCACTGCTGTATATTCCTCCAGTTCTAAGCAAGTGCCTTAGGTCATTTTTGCCATGCCGCCTCTAACTTCATGCCCTTTGGATATCACAGTTCTGACTCCTTATCCTTCAGACATGCCACTTCTGGCACCATGCCATGCATCCTTCTCTAACATTAATGACAAGCAGGCAGGGGTTTCTTTTAGATGCTTTAATACATAGAAACACATCAGGATGGATAGCAGCATCAGTAAGTATGAACAAACTAGTTAACAGACAGACCTTGCATACATACATGCTTACATCTCAACAGCTAGCTACAAAATGGCAGTCCTGTTTGCATGTGCTTAGTATTTATACACTTGTGCAAGCTTTTGGATAGCTTCTTAAAAGTATATACACACATATTGATCTACAGAAACCAACCTTTAGGAGCTGATGGATATTGTGAAGCAAGGCATGCAGATTTCAGGCTCTGACAAACCAGGTCTGACACTGACGAAGGATAAGGATGCAGTGGTGTCCTTTTTTTTTTTTTTTTTTTTGAGGAGCTACACCTTTCACGTGCTTAGGTTTGAAAAAACAAGTTCAACATGCACATCACTATCAGAAATACAAGGCTTAATTGGAGAAGCATCAGCATACCTCAGCTTTTTAGACACAAGCATACTATCTTTATCTAATGATATTTTTTTTCTTTTCATTAAGAGTTTTGGAAGTAGATTGGAATGTCCAAGTAAGAGAATATGAAAAGGGGATAGCCCTAAGCTTCTCCAATTTGAGCACAGTTTTCTTTACTAAATGGTGAAAGGCTGGAAGGCAGCATGGGCACTGCAGTCCTCAGATAATGAACCTCCTTAAAGCACCCCTGAAAATATTCTGTCTAAATACTAAAGCCCTTCAATGGTTCCAATCTTAATCTGAGTGGTATACAGCAGGCTGTCCTTTGGCTAAACAAACTATCTAACCTCCTACCCAACTCCCTTGGTGTTCCCCAGGGTTCTATACTAGGGCCCCTTCTGTTCTACATTTTCATCAATGACCTTTACACTGTCATCCCAAAAGTCAGTTGTATTCAGTATGCAGATGACTCCACCCTAATCTGGTCAGCCACGTCTTAGATTGATCTGTGGTCATCAACCCAGAATATTTCAACATAGAAGAAAACTGGCTTTCTGGTCATTGTCTGATTTTAAACCCCCAAAAAACAAAGCTGATACTTTCCCCCCTGACTCATAGTTCCACTGCATTTACTTTTACCATAAAATCCAATAATGGCATTATAATCTCCCCAGACACTTCTACAAAATTAATAGATGCTATCATAGATAATAATCTTAAATTTGACTTGCATGTCAATCAAACAATCAAAACCATCAATATAAAACTAGAGTCACTTCACAGGATTAAATCCTTCCTAACCCCACCGGCTAGAATTGCCATTGTATGCTCTCATCTACTCTCAACTCTTCTCTATGCATCCCCTTTACTCAATAACTTAAACAAGTCTGTTCTTAACAAACTCTCTATCAGCTACAACCACATTGCCAGATTTGCCACTGGTCTGCCCTTTAGGACACACCATTGTATCAACCTAAACGAGCTTGGGTGGCTAGAACTGCCCAGTTTGATCCAGTATAACCAACTTATTGTGGCATATAAAGTTCTTAACCATCCAGACAATACTCCTGCACTTAAAAACATTATTACCCCCTACAATAATCCTAGACCTCTTCAATCTTCCAATAGATTGTTAGTTCAAACTGTCAAAGCTAATAACTCAGCTGGAGACTCTTTGTTGTCCACTCTATAGGTAGAACCTGGAACTCCCGCCCTTCTGATATTACCTTACATACCATCCTGAGTCAATTTAAGAAAATACTCAAACAGTATTTGAAACTAAACTGGCTATGTCAATGTACCAAACCTGACTAACTTTCTTCTAGTATTGTGTTAAAAAACTAATTTAGTTTAGTTGTGTTACATATCCTGGTCTTATACCTGGGTTTTCTCAAACTTTGGAATTGTATAGCTTGTTTAAGTATGTAACAACTGTATAAATTGTATTAAGTAATCTTATCTGCTTGTACCTTGGAGCTTTTCTCCCCGGGCCTCCGCTGAAAATGGACATGAATCCATTCGGATTATCCCGGTCAACAAATGTAAAATAAATAAAATAAATACATTTTGCACATTTAATTTGTTAATCTTGGAGGAATCTTTACCCCACATATGTATTTATTAAAGGACTGAGAATTCTGTTTCTTTTCCCTGGCTAGAGATAAAGGTGCCAAAGGATATGAAGGAGGGGAAATCTACCTGAACCTCACTAAACAAACTAGCATAAAATGCATATCATCATCAACAAAATGAAATGGGCTGAGCCGAAAGGTAGGAGAACAGAACAGAACATAAATCAAACCTGATGATTTCTGTAGATAAAAATGCTTAAGAAAAAATGGTAGTCTGGGTACATCTTAATAGTAAACTCGACCAAAGTGCACAAAAAACACATGTACACAAAAACGGACCAAATAACTTGCAATACACATAAAACATGAACGCCTTCACCACAATACCTAGCGTTTTCATCTCATTTAACATAGACTTCATCAGATGACCAGTGTATTCAATACCACCTACTATTTATATAAAATCTAGTAATTAGATAATTAGAAAGCCTATTAGAAGCTGACTTTTCATTTAAAACCACCAATGATTTTGCAACTTGAGGATATTAAATAATTTCACCACCTTTTATAATAAAAATTTAAAATGTTGAAATAAATAGAACATTAGTATTAATGCATGTATTTGTCCATTTAAAATGTTTTTAAGATCTAATAATTAATTCACATTAAAATGTTCATAAAACCACATATAAATGTTTAAAAAAATAATTAAAATTGAAAAAGTGCAAAGTGCATTATAACAGTGGGAGAGTCATGCCATCTAGTGGCAGTTTTTATTATTTACAGATCCTGGTCAATCAAAGCTTAGCAGACCTTAATTTTAATAGTGGAAGAATGGAAATATAATCATTCAAACCAGGGGGGTTTCCAGCTTCAGAGTTACCTGCCACCATAACTCTCTAAATTCTATCTTTTCCTCCCATGGACCCCCCCGATGTCATTTTTGATTTGTTCCAATACCATAAAACTAAATTTAGAATCAAGGCATACTTTAGTATGTCTGAAAAGGGCATTAGTATACTTTTCCACTGATATTTCGGAAATATGTTTGTAGATCCTTCTTTTCAACATTCGCTCCGTCTTTCTGACATAGAAGGACCTACATACTCTACACATAGCCAAATAAATTATTCCTTTAGATTCACAGTTATAATAATCAGAAAAAGAAGTTATGTACCTACCATGACGTTCCATGTTAGTTGTCTTCTTCTCGCCTTCTTTCTTGCTGGTTGGGTTCGGAGCCGATCTTCGGCTCCGACTCGGCCATCTTCAAAAGCTTGAGAGCTGCTTACTGGCTCAAGGCCCCCCTATATCCCATGATGCCTGGCGCTAGATACTCCGATCTCATTTGGTAAGTCTAACTGCAGACATAATAATAAAGGAATCCTATCCTAGAATGCATAAATCCTACTGGAGAGACTACTAGTCAGAAAGAAATACCCAGAGAAGACTCAGCCAGTGACAAAACAAGAAGAACTCTCCTCTGTCCACTAGGATAGGGGGATGGTGGGTGGGACGCAAGAAAGAAGACGAGAAGAAGACAACTGACATGGAATGTTATGGTAGGTACTTAACTTCTTTATGTTAAGTTGTCTATCTCGCCTTCATTTTTGCTGGTTGGGACAGCGTCCCTAGCACCTAAAGTCCTGGGTGGCTCATCGGAAAAGACTCTTCAGAACAGTGGAACCAAAATCAGCTCTGCTCCTGGAAACCAAATCCAACTTGTAATGCGAAATGAAGGTATGTGGGTTGGCCCATGTAGCAGCAGCACAAATAAATTCCATGGGCAACCTAGCCTGAAAGGCCACCGAAGTAGCTAAAGCTCTGGTGGAGTGACCTTTTGGTTTAACTGGCAATTCTTTATTCCTGAGTTGATATATGAATGTGATGATAGACGTCAACCACCTGGATAAGGTTACCTTGGAGACCGGAAGACCTTGTTTGCCTACTGCATAAGACAGGAAAAGTTGATCTGATTTTCTAATGTCTTTGGTTCTATGCAAATAAAAGTGTAGCTGCCTGTGAACATCTAACTGATGCAATTTATATTCCTCCCTGTTGGAGTGGTTAGGGAAAAACACAGGAAGGTCTATGGACTGATTCAAGTTACTCTCTGAAGAGACCTTAGGAAGGAAGGATGGATTAGTCCTAAGAGCAACCCTGTCATTGTGGAACACGAGGTATGGGGGACGGATAGAAAGAGCCTGTAGTTCCAAAACTCTTCTGGCTGAAGTAATAGCTACCAGAAAAAGGGTTTTCCAAGATAAGAACTTCAATGAACAAGAAGCTGCCAGTTCGAAAGGGGGCAAAATTAGAGAAGCTAAAATCAAATTTAGATCCCACGGTGGTGGAGGATCTCTCACTGGGGGCCTGAGCAGAGTGGTTCCTTTGAGAAAGGCTTTACACAGCTTATGAGACATGATATAGTTTTCCGACAGGTCAATGTGAAAATTTGAAATTGCAGCTGACTGAACTCTAATTGTAGTGGAAACGGACCCAGCATGGAAGAGTTCTGCAAGAAATTCCAAAATGTAGTGTACAGGGGCTGAAAAGGGATCTATACTTTTTGCCTCTGCCCAGGAAGAAAAATGTTTCCACTTACTAGCGTTAAGTTTTTCTTGTCATAGACTTGTGTGATGACAAAATGATTTTGCGCACATAGGGGGAGATAACTGGAAGCCTGGCTAAAGTTGGAAGTGGAGCAACCAAGTCGTCAGCTGGAGAGAGTGTAGGGATTGGTGCATCCCACCCGATTGATGAATCAGGAGGTCTGGAACTAGGTCCAGAGTCCAAGGCTGCTAGAGAAGATAGCGATGCAAGAACGGGAACCATATTTGTCGAGGCCAGTAAGGAGCAATGAGGATCATTTTGCAACCCAATACGGTAGCTTTCTGAATTATCTTCAGGATGAGGGGAAAAGGAGGGAATGCAAAAAGAAGTCCCTGAGGCCAATCGTAGACTAGAGCGTCTCTGGGGGAATGCCTGGGAAGTGGAAGGAGAGAAAAGAAATTGCTGAACTTGCTGTTGAAGGGAGTTGCAAAAAGGTTGCAGCAAAGTTGGCCCCATTTGCGGAAGATTTGGTCCGCAACTACCTGGTTCAGAGACCACTCGTGAGGCATGAGAATTGCTCTGCTCAGTCTGTCTGCTATGACATTGGACCTCCCAGGGATGTGCGTTGCAATCAGAAATCATTGGGAAGAGATCGCCCACTCCCAGAGTCTGATTGCTTCTCGACATAGGGGGTAGGACCTGGTTCCGCATGTGGTAGTACGCATCCTGAAGATCTATAGAGCACATCCAATTGTCCTGACCCAGGAAGGGCAAAATGGACTGTAGCGTGACCATCCAGAACTTCATTCTTTGTACAGACCTGTTCAGTCTGCTGAGATCCAGAATGGGTCTCCAGTCCCTGTCTTTTTTGGTACCAAAAAGAACCTTGAGTAAATTCTGGATCCTTGTTGGCCTGCTGGGACTTGCTGGATGGCCCTTTTTCTTAGCAGTTTTGAGACTTCTTGAACTGCTTGGTCCCTTAGATTGGGTGGAACATCTGGAAGGGACTTGTTTGAGCTTAAGGGGGTGCGGACGAAGGGAATTCTGTAGACTTCGGATATGACGGACTGTACCCATTTGTCTTGTGTTATGTCTTGCCAGGCTCTTGGGTACAGCAATAATCTTCCCCTGACTGCCTCCAGATGTGGGAAGCTGGGCAACCCTTCAGGGATGCTGGAAGGGCTTCTCAGAGAAAGATTCTCTGCTGCGGACCCCCTCTGCCACGAGGGCGGCGTCTGTTATTGTTCCCTACTCTGCCCCTGGATGGGAACTCACCACGTGTGTCCGGCAAGGCTCCCTAGGATTTCTGGAACCACATCTTTCCACTTTTCTGACCCTTAGGATATGGTCTGGAAGGAGTGGAAAAATGGAATCCTACAGCAGAGAGAGTCTTGCCTTCCTGCTCACACCTGGTAAGGGTATCTTTCACCTGTGATCCAAAGAGAGAGGAACTATCAAAAGGGGTGTTGGTGAAAGACGCTCTGAAAGGTTCCGCAAAGTTACATAGCCACATCCAAGCGTGCCTCCTTAGGGCCACGCCTGTGCCTGCAGTTCTACTCACACCATCGGCTGCATACGAAATGAGCCTTATGGAGGAGTTTATCACTGAATTAAGAGTCACCAGCTGACAGGCTGCCTTAGCCTGGGCCCCCTCAGCTGATGGATCTTGGAGGGTATTTCCAAGCTCTTTCAGGAGATCCCTCTGAAGACGGGTAAAGTGGCACAGGTAATTCAGGGACCGCATGGAAAAGGTTGCTGAAGAGAACATCCGCTTCCCATATCTGTCCATCATCCTGGACTCCTTGTTAGGGGGATGGACAGATGAAGAAGTTTTAGCCAACTCCTTCTTTGTGGCTGCCGCTACCACCATGGCATCAATAGGGACACCTTTGGTCAAGAACTGTTTGTCCTGCGGTGCAGTAATGAATTTGGCAGGTCTTCTAGGGGTCGGTTCGACTGTGTCTGGAGCTGTCCATGCCTTCCGAGCCACCACAAACATCAATGGGTTGAAAGGTGGAGACACCCAGGAGGTGGAAGGTAGGGATCCAAATGCGTCCAGGAATACCGACTCATCCTCGGAAAGGCTTAGGATAGTCCAGTTCCCCCTCTGCCTAAGCATCTCAAGGATGTCTGAAAAGGAGACATCTTCAGGGGGGGATCTTGGGGACCCTTCCAACTCCTCTAAGTCGGTATCTGATGTGACAGACTCAGGGGAGTCAACATGCTTCCTCTGGCATTTCCTCTTGCGAGGTGGCTCCTCTGAATGATCAGGAGAGGTCTCGGAAGAGGAGGATACACCCAAAGGGATGTCCTGGAGTGCTGGATCCCCACTTTTGGGATCTGGAAGAAGGGCAGAGGCTGACACAGGCACCCTAGGGGGAGGAGCCGACGGGGTTGATCGTGGGACTGACTCAGGGGCCAGTACACTCCTCATCACCTCAAAGGCGTCACAGCCTGGATGCAGAGAGGGCTCCAGTTCTGAAGAAACCAGAACCCCTCCCCGCACCGAGGGGGATGGCTCTGAGGCAGATGTGGGAGCCGAGCTCACCTGAGCCGAAGCCCCGAGGAGGAGAGTGGGTTCGGACAAGGGTCCAATGCCACTCTCCCCCTCAGAGCTGTTGAGGGAGTCTCGGTGCCCAGATCCCTCCAGTGAAGGTACCAATGAAGGGATCGGAGCCGACGATGGAACCGAAGGAGAGGGTATCAGAGCCGACGGTTCCATGACTCGAACCCCAATGAACACTGGCTCTGAGCTCATAGGATGAGTCGGAGGAGGAATATCTACAGCTGTGGACGGAGCCGACACCTGATGAGGGGGGCTGGACAACATTTTGGCTAGGGCCTGCGATTTTAACAGCCTACTGACCACTCTTTCCAAGTCATGGTCTGAAAGTCTAGAGGACCGAGAAGAGTGGGATGAGCGATGACTATGCTCCAATTGGAGCAGAAGCGACTTCGGAGCCGAACGTATTGACTCCAGAGAAGGAGACCTGGATCTTTTCTAACTCTCAGATGGCTCCAAAGAACGTGTCAGAGCTGACTGGGAGGGACATCGGTTCCAGCCGGAGCCGAGATGGATTGTATGGCTTCACCCACCAACGGCTCTGAACTGGGAGCCGACGGTTTAGGTGGCCTGAAAGATTTCACAGGCTGAGCCTTCGATGGTGAATCTTGGGGTTTAAGCAAACCCCTCAGGATCAATTTGTTTTTGCACTCCTGCAGGACTCTTGGACTGAAAGCATGGCAGATCGAGCAAGAGTCCTGCAGGTGCACAGTGCCCAGACAATAAACACAAGAAGTGTGACCATCTGTCAGAAACATCTTCTGACAGCATGAGTCGCACTTCTTGAATCCGGACGGTTTAGGATCCTTGGACATCCTGGAGGAAAAGCAAGGACAAGAAAACACACACAGAAAGGTTAAAGTAAGCAACCACTAAAAATTACACACTACAGTTACCACAACCAACTACAAGCACTACTACAACAAAGAAAACTATAGTTAACTATCACTAAACACTAACAGTGATAATAAAATTTTTTTTTTTTTTTTTAAGAAGGAGATAGAAAAGGTTATCCTCTAACTTAAACGGAAAACCTTTCTGAGGTAAGGAAAGGGAGAGTAGGGGGGGAGGGGAAAATCTCTAACTTAAACGAGTTTCTTGGGGAAAAGTAATCGGATCTAGAGAAAAACTAGCTACAACACAACAGTCTAATCTAACGACTAATTCTACACTAAAACTAGCAGTTTTGACAAGAAAAATACAATAATAATAAAGTTTTATACGACCTGAGCCAGTAGAACAACCTCGCAGCAGAAGTGGCAAACAAGATCTGGGTATCTAACGCCAGGCATCATGGGATATAGGGGGGCCTCGAGCCAGTAAGCAGCTCTCGAGCTTTTGAAGATGGCCGAGTCAGAGCCGAGGATCAACTCCGAACCCAACCAGCAAGAATGAAGGTGAGATAGACAACTTAACATCTATTAATCCATTTATTCTTGCTTTCAAGGTAATATTTATCTGTGTTCAAGATATATGTGCATTGGTTGCAGTGACCACATTTATATGTACCTATCCTATTCCTATTGGAGTTAACATTGTGTTTATTTTCTAAAATAGTTCTGATACACTGTGAGTTCTTGTATACCACTTTCTGTGGAACCTTTGATATGTTCTGTAAATCTGAAAGGGATACAAACCTCTCCCATTCCTTTAAAAAGATTTTTTTAATATTACTATTTAAAATATTATATTCTAGTATTAAAACCTGCTGAAATTCATCCCCATTGTTCTCCTTATTATTTTTAATCTCCTTATTAGTTTCATTACATTTTTGAATGGGTTTAAATTTACTACTTCTTCCTTTTGCTACTTCACCCCTCAATTGTTTAATAAAATTCAGGGGGTAGCCTCTCTCAAGAAACATCTTTTCCAGTAACTCACACTCTGTTAAAAAATCGTTATCAGAACTAGTCATGTGACATCCCCTTACAAATTGCCCCTTTACTATATTTTTCTTGCAATGCATGGGATGTGCGCTCTTAAAGTGTAAAAATGAGTTACAGAAAATAGGTTTTCTAAATATCTTAGTTTCAAATTTTGTCCCCACCTTATATACTTCTATGCCCAAATATTGCAAACTGGTATCAGAAATTTTATATGTAAACTTTAAAACGTTGGTTGTACTACTCATATATGTCATGAATTCTTCAAATTTCTGTATTCCCGCTGTACAAAAAAGGACTATATCATCCAAAAACCTTTGGTATAATGTCCAGCAGGTTTTAAACTCAGAGTTTAATAAATATTTCTCCTCCCACTTTGCCAGGACCAAATTAGCATAGGTTGGGGCACAGGCCGCTCCTATTGCTACCCCCTGAGTCTGTTGGAAAAATTCCCCATTGAAATATAGGAAATAAATTTTTAAAATTAAGTCCATTAACCAGATATTTACCAATTTTTCATTCTGAGTTAGTATCTAGTTTTCATAGACTATCTCTTCTAGCATTTCCGTACCATTATTATAAGGGATGGAGAAAAATAAATCTATAATATCAATAGTAATAAAAAGTAAATTATCATGATGTAAGACATCAGGGATATCCCTTAAGAGGTCCCTGGAATCTCTTAATATAGTTTTGCTACTTAACCATAAGTTCTTTAATTTTTTTGTCTACGTATTTAGCTAAAGGATAGGTTTTTGATCCTTCGGCTGATACAATGGGTCTTGGGGGGGGGGGTCACTTTCACATTTGTGTATCTTAGGTATACTAAATATCGAAGGTGTTCTTGGTTTGTCAACCTTTAGATACACAAAAGTGTCATCATTTATAAGTTCTTTCTGCAACATATCATTTAAACTTATATCTATTTTACTATAGGCTATATTTACTTCATTTAGTGAGACATTACAGTATCTTGTTTCATCCCATAATATTGTGTTCATTTTACTTTCATAAATTATATTATCCATAATTACAATTCCACCCCCTTTATCCGGTTTCATGACTCTAATGTTATTTTCTTTAATTTCATACATTAGTTCCTTTTCTTTCTTACTTAGGTTTACCTTATGTCCTATATTGGACTGTTGTGTTCTCACCTCTTTTTCCATTACTTTTTCCAAATTTTTTAACTGGGGGTGTAGGGGTGGGTTATAAACACTCTATCGTTTAAATTCAATTTTTTTATTTATCTTATCCCCGGGCAACATAATACTCAAATTAACCTTTCTCAAGAACATTTTAATGTCTAGTAAGATTTTAGTAGTATCCCCTCTTTTATATGGGATAAATTTCAATTCCTTAGAAAATAGCCCAAAGTGTTCCTTTTCTATAACTATGTCACTGAAGTTGTAGATGGAGAAATTGTTATATGTGTTTTTAATTCCTTCCACTACAATCTCATTGTTGCAAGTTGTGGTGAGATGGGTATTCAATAGAATCTCTCCCTCCCCCTCCCCCCTCCTCTGAAAATTTATCTGCTGCGGGCCCTGCTTGTTCATCAGCCTCTCAGATCTACGTAGGGGTGGATAAGCCTGATCATAGTCCTGGTCCTCCTCTACATGATCATCATCATCATCTTTCAGCTTTTCCCATTAGGGGTCACCACAGCGGATCATCTCTTTCCATTTCTTCCTATCCTCTGCATCTTGCTCTGTCACACCAACCGCCTGCATGTCCTCTCTCACCACGTCCATAAACCTTATCTTAGGCCTTCCTCTTTTCCTCTTACCTGGCAGCTCCATCCTTAGCATCTTTTTCCCAATATACCCATCATCCCTCCTCAGCACATGTCCAAACCAACGCAATCTCGTCTCTCTTGCTTTGTCTCCAAACTGTCCAACATGAGCTGACCCTCTAATATACTGATTCCTAATCCTATCCATCCTAGTCACACCGAGTGCAAATCTTAACATCTTTAACTCTGCCACATCCAGCTCTGACTCCTGCCTTTTGTCAATGCCACTGTCTCCAACCCATATAACATAGCTGGTCTCACTACCCTCTTGTAGACCTTCCCTTTCACTCTTACTGGTACCCGTCTGTCACAAATCACTCCTGACACTCTTCTCCATCCATTCCACCCTGCCTGTACTCTCTTCTTCACCTCTCTTCCACATTCACCATTACTCTGAACTGTTGATCCCAAGTACTTAAACTCGTCCACTTTTACCAACTCTACTCCCTTCATCCTCACCATTCCTCTACCCTACCTCTCATTTACACACATATATTCTGTCTTAGCCCTGCTGACCTTCATTTCTCTGCTCTCTAGAGCATATCTCCACCTCTCCAGAGTCTCCTCTACCTGATTCCTACTCTCACTACAGATCACAATGTCATCTGCAAACACCATAGTCCACGGGGCGATGTGTCTGATCTCATCTGTCAACCTGTCCATCACTACTCCGCTACATGATAGTAATTTTCATTCCCATCATTCTCCATATTAGGTTCTTCGAAATTAAGTCTGTTGCCATTACTTTGATAAAAAAAAATTTTGTATGGTGGTTTAGGGTAACTATATTTACTATCATATTCTCTAATATCTCGCTCTAATTTCTTTAATTTTCTATGTACAAGATCTTCACTCATACTATCTATATCCTTTCTAATAGAAAAGTATTTATCCTTCTCTTCCTTAATAGCAAATATTAAATCTTTAATACACTGGTCTAATTCGTCTATATCCTTTTGTATAGACTCTTGACACCTTATATTCTCTCTGATAATCAATCTCAGAACATCCAATCTGCACTTATTAAACACTTCTATAAGCTCATTGTAAAATACAGAATCAATAGTGACATTGTTAGGAAATTTATATATACGCAGTCCCTTAGGGACTATTTCTCTAGATATACACTCTTTCAGGTATTCATTCTCAATATCCAGTGTTCTGTATTTATACATTAGTTTAGATAATTTATCCAACTTTATTCTGTAGGAATCATCAGAGACAGACTGTTTACTGCCATTGTTATCAATTTTAAAAGTGTATTGGTCCGTAACCAGTCTTTGGTTTCCTTAAATATCTTAGTTTTTACAGTACCTTTAACCATAGCCCTTCCATCTATTATTTTTTTCCTGGTTCCAAGCTCGTACCTCTATTAGTGCAAACCACACATTTTAATAGTGTTACCAACTTTAATTGTGTCTAAAAAAGATCCTCAGGTGCTGAGAATTATGGGTAAAGTGGGATGACAACTGGGAAAGTAGTAGGTGCCAGGCTAAGTCCTGCTGATCTTTGTACAATGGAAATTAAACTATCATCAAGTCATACAATGCCAGCAGTTTGGAGAACAAAAGTGATGCCACAGAATAAGAAGAAATGTTACCTACAGCCCTCAATGCTAGGACCAATGTCAGAAGTTGAATGGCAAAAGCTGGCATCACTGATTCTAAAAACCCTGATGTCAAATAATCTGGCACCAACACTGACATTAGGAAATGGACTCCTATTACAGGTGATGATGGCATCAGCATCAGCAGCACTGCCACAGAGGCCCGAGACATATTTGACACTAGAAAAATTGGACTGGTCCCATAAGAATAGGCATTGATAGTCTGGTCATTGACAGTTGCCAAATGAACTATGACACTGATGTCAGCATCACTGACATGGGAGAAATGAGATGTATAAGAAAAGCCCACTTCAAAGGAGTCCCTATACTGATTAGCAGAGAGGGCAGTGACAGGGCACTAAATCAAATGTCCTGAGCTTTGACAGTGGTTTCTGCCAGCCTGTCACAATCTATGACAGGAAGGCAGGGGAGGGGCAGATATTGATGTAACTAGCCTAGACTGACCCAGGCTGAGTGGGAGAAGTCCCCTTAGCAAAAGACTCCATTAAGCCTACAGTTTCTGAAAGACTATTAGTTGCTTTGGCCTTAATTTCTGATTTAGACATGCCAGAAAAGTCAGGAAAGACCTGGCAGGAAGCAGGTGAGTAGAACACCTCTTGAACTTGGAGAGTCGGAATAAGTTGAAGCTCCCTGTTTAGGATGAGGAGAAGTTGTATGAGGTCTGGAAGATAAAGAAGATGAAAAGCCTTGCTGGAGTCAGGTTGAAGAACCAAAAATTTCTTGATTTGTTATTCATTTATTCTATTTCTTATCCAGGTGCAGGGACTTATCCAACATGATCCCTTTTCAGTCACACTCTGGGGCACAATATGATAAGAAAATTACAAGTAAAACAAAGGTAGGAATCTTTACAATATAGCGCAAGTAAAGCATGGCTCCATGGTCTGGAAGGATGCAGGCCTAACTGTGACCTAGGGGACCTGATTCAATTAGCTGTCCTGGCATTAGAGGAACCAGGCTAGAAGAGTGAGGAGTGAAGGGGTGTGACATACTCACCTCTTCTGGTGGGAGGTGTAATGAAAGGAGATACTTCCGGACCAGCTATCTGGAATTTTGTAAATAATTATATGACATTTGTGAATATCAATATGATTTATATAAGATGCTTGTGTTACAAATGTATTCGAACCGTATGTCATGAAAAGAGACACGGAGGATCTCTCATTTCTGTATGTCATGATAAGAGACATAGAGGAGATCTCGGATCTTGTAGCCCAGGCAGGTATGACCCTAGCCCTAAGTAACATACTACCATCGCCTAGAATGATACCACAGTACAAGCAGAAATTGACTGACTTCAACAATTGGCTACGTTTCTGGTGTCATTCGAAGGGGATCCAGTATCTGTCTGCCTGGGATGACATGATTGACAGACCTTGGTGCTTTGCCAGAAATGGCCTGCATCTGTCACCCCTGGAATTCCGGATACTGGCAAAGGCTCTTGCCACCCCTATAGTGCCTTTTTTAGGCAATGCCCTAAAGACAAAATTACCACCATAATAACTGGAAACAAACGCAACCTAAGGGTAATGCTACTTAACGTTAGAAGCCTAAATCTCAAAATGCACTTGCTTGTGTCACTCCTAAAACTGAAGAACATAAACCTCTGTGCAGTTACAGAGACCTGGTTCAAGGCTCCAGAGAGCAGCCCAGCACTACCAGGCTACACAGCATATCACACCTTCCGAACCCCAGACCTAGACCGAAGTGCCAAAGGAGGTGTGGACCGAAGCCCAAAAAGGAAGTGGCGTATCCATCTTCATAAAGGACACGCACACCTCTAGACTGGTTGCCCAACATAATGCATCAGAGATACTACAGGTACAACTAACGCTGGATAAAATGGCAATCCAGGTTGTAGCCTGCTATAGATCCCCCACAATGTCCCAAGACTCCCACTTCACTTTCCTGAACACTCTGGAAAGCATTATGGTTCAACCTAATACCCTTGTCCTGGGAGACTTTAATTATACCTCCATTAGCTGGCAAAACTACTCCTGCTCCAACCCATTTGCCCAACGATTTCTGGACTTCATTAACTCCAATGTCCTGGACCAACACATTCTCACCTTCATCAGAGGCAGAATGACTCTTGATCTGGTCATCACTAACATGGGGGACCGCTACTAACATGGGGGACCGCTACTCTACACCAGTGGTCAACTCCTCCCTGGTAAGATCTGGCCATAAGTTAATCACAGTTGATATCCAAATCCCACCTGCACCCCCCCCCCCCCACGAAGGAAACCACAGTGAAAAACTTTTCCAAAGCAAATTTTGTGCTTCTAAAGACAGAAGTGTCAAACTTCACACCACTCATGCAAACAGGGAAAGGATGTATGGCCATGGAATCATACACCAAGGCACTGTATGAGCATTTACACAAGTGCATGGATCAGGCCATCTCTAAGTGAATCAAGGTCATGTCCTCCAAAAAAAGGAAGCAAATCTGGTGGTCCCCTGCCATTAACAAACTCTACAACAGAAGAAAAAAACTGTTGTAGAGAAGGGCTAAGTCCCAAGACTGGAAAAATTCCCTTGTAAGTTTCAGCAAAAACTGAGATCCCTTATTAAAGACTCCAAAGCTAGTTATGAAAACAAATTTGCAACAGATACTAAAGATAACCACAAGGCATTCTTTAGTTATGTCAAGAATCTGCATAACAATAAGCAAGGGTGCTCTGAGCTATTGCACAATGGCACCACTTACACTGAATCAACAGATATTGCCAACATCCTGGCAGACAGGTTCAGTGCAAACTTTACCCCCACCCCCAAAAGGGCCCATCCCAATACCCAAGGAATGCCAAATCCCTAATATCATGGCTGCTCAGGTAGAAGCCACACTATCCAAAGCCAAAAACTCAGCCTCCATGGGACCTGATAATATACCTAGTTGCATGCTACACAAATTACACAGGGAAATGGCACCTCAATAAGTGCCCTGTTCAACCACAGCCTCGCTTCAGGCTTTGTCCCCACTGAATGGCTCACCACTACAGTCATTCCTCTCCACAAAAGGGGAGCAACTACTGACCCAGGAAACTACTGCACCATCAGCCTGACAAGCCTGATCTGTAAGGCCATGGAGCGCATCATCATGGACCTCATAAATAAGGATATAGGGAACCTTCAAACCCTGGATCCCTCACAGTTTGGGTTTGTGAAGGGCAGATCATATCTGCTCACCCTGATAGACTTCTTTGAATCTGTCACCAGAGTGGTCGATGAAGGCAAGGCAGTCCAAACAGCCTACCTCGATCTGGCCAAGGCCTTTGGCACTATCATCCACCCAGGGATTATTGACAGACTAACCAACCTAGGCATCAACCCCTACATCATAAGATGGGTTGCCAACTGGCTCATGGACAGAACCACATGGTAAAAGTAGCAGACTCCAAATCCGACTACCAGGCAGTCACAAGTGGCATCCAACAAGTATAGGTCCTGGGTTCTCTCCTGTTTGATATATACTTCTCTGAAGTTCAGGTCAAAAGCCAACGACTCTGGTTGACTAAGTTCACAGACAACTGCAAATTGGGAGCCATTACTGACTCTCAAGCTGATGTCGACATCCTAAAAAAGGCTTCACTGACACCAATGACTGGTGCCAGAACCATGGTCTTAAGCTCAATGCCAAAAGGTGCATTATCATCCCCTTCGGTAAAAAAATTGGTGCCCAGGAACTACCACATCAATGGTAGCCCTCTCAACTCCCAAGGTGTGATTAGAGATCTAGGGACACAAGTGGATAGCAACCTCTCCTTCGACAACCATGTGGCCAATGTAGTTAGAAAAGTCCTTCTATGTGGCACACCTCATTACAAAGTGTTTCTCATCCAGGAAGAAGGAGGTCTTAACCCCTCTCTACTCATCCTTCATTAGACCCATTATAGAGAACAATGCCCCATTTGGCATGTACCTCACTAGACACCTGCAACAACTGGAGAGGCCACAGAAATTCCTCACAAAGAGGATCTTAGGACTCAAACACTTGCCCTACACAGACAGACTCAGAAAACTACAGCTATACTCCATCTCATACTGCTTACTTAGGAGAGATCTCTGCTTGGCATACAAAGCCACACCAGACCTAGTGTTACTAGACATGCTTCATCTGAAAAAGACTGAATCCCTCCACACCACATGGTCCAAGGACCTCAACCTCATCACCACAATAAACAAAACCTGCTGGAGGGATAGGTTCTTAACCCAGAGACTACCCATACTCTGGAATAAACTCCCCATTCATGTCAAGCAGAGCATCTCACTGGCCCTCTTCAAGAAAAATCTTGATGAGTGGATGGGTAACAGAAAATTCATCCCGGGGATCATTTCAACAGCCTTGCTCGATAGGGGTATAAGGCACTAACGTCCGGCAACAGGACAATTGGGTATGTTCTTGGGCTAGGCTTGTGTTGGCTAAGGGGCCATTAGCCTAGTACTCACCTATGAACCTATGTATATATCAAACTAGCTTTGTACAGATGTGTGTGTTGAAAAGATATTGTATAAAGTGTTTATGCTTAAAATGTAACCACAGCATGCCCAACTGGAATAGAACAGAAATGCACATGCACTATTGTAACTGTTTACATGTATATTTTTTAACAGTGGAAATTGGAACACAGGAGGTTACCTTCAGTCTAGCAAACGTCAGAAAAAATAGCTAAAATTAAATTACTTTATGGCAGATAGAGACAGAATGTCTGTACTAAGGAATTTTCTGCATTTTCTTGAAAGTGTTTTATTGTTTTATGACTTCCAGCATCTGCCAAAGATCTGAGAAAAATGCCCTTGTCTATGTATTTTTACAGGTAGATGCTAAATGTTACAAGCTGCCTTCAAAGGGGCCTGGAAATCGAAGTCAGATGACAAGAAATTATGTTATTCTGCAAGCTAGCCCAGCAGTAATATTTGAAATATTAATTTGAGAGGTTTCTTAGAGAGACACAGCATTCTGTATTCTGTCTTTGATCTGACAACAACGAGAAGATCCGTTCACCACATCTGCCTTGCTCTGTAAGTTTCTAGGGTATTGTAACTCTCTTACATACAGTCAGGAATATAGCAAAGCTTAGTTTAGATATTTTTCTTTATTTATTTGAGACTGTCCTGCAATGTTGTTTTAAATATTTCCTGTGGTTTTGAACTCTGATATCACTGTGAATATATATTTAGTATTGTCTTGTTCTTTTGTTATTTATTATTAAATACATTTAAACCTTTCATTGTGGCTGATTTGCATAGCAATATTAAAGATCTGACAGTACTTGCATATTTACTTGGTGACACTGTGTAGGCCACTCCTAATAGCCTTGCTCTTGGTCAAACTACCACTTGTATTAAATAGAAGTTATGTCCTTACCATAACGTTCCATGTGGAGTGTTCATCTCGCCTTTGTTCTTACACATGGGTTCGGAGCCGATCCTCGGCTCCGTGCCAGCCTCTTGCAAGCTCTGCATCGAGAAGAAGCTCGAGACAATCTAATACCCACAATCCCCCTCTGCCTTTACCTCAGATCTAGTTTGCAAGCAAACCAATCTACAGAATAGCACATTCATGCTTATACACATAAGTATAGAAGGCAATATAGAAAAACTATATACATATCTAAACAGACACATATAAAAATATATGTGTATACCAACTATGTACACAGAATAATAACAGTAGCAAAAAATGCTTCTGGCCAGGCATCAAAGAACGTTCTTCCTAAGGGTGGGAGGGTGGGACTGTAAGAACAAAGGCGAGATGAACACTCCACATGGAACGTTATGGTAAGGACATAACTTCTATATGTGATAGTGTTCAATCTCGCCGTTTGTTCTTACACATGGGTGGCGTCCCTAGCTCCTTGATCCTGAGGAACTCACGGGAGGACGTTCTTGAGCACAGTGGAACCAAAGGTTGCCCTGTCCCTAGAAACCTTGTCTACTTTATAATGAGAAATAAATGTATGTGGCTTAGACCAGGTAGCAGCCGCACAAATAGCATCCAGTGGTAGGCGAGCTGCGTGAGCCAAAGACGTAGATATTGACCTTGTGGAATGTCCTTTGGGTTTGTGTAAAAGGGGTTGATTTGCAGAATCGTAGACATAGATTATACAATCCGTTAACCATTTAGAAAGAGTTCTTTTGGTAACTGCAAGTCCTTTCCTGCTATCAGCAAAAGCCACAAAGAGTTGATCTGTTTTTCTGTGATCTTTTGTTCTATCCAAATAAAATCTTAGCTGTCTGTGAACATCCAATTTGTGTAACATATACTCCATTTTGTTGGAGTGGTTTTGAAGAAAGTGGGTAATTCAATGGACTGATTAATATTGTTAATAGAACACACTTTAGGGAGGAAGGATGAATTGGTTCAAAGAGAAACTCTGTCAGAGTGAAAGATCAAATAAGGGTGCTTGATGGAGAGAGCCTGAAGTTCAGATACTCGTCTAGCAGAAGTAATGGCTACTAGAAAGAGAGTTTTCCAGGACAAAAATTTTAATGGGCAAGAAGAGGCGGGTTCAAAAGGGGGCAACATTAAATTAGATAACAACAAATTCAGACTCCAAGGAGACGTCGGAGATCTGACCGGTGGTCTGATATAAAAAACTCCTTTTAAAAAGGCTTTACAAAGTCTGTGAGCCATAACAGGAGCTCCACATTCTTCCACATGGAAATTTGAAATGGCAGCCAATTGAACTCTTAGAGTAGCAGGAGAAGCACCCTGATGAAATAAGTCTGTTAAGAACTCTAATATCTTATTCAAAGGAGCTATAAAGGGATCCACATGGTGTGTCTTCGCCCAGAATACAAACCGTTTCCATTTGCTAGTATATGTTTTCGAGGTGGAAGCTTTATGCGAAGCCACTAATATATCCTGGACTGCTGGTGACAAAAGATCAGACCTGGCTAAGTTGGGAATTGGAGCAGCCAAGCTGCTAGATGGAGTGACAGGAGCGCGGGATGGGGAACCCCTGATGAGTGAGTCAATAGATCTGGCTCTGGGTCCAGAATCCAGGGTCCCCGAATGCAGTGTATTTTCAGGAAGGGAAACCAAATTTGACGAGGCCAGAATGGAGCAATGAGGATTATCGTCCTGTGTAGGTTCCTGGCTTTCTGGAGAAACTTCGATATCAGAGGAAATGGGGGAAATGCGTATAGGAGTCCCGGGGGCCAATCGTAAACCAGTGCGTCCCTGGGGACTTCCCCTGGAGGGGGTAATAGGGCAAAGTAGCTCCTGCATTTGGCATTCATTGGAGACGCAAACAGGTCGCAGGAAGGCTGGCCCCACGTGCGAAAAATCCTTTCCGCCACTGACTGTTTTAGAGACCACTCGTGCGGTAACAGAATTGCTCTGCTCAGCCTGTCGGCTATGACGTTGGATGACCCCGGGATGTGCGTTGCTATTAGAAAGCGACCCGTGGACTCCGCCCACTGCCAAATTCTCATGGCCTCTCTGCATAGTTGATAGGACTTGGTTCCCCCTTGTTTGTTTATGTACCAGACTACAGACATGTTGTCCGTCTGAACTGCAATAGTTCCTAGAGGAAGAAGGGGAGCAAAGTGTTGCAACGCTAGAAACACTGCCCTCAACTCTAGAACATTGATGTGCAGATTGTACTCCAAATTGGTCCATTCGCCTTGGACTGTCTGTCCCTGAAAGATGCCCCCCCACCCCATCAGGGAAGCGTCCGTGGTCACCGTAACTGTGGGCGTGGGTAGCACAAACGGCCTCCCCTTGGAAAGGTTGCATGTTTGAAGCCACCAGTTTAGATCTGTTTTGCAAGTCTTTGTTATAAGAATCTCGTGTGTTAGAGGTAGTTGTTGAAACGACCATTGAGCAAACAGTAGCCATTGTAGGACTCTCATGTGCAGCCTTCCCAGGGGAATTGCAATAAGGGAGGCTGACATGAGGCCCAACACCTTCAGTACTAGTTTTGCAGGAGATTTCCTTGACAAGAGTAGGAGACGTATGTGAGTCTGCAGTGATAATATCCTTTCTGGGGGAAGCCTCAGAATCAATTGACGTGTGTTTAACTCTGCTCCTATGAACAAGATATTTTGTGATGGCTGAAGTAAGGATTTTCCGAAATTTACGGAGATCCCTAGGTGAACACACAGTTGAAGAACAAAGTCTCTGGCCTGCAGTAGTTGACGCCGGGTGGTGGCCGAAAGGAGCCAGTCATCCAGATACGGAAACACCTGGAATCCCTGGCGTCTCAAGTGAGACGCTACCACTGCCATGCATTTGGTGAAGACCCTGGGGCTGAGGTCAGACCAAAGGGCAGGGCTCGAAATTGAAAGTGACTGGCTCCCAGCCGGAAGCGCAAATGATCTCTGGATGCCCTGGCCATTTTGATGTGGTAGTATGCATCCTCTAGATCTATTGAGCACATCCAGTCGTCCTTCTGTAAGAATGGAAGGATCGATTGAAGCGTGACCATTCGGAACTTTTCTTTCTTGACGAAAGTATTGAGGTAGCTTAGGTCTAGAATGGGCCTCCAGTCCGATCTTTTCTTTGGAACTAAAAGAACCTTGAGTAAGTCCCGAATCCTTGCTGGTCCACTGGGACTGGTTGGATGACTCTTTTTTCTAGCAGCTTTGAAATTTCTAAAGCTGCTGGCTCTCGCAGATGGGGCGGTACATCTGGGAGTCTTTTCTTTGGAATGGGATAGGATAGGAAGGGTATGTTGTAACCTCTGGTAACTACGCTTTTTACCCAGTTGTCTGTAGTTATATTTTGCCAGGCCTGAGGGTATAAAGCTAGCGACCCCGACTGCCTCCAGAGCAGGACAGTCGGGCCTCCTCTCAGGAGTGCTGGAAAGGTTTACCAGGGAGTGTTTCCCTGTCACCTTGATGTTGCGGACCCTCTGCCGCCAGGGCGGCGTCTTCCACCTCTGCCCCTCCTCTGCCTCTAGAGGGGGCATCACCCTGTGTGCCTGAGAAAGACCCTTGGGGTTTTCGAACCATATTTTCCCACGCGTTGCCCTTTGGGGTACGGTCTGGTTGGGGTGGAAAACGGACTCCGACAGCAGACAGAGTCTTTCCCTCTTGTTCACACCGGGTAAGGGTCTCCTTTACCTTGGGGCCAAAAGAGTGGCACCGTCAAATGGGGCGTTTGTAAAGGAAGACTTGAAGGCTTCCAAAAGGAGCATAGGCGCATCCAGGATTGTCTACAAAGAGCAATCGCTGAAGCTGCTGCCCTACTCGAACCTTCGGCTGAGGAAATCAGCCTCATGGACGAGTTAACAATCAATGTTAGGGTATTAAGTTGCGCTGTCACTTTCTCTGAGACAGCTGCATCTGTAGCACCCTGGAGGGTATCTCCCAACTCTTTGACTAGATCCCTCTGCAGACGTGTAAAATGGGTCAAATAGTTCAGGGACCGCATGGAAAAAGCCGCTGAACTAAAAATGCGCTTCCCATATCTATCCATCGTCCTAGAATCTTTATTAGGCAGATGGACAGACGAAGAAGACTCCGACATCTCCTTTTTAGTGGCTGCTGCCACCACCATAGCGTCTACTGGAACTCCTTTTGTAAGGTAGGACTTATCCTGAGGTGCTGTGATGTACTTGTTAGGTTTTCTTGGAACAGGTTCCACTGTGTCAGGAGTCTCCCACGCCCTTCGAGCAATTAGTTCCATAAGTTCGTCGAAGGGCGGAGTGACCCAGGAGGAGGAAGGGCGAGCACCAAATGCCTTCAGCAGAACTGACTCATCCTCAGAAGGGGGAAGGGACTGCCAGTCACCTCTCTGCTTCAGGATCTCCAAAATGTCTGAAAATGAGACATCTTCTGAAGGTGACTTAGGGGACCCCTCTGACTCATCTAAGTCAGTGTCAGATGTCAAGGATTCCTGTGGAGAATCCAAGTGTCTCCTCTTACACAATCTCTTCCTAGGGACTTCCTCGTGGGGAGCATCCGAAGAAGCCTCGGAGGAAGAGGGGGCACCCTCCAGGGGTGGCTGAGACACTGGTGCCCGACGCTTGGATGTGGCCGTGGGTGCAGATGAAGACAAAGGCCCTTCATGGGGAGGAGAAACTGCTTCCACTGATGTGGTTGTCTGGGTAGACAAAACCTTCCTCATCAGGTCGAACGCTTCCGGGTCCTGCATCGAAGAGTCCCCCGGTTCCGAAGAAATGGGAAGAATCCCCAACACGGGCACCGAAGGCATCGACCCCGAGGACGGAGCCAAATCGATCCGCGCCGAGGCCCCGAGGGGGAGAGTCGGAACCGAAACGTCGGTTCGACTCTCAGCCCCGGAACCAAGAACAGACCGTCGGCTCCGAGACTCCGGTACCGGGTCCGACGGAGTCGAGGTGAGGGGAACAGACCGAGAAAAAGACGGTTCTGGACCCGAGGGCTCCACAATCAGTAGATCAGCCTCTTCCGGCTCCAAAGACTGAATCGGTCTTGGAGGAGGAATGGATGGAGATACAGGAAGGCCTTCAAGTTTCGACACCAACTGGGTGGAAACCGAAATAAGTTTAGAGAGGGCCGAATGCTCCAACAACTTCTGCACCACGCGATCCACATCGACATCCGAAAGTTTGGAGGAAGAACGGGTCGAAGGAACCGAAGACGGAGCCGACCTCAATATGGCCGAAGGAGGGAGCTCCATCACGGTTCCAAGACTCGAGGCTCAGGAACCGATACCAGTTGAACACTCGGCCCCGAAGTCTGTGGAACCGGTGATCTAACCTTTGAAGAAGAGCTCAGAGCCGATGACTTAGGCTCCGACGTCTTCGATTCCTTAGAGGACTTCGATGCCTGGTCAGAAGCATCCAGAGCCTCTTGGAAAGCCGGTTTCAATAGACCTCTGTCCATTAGTTTCCTGCGCCTATCTGTCATGACCCTCCCACTAAAAGAGTGACAGATGGAGCAATCCTCTTGTAAGTGGAGAGGGCCAAGGCAGTAGACGCAGGAACTATGGTTGTCAGTGACCGACATTTTCTGGCCACACTGACAACGCTTGAAACCAGACTTTACCTTCTCAGACATTGTAGTATAAAAAGACAACTCCAGTAAAAAACAGTCAAATCCGAAAAAGGTTAGTCACAATCGAGTAAATTGTCAAATCCGGTAAATATTTGTCTCAACTATGGAAAGATATGAAGGGTGTAGGCCCCGATAACAAAAATACCGATAAATAAAGTTAACAGTACCAAAAATTAACGGAACCACAACACAATCACACTTGTTAACACTGAAAAAATCAACTAGACTAGAATCCTGATAAAATACAACAATAAAAGTTATATCTTAGCTTAGAAACTCTCGAGCTAGCTCCCAACGATGCGAATGCAGCAGCGGCAAACTAGATCTGAGGTAAAGGCAGAGGGGGATTGTGGGTATTAGATTGTCTCGAGCTTCTTCTCGATGCAGAGCTTGCAAGAGGCCGGCACGGAGCCGAGGATCGGCTCCGAACCCATGTGTAAGAACAAACGGCGAGATTGAACACTATCACATTAATAACATTACACAGTAAGATTTGACACCCTTTGTTAAGGGCCTTGAAGTAGCTGATAAGGAGTCAGCTGGTGGCAGTGATATATAGTCTGGGCAAAAGGGGGCATAGATAGTCACTGTGTAGGCAACTCCTAATAATTTAAGAGATGTATAAATTAATATCTCAAATATTACTGCTGGGCAAAAAGGGGCATAGCTGGTCAACCTGTGCCGGCCTTTCCCGTGTGTGTGCATGTGTGTGTGTGGCTGATTTGCATAGCAATATTAAAGATCTGACAGTACTTGCATATTTACTTGGTGACACTGTGTAGGCCACTCCTAATAGCCTTGCTCTTGGTCAAACTACCACTTGTATTAATAATAACATTACACAGTAAGATTTGACACCCTTTGTTAAGGGCCTTGAAGTAGCTGATAAGGAGTCAGCTGGTGGCAGTGATATATAGTCTGGGCAAAAGGGGGCATAGATAGTCACTGTGTAGGCAACTCCTAATAATTTAAGAGATGTATAAATTAATATCTCAAATATTACTGCTGGGCAAAAAGGGGCATAGCTGGTCAACCTGTGCCGGCCTTTCCCGTGTGTGTGCATGTGTGTGTGTGTGTGTGTGTGTGTGTGTGTGTGTGTGTGTGTGTGTGTGTGGAAATGAAACCTCAAATAATGTGTGTGTGTCAGCTGCCTGGGCAGGGACACGAAGCACTGGTTGGAAAGAGAGGGTACTGGAGGTCTTGGACTGGCCACTCAGCTGAAGTCTCATCTCTATAGCTGTGTCAGTGGGGAGTCTTATCAGGGATCTGGAAAAAGAGGAAGAAACCAGTCACAGACTGAATGTGGTCTCTGTGTGCTCTTAAGGGAAACTGCACTCGATGCAGAGAGCTGTATGTGGAAATATTGTGTGTATACTTGTCATTCTTCAGAGGTACATCCCCCATTGGTTCCAGTGGTGAGGACTGAGGCTCCTTGATTACTGGTCCAGTGGTGGGGTGTCACAGGAGGAATGGGTGTGGGCACTCAGAAGCACTGATAGGGTGATGCGATTTCTTGTATCAACACTAGTGAATCACTATCCATGCTTGAAGAAGAACTGTAAGAAACCTAGCGGGCAACACCCTTTGTACAAGTGAGAGATGACCTACAGTTTCAGTATGTTGTATGCCCTCTTCCTTCATGATACTAGTATGCATAGTGGGTTGGTAAGACATAAAGAAAAAATATCTGAACTACCCCTGATGGCTACTTAAATGATGGCCTCTCCCTGATGACCTTCTCACTGGTAATGGGAAATAACTTGGCTTACTGGTCAGGAGCATACTCCTCAACAGTCCAGAATTTTGCAGAATGTCTAGATTTTTACCTCATATCTTTGGTCTGTTTCTCATACAATATATGGTTTTCTGGCAAATCACTGAAGTCACTAAATAATGACAGGCATTTGTTTTTAAGACTTCATATCCTTTGGAAAACACAAGCTAATCCAAAATCTGTTATATATTTCACATATGTTTTACTGTGAAAGAGTGTAGTGCACAACCATATTTTCTTCCCAATGCAGTTTGGCACAGACAATTGCATCCCTCACTGAGAACTCTCATTTGTCAGTTTTTCTGTCCTTATTCTGAGTTTTATGTTTATGCATTTTGGTCTTTCTTTCTTGTCCCAAAGACGATCCACTTTTATACCTATTGACACTGCTCTCCAAGGAAATTCTGAGGTGTCTGCTGTGACTGATGACTTTAGAGCAGGAGAGGAAAATGGGAGATTTGGATTCAAGGAGATCTGACATCTCCACTAACTGATTTCACTGAACTGGCATTTGAAATGGCAATGGTATTAATGCTGGCACCAAAGAGATTTAGGATACTATTTTATCTTTCTCATGTGAATTCTTACAAGAGGTTTCTTGAGAATCATGGAAGCCTAAGATATTCCCTCATTGAGAAAAAAAAACAGAGTGGAAATCCCTGGAATAGATCTAAATGCAGATCTATTTTTTTATGTGGAAGAAACACAGTGTTCTGCAGTATCTACCAGACATCCCAGAAACATAATCCTGCAATACAGAGTCAGAAAAGACTTTTGATTGTTCAACTGGAATCCCAGCCTGTGTAGGAGATCTCTTACCCAGGAGTGAGACTCCTGATACTTTGAAAAAACTCTGCAAAGATAAGCAAGTCAATTAAATATGAAGAATGTGGATACCTTCAAGCTTGTAGTTGGCTGCCAGTGGAGCTAGACACTTTGTGAACATGTCAACAATCCACACAGCAAACCCAATCCAGGGTCAAATAGTTGTAAAATACGAGATGCCACAACCACTGCTCCACAAATCACCAAAGCAACGAAGTTCACTTATGAAAACCAGTTTAATATTACAAAACTAGACTTAGCGCTTTCACCATTAACATGGCATCATCAGAGTCATTTGAAACACTAAAAACACACACAATATATACCCACACACCCCACTAATTGGTCATGACATCATAATTAGTTAATTAAAATTGATTAAAATGAAGCTCACAAAACATATTTTTTACACAAAAAATGCTTGTAAACAAATGTGCTTATGAAAACACCTGTTAAACCACCCACACACAAATTCATGCATTAAAAAATACACACATCCTTAATAAAACTGTATGTGTAAAACATTAGACAATTTGCTTGAATGTGCAAACAATTCCTATTAAGTGTAGTGTAATGTAACACTTAGATAATAGCTGACTTGTATTTCAAAATGGGCTTAAGGGAAATATTATCATTGAGACAAGGGTACCTCATAGCATTCAGTCGCAATTGCCATTCAGTCTCTAAAAAGGCAACCCTGGTTTTAATATCTCCCCCTGCCTCATGATGCACTCTATCAACTACAAAGAACAAAAACTTACTAAAACTGGGACAATGACTGGTGTGCAAAAACAAAGCATTATGCACATCTTTTTTCTTTATTGACCTAGTGTGTTCCATAATCCTGTCCTTCAGTTTTCGTGTAGTCATTCCTATATAGAAAGCGTCACAGGTCATGCAAGAAGCCACATAAACTAAATTCTTGGTGTTGCAACTACAAATTCCTGGACAAGCTATAGTTCTTCCAAAACCAAGTACACAAATGTAGGCCCCTTCTGCAATAAATCTACAACATTTACAGGACCCACATTTGATCATCCTTGATTTAACATGCCTACTAGCCTTTTCCAAAATTGTTTTAACATTTCGTCCTTTACTAAAAACAATCAATGGCTTGTCACCAATGACCCTTTTTGTATCAATACTTAGTGCGTTGAACCAAGCACTCCTCAAACAAGCACCAATCTCATCTGATTTGTCATTAAATTTCAAAATAAAAGCTGAACCATCCATCCTGTTGTCCCCATTAGTCACCTTTGCAACCATCAAGCCAGAGTCACCAGTTGTTTTAAGAATCGGTGAATAAACAGACCTTCTCTTTTTGTACACTTCCCTTTTGATTCTTAACTTTAACTCCAAGGGGTACCCTCGGTCCAAAAACAAACCTATCAATTTGTAGATTTCTTTCCTAAATACCTCGTCATCACTGACAAGTCTGGAAATACGCACAATTTGACCCTTGGCCACCCCTTTCCTCTGATGGAATGGGTGACCACTCCCAAAGTGCAACAGTGAGTTGGAGTAACTGTCTTTCCTAAAGATGGTACTCGATAAGCCAGATGATTCTTTAACTAAAGTAATGTCTAAATAGTTGGTACAAACCATATTCCACACATAAGTGAACTTTAAAAATTCCGTAGTGGAACCAAGATACTCAACAAATTCACCAGCACTAGATTCATCACCGTCCCATAAAATCAGTAGGTCATCAAGAAACCTATTGTACCTCACAATTTTCTGCTTAAATCTTGAGGGAAAAACATGAGCTCTCTCCCATGCTAACAAAACTAAGTTAGCAAATACAGGGGCACATTTCGCCCCCATAGCAACCCCTGAACATTGCTGATATAACTCACCCTCAAATTTCATGAAATTGTTTTTAAGAATTATTTCCATGAGGTCATAAAGCAAATTGATCTTCCCCTTGTCAACAGATTTGCTAGCATTAAGACTTTCAAAAAACATTTCCAAACCTAGTTCCTGTGGGATAACTGAAAAAAGGTTGACTACATCAATAGTCAAGAAACAAAAAGAGTTGACATCTCTATTACATCCCCTTAGTCTTTCCAAACAATGCCACGAGTCTCTCAAAATGTGAGAGACTTCCCCCAGTGCTGATTTAGAGTATTCATCAACATATGCAGCAAGTGGCTCAGTTTTAGACCCCCTAGCAGCCACAATCGGTCTAAATTGTAATTTGTCAGTCCCTTTGTGAACCTTGGGGATACCAAAAGTCTTTGGCATTGTAGGAAACTTAACAGTGAGGTAGTCATATTCGGTTTCACAAATAACACCCTGGTATAGTGCATCCAATAGAAATAAATCAATCTTCTGATATGCCCTATTGATTTCATTAACAGAAACCCTGGTGTAAGTGCTTTCATCGTCTAAAAGCTCCGTCATGTTTGAAATATAATCAATCGTATTCATGAGAACCATCCCCCCACCTTTGTCAGGTTTCATGCACCTAATGTGCCTAGAGGTTTTCAGTTCCTTAATAACTAACCTCTCATCATCAGATAAATTGTCAGGAATGGCACTTTTGTTCAAACAAATCCTCCTGAGATCATTCTCCATTAACTTCTCCAGAACAGCAATCTCTGGGTTGTGTGGAGGAATAAAGGTGCTCTTTCTTTTTAACCTAGCCAAACTTCCATTGTTGACAGTTTCATTGTGTTGCTGATCAGTTGCAAAATACAGTTGCAAGTTCAACCTCCTCATATATAACCTCATAGCTATCAATACCTCTGCAATATCCAACCTGAAGTTAGGGACAAATTTAATACCCTTGCTGAATAAACCAAAATGAGTATCTGTTAAATCAACATCAGTGTAGTTGCATATAAAAAAAGCATGTTTCTGTACTATGACACATTTTGAAACACCCTCCTCAATAGTATCACACTGAACCAACTGGTCACTATCAAAAAGTTGTGCATCAAAAAAATCATGTTTGTCAGCTGAACTACTGCTAACTAAAACTACAGACTCAGTGTTAACAACTGAAGAAACATTGTCATTTCCTTCACATGTGTTAACCCAAAATTCCTTATCACCCGTTACAATAGTTTGGGCACCCTTGTCAACATTCAAACAATTGTCAATTATGTCAACAACTTCAAATGACTCCTCACCCAAGCAGTCATATCCAACATTAGTAACTCTGCTAAGAATTGTAAAGTGGTCCACACACCCAACAGTTTTGTTTACTGACCATTTCGATACTCCCCCCTCCCCCTGGAAACATACTCTTGAAAATTCGACTGTTTGCGCCCTCTGTTTAACAGTCTTTCCGACCTTCGTAGGCCGTAAGCCTGTTCCAAAAAAGGGTCATGTGCTGGATCAAATTCTTGATCATTAACAGGTTTAAAAACATTGCCATCACTGTCGTTAACACCAGGCCCCTCTACATTAAGTCTAGGCTGGTGAATGTCCATCTTTCGCCCAGGTGGGTAAGCACATTTATTGGCATAGTCGGTTGTGTCCCTAATTAACTTCTTTTGTTTAACCAACCTATTTTTGTTCACAAAAACCTCAATGTTTTTTAACACTTTGTCGAAATTAACTTGATGTTGGAAAAACAGCAAGTCAGTAGTAATGCTAGAATGTAAATTGGAAATCTCAGAACGCAATACATCCAACTTACTGTTGTTGTTCTTAATAATCACATCCAGCATCTCCATACCAGTACGATCAAATAAAACAACCAGTTCATTAAACGCCTCAGTGCCAAACTCCACACCCATCGGTAACTTCCATAAACGAAGTCCCTTAGGGACTTGTTTCAATTCTCTAGACTTAGTAAGAAACAAATTGTCAAGTTGAAGGGCTCGATATTTGGTACAAAGTTTTTCGTACCTGAAAATCTGTTCCCTCACAGTCGGGAACACCGTACGCTTAGCAACAGACTCTCCTTCGTTTCCGTCAAAGCCTGGAGTCTCAAACCATGTGACCAACTCCTGTTGGTTTCGCGTAACCGCCGTCGACCCAGGAAGCCCATGAACGGCAGGCGACACTTCAATACTTGCTGGCAAGTGTGAATTGGAGTTAGAAACAGCTCCACTAAATGAGACAGAAACACCAGGCTTTTGCCCTGGCGTAATAGTAGACCCAGGTGAATGCAACGTGAAAAGCTCAACTTCAGAGTCTGTGGGGCTAACATCACTCCTTCCTTGACTTTTGTTTGCCTCGTAAACCTTGGTTAACTTCTCAATAACCGAAGTTAACTCCTTTAATATCTGTTCCATAACTAAACTTCAGCAGCAAGGCAAAACGTAGACAGGGTTGAATGAACAAGTCAACAATCCACACAGCAAACCCAATCCAGGGTCAAATAGTTGTAATATACAAAATGCCACAACCACTACTCCACAGATCACCAAAGCAACGAAGTTCACTTACGAAAACCAGTTTATTGTTACAAACCCAGACTTAGCGCTTTCACCATTAACATGGCATCATCAGAGTCATTTGAAACACTAAAAACACACACAATATATACCCACACACCCCACTAATTGGTCATGACATCATAATTAGTTAATTAAAATTGATTAAAATGAAGCTCACAAAACATATTTTTTACACAAAAAATGCATGTAAACAAATGTGCTTATGAAAACACCTGTTAAACCCCCCCACACACAAATTCATACATTAAAAAATACACACATCCTTAATAAAACTGTATGTGTAAAACATTAGACAATTTGCTTGAATGTGCAAACAATTCCTATTAAGTGTAGTGTAATGTAACACTTGCTGACTTGTATTTCAAAATGGGCTTAAGGGAAATATTATCATTGAGACCAGGGTACCTCATAGCATTCAGTCGCAATTGCCATTCAGTCTCTAAAAAGGCAACCCTGTGTTTTATATCTCACCCTGCCTCATGATGCACTCTATCAACTACAAAGAACAAAAACTTACTAAAACTGGGACAATGACTGGTGTGCAAAAACAAAGCATTATGCACATCTTTTTTCTTTATTGACCTAGTGTGTTCCATAATCCTGTCCTTCAGTTTTCGTGTAGTCATTCCTACATAGAAAGCATCACAGGTCATGCAAGAAGCCACATAAACTAAATTCTTGGTGTTGCAAATACAAATTCCTGGACAAGCTATAGTTCTTCCAAAACCAAGTACACAAATGTAGGCCCCTTCTGCAATAAATCTACAACATTTACAGGACCCACATTTGATCATCCTTGATTTAACATGCCTACTAGCCTTTTCCAAAATTGTTTTAACATTTCGTCCTTTACTAAAAACAATCAATGGCTTGTCACCAATGACCCTTTTTGTATCAATACTTAGTGTGTTGAACCAAGCACTCCTCAAACAAGCACCAATCTCATCTGATTTGTCATTAAATTTCAAAATAAAAGCTGAACCATCCATCCTGTTGTCCCCATTAGTCACCTTTGCAACCATCAAGCCAGAGTCACCAGTTGTTTTAAGAATTGGCGAATAAACAGACCTTCTCTTTTTGTACACTTCCCTTTTGATTCTTAACAGTAACTCCAAGGGGTACCCTCGGTCCAAAAACAAACATCAATTTGTAGATTTCTTTCCTAAATACCTCGTCATCACTGACAAGTCTGGAAACACGCACCATTTGACCCTTGGCCACCCCTTTCCTCTGATGGAATGGGTGACAACTCCTAAAGTGCAACAATGAGTTGGAGTAACTGTCTTTCCTAAAGATGGTACTCGATAAGCCAGATGATTCTTTAACTAAAGTAATGTCTAAATAGTTGGTACAAACCATATTCCACACATAAGTGAACTTTAAAAATTCCGTAGTGGAACCAAGATACTCAACAAATTCACCAGCACTAGATTCATCACCGTCCCATAAAATCAGTAGGTCATCAAGAAACCTATTGCACATCACAATTTTCTGCTTAAATCTTGAGGGAAAAACATGAGCTCTCTCCCATGCTAACAAAACTAAGTTAGCAAACACAGGGGCACATTTCGCCCCCATAGCAACCCCCGAACATTGCTGATATAACTCACCCTCAAATTTCATGAAATTGTTTTTAAGAATTATTTCCATGAGGTCATAAAGCAAATTGATCTTCCCCTTGTCAACAGATTTGCTAGCATTAAGTCTTTCAAAAAACATTTCCAAACCTAGTTCCTGTGGGATAACTGAAAAAAGGTTGACTACATCAATAGTCAAGAAACCAAAAGAGTTGACATCTCTATTACATCCCCTTAGTCTTTCCAAACAATGCCACGAGTCTCTCAAAATGTGAGAGACTTCCCCCAGTGCTGATTTAGAGTATTCATCAACATATGCAGAAAGTGGCTCAGTTTTAGACCCCCTAGCGGCCACAATTGGTCTAAATTGTAATTTGTCAGTCCCTTTGTGAACCTTGGGGATACCAAAAATCTTTGGTATTGTAGGAAACTTAACAGTGAGGTAGTCATATTCGGTTTCGCAAATAACACCCTGGTATAGTGCATCCAATAGAAATAAATCAATCTTCTGGTATGCCCTATTGATTTCATTAACAGAAACCCTGGTGTAAGTGCTTTCATTGTCTAAAAGCTCCATCATGTTTGAAATATAATCAGTCGTATTCATGAGAACCATCCCCCCACCTTTGTCAGGTTTCATGCACCTAATGTGCCTAGAGGTTTTCAGTTCCTTAAGAACTAACCTCTCATCATCAGATAAATTGTCAGGAATGGCACTTTTGTTCGAACAAATCCTCCTGAGATCATTCTCCATTAACTTCTCCAGAATAGCAATCTCTGGGTTGTGTGGAGAATAAAGGTGCTCTTTCTTTTTAACCTAGCCAAACTTCCATTGTTGACAGTTTCATTGTGTTGCTGATCAGTTGCAAAATACAGTTGCAAGTTCAACCTCCTCATATATAACCTCATAGCAATCAATACCTCTGCAATATCCAACCTGAAGTTAGGGACAAATTTAATACCCTTGCTGAATAAACCAAAATGAGTATCTGTTAAATCAACATCAGTGTAGTTGTATATAAAAAAAGCATGTTTCTGTACTATGACACATTTTGAAACACCCTCCTCAATAGTATCACACTGAACCAACTGGTCACTATCAAAAAGTTGTGCATCAAAAAAATCATGTTTGTCAGCTGAACTACTGCTAACTAAAACTACAGACTCAGTGTTAACAACTGAAGAAACATTGTCATTTCCTCCACATGTGTTAACCCAAAATTCCTTATCACCCGTTACAATAGTTTGGGCACCCTTGTCAACATTCAAACAATTGAAAGAATCAAGAAACAATCAAAGAATCATCTGGCTTATCGAGTACCATCTTTAGGAAAGACAGTTACTCCAACTCACTGTTGCACTTTGGGAGTTGTCACCCATTCCATCAGAGGAAAGGGGTGGCCAAGGGTCAAATGGTGCATATTTCCAGACTTGTCAGTGATGACGAGCTATTTAGGAAAGAAATCTACAAATTGATAGGTTTGCTTTTGGACTGAGGGTACCCCTTGGAGTTACTGTTAAGAATCAAAAGGGAAGTGTACAAAAAGAGAAATAGAAGTTATGTTCTTACCATAACGTTCCATGTTAGTTGTCTTCTTCTCGCCTTCTTCTTGCTGGATGGGTTCGGAGCCGACCTCGGCTCCGACTTGGCCACTCTAAAAGCTCGAGAGTTGGTTCCACCGGCTCGAGGCTCCCCTTATATCCCACAATGCTAGGCGAGAGTTACCTCAGATCTCGTTTGTAAGCTAAACCCAGCTTATATAGTAACAGTATAACTATAAACAGAGTCCACCTCTAACAACAGGAAGAAAGAAGGGTGACCTACATCCTGACCCAGAAAATATGCCCAACAGCATATGTCTTAAGAAAGAGGTGGTAGAAAGAGAGGTCACGATCACAACTCCTCTAGGTCTGTCCAGGCCAGGGGGAAGGAGGGTGGGGCTTAAGAAGAAGGTGAGAAGAAGACAACTAACATGGAACGTTATGGTAAGAACATAACTTCTATATGTTAAGTTGTCTATCTCGCCTTCATTCTTGCTGGATGGGACCGCGTCCCTAGCACCTTGTCCCGGGTGGCCTAACGGAACAGACTCCTGAGAACAGTGGAACCAAAGTTAGCTCTATGCCTAGAAGCTAAGTCCAACTTATAATGAGAAATGAAAGTGTGAGGAGTAGCCCAAGTAGCCGCTGCACAAATGGTGTCAATAGGCAGTCTGTCTTGGAAAGCTAAAGAAGTAGCCAAAGCTCTGGTGGAATGAGCCTTAGGTTTACCAGGCAGCTTTTGATGTCTAATCTCATATACAAGGGAAATCAATGATGTTAGCCATCTGGATAATGATACCTTTGAAACTGAAAGTCCCTTTCTGCTCTCCGCATAGGAGATAAACAGCTGATCAGATTTTCTGAACTGTTTAGTTCTATCCAAGTAGTACCTCAATTGACGGTGAACATCCAGGCAGTGTAATTTTGTTCAGACCTATTGGAGTATTCTGGAAAAAAGACTGGTAGATCAATGGATTGATTCAGATTTGATGCAGATACCACTTTAGGCAAAAAGGATGGGTTAGTTCGTAAGGATACTCTGTCCTTATGAAACAAAAGATAAGGAGGACGACAACTGAGTGCTTGAAGTTCTGAAACTCTTCTAGCTGATGTAATAGCTACCAGAAAAAGAGTTTTCCATGATAACAATTTTAAGGAACAGGAAGCTGCAGGTTCGAAAGGGGGAAGAATCAAAGAAGCAAGAACTAAATTTAGGTCCCAAGGAGAAGGAGGATTTCTTATAGGAGGTCTGAGAAGAAAAACTCCTTTCAAAAAGGCTTTGCAAAGTTTGTGGGACATTAGGGCAGATTCAGCAATACCCACATGAAAGTTAGAAATAGCTGCCAATTGAACTTTAAGTGTAGAGGGAGATGAACCTGCATGGAAGAGTTCAGCTAGAAAATCAAGGACTAGTTGGATGGAAGCGGTGAAAGGATCTATGTCCTTTTCTTGTGCCCAATATGAGAAGCGTTTCCACTTACTCAAATAAATCTTTCGAGTGGAAGATTTATAGGAAGCTATCAATATATCTCTAACAGAGTGAGATAATTGAGGAAGCCTGGCTAAGGTAGGAACTGGAGGAACCAAGCAGTGAGGTTCAGAGAGGGGAGGGAGCGATGAAACTGACCCGACTGATGGATCAAAAGATCTGGAACTAGGTCCAGCTTCCACGGTCGCTCCAAGAGAAAACGATGTAGAAAGGGGAACCACACTTGTCGAGGCCAGTAAGGAGCAATGAGGATCAATGAGGCCTTCTGAGCGATAGCTTTCTGAATTACTTGAGAGATCAGTGGAAAAGGAGGAAATGCATACAGAAGTCCCCGGGGCCAAACTTGGACTAGAGCGTCTCTGCTGGGTTGGCCTGGTAAAGGGAACAGAGTGAAAAATTCTCTGCACTTGCTGTTTTGGGGAGTAGCAAAAAGATCGCAGCAAGGCTGACCCCACTTGAGAAAAATTTCTCTCACCACAGAGTCTTTCAGAGACCACTCGTGAGGCATGAGAATAGCTCTGCTCAACTTGTCCGCAATATGATTGGACTTCCGGGATGTGCGTTGCTATCAGAAAACGCTGAGAAGAAATCGCCCATTGCCACAGTCTGAGTGCTTCTCGACACAGGGGTATGATCTGGTTCCGCCTTGTTTGTTGATGTACCACACTACAGACATATTGTCTGTCTGGATTGCAATTGTTCCCAAGGGAAGAGAGTCTTGAAGGGCTTGCAACGCTAAAAGCACTGCTCTCATCTCCAGAACATTTACGTGCAAGTGGCATTCGTTTGGTTGCCATGTGCCCTGGACTGTCCTGCCCTGATAATGCCCCCCCCACCCGATCAGGGAGGCATCCGTTGTCAGTGTAGCAACCGGAGGAGGTGGCACAAAAGGTCTTCCGACAGGAGATGGGGAAGACATCCACCACATGAGATGCTTTTTGCATGCCTGCGTGATCACAATGGTGTGAGACATTGGAAGTTCCTGGTATGACCATTGAGTAAAAAGCATCCACTGAAGGATCCGCATGTGGTATCTGGCTAATGGAAGGAGAGGTATGGCCGCTGCCATAATTCCCAACACCTTTAGAACTAACCTGGCTTTGATTCTGTTGTTGTTGAGAAGGAGTGATACCAATTTGTGAATGTCTGATATCCTTTGATGTGTTAGCCTTGCAGACATGTTTATCGTATCTAGATTTGCGCCTATGTAGGTAATAGTACGACAAGGCGACAAAACAGACTTTTCGCAATTTATTGAAATACCCAGTTTTTGACAAACGCGAAAAGTATAATCTCTGGCCATCAGAAGGAGATGCTTGGTGGGAGCTGTGAGGAGCCAGTCGTCCAAATATGGAAACACCTGGAATCCTTGTCGTCTCAGGTGAGAAGCTACCACTGCCATGCATTTGGTAAACACCCGGGGGACAGTGGTGAGACCAAAGGGCAGGGCCCTGAACTGAAAATGACTGGTTCCCAGCCTGAAGCGGAGGAATCTTCTGGAGCGTCTGTTCATTTTTATGTGATAGTACGCATCCCGAAGGTCTATAGAGCACATCCAGTTTCCTTTGCCCAAAAGGGGAAGGATGGATTGCAGCGTGACCATCCGAAATCTTGTTTTCTTGACTGATTTGTTCAAGACACTGAGATCCAAAATCAGTCTCCAGTCCCCTGTTTTCTTTGGAACTAAAAAGAACCTTGAGTAGATTCCGGATCCTTGTTGGTCTACTGGCACTGGCTGAATTGCTCGTTTTGCAAGCAGTTTTGAAATTTCCAAAGCTGCTAGATCCCTTTGAGCGGGTGGAACATCTGGAAGGGATTTTTTTTGACTGATTTGGAAAGCGAAGAAAGGGGATAGAATAGCCTTCGGAAATGATGGACTGTACCCATTTGTCTTGAGTCAGGGATAGCCAGGCTTCTGGGTACAGTGACAATCTTCCCGACTGCCTCCCAAGATGGGCAGTCGGGCAAAACCTCAGGGATGCTGAAAGGGCTTTTCAGGGAAGGCTTCCCGATTGCCCTGGTTCTGCGGACCCCCCCTGCCCCTAGGGCGACGTCTACCATTGTTATTCCCACCTCTGCCTTTGGTAGGAAAACGACTCTGTGCGTCAGGCGAAGTCCCTTGAGATTGTTTACGGAACCACATCTTTCCACCCTTCTGGCCTTTGGGGTAAGGCCTAGAAGGGGTCGAAAAACGGACTCCGACGGCAGAAAGGGTCTTGCCATCAGTCTTGCACCTAGTCAGGGTTTCTTTCACTTGAGGACCAAAGAGGGATGATCCATCAAAAGGGGAGTTCGTGAAAGACGTCTTGAAAGGGTCCGCAAAATTGCATAGCCGCATCCAGGCGTGCCTACGTAAGGCCACACCTGTCCCTGCGGCTCTGCTCGACACCTGTCCCTGCGGCTCTGCTCGCTCCATCAGCCGCGTAAGAAAGGAGGCGCATGGAGGAGTTGGATATGGAATTAAGGGTAGCCAGCTGCGTGCTCATCTTGTCTTGGAAACCCGCAGCTGTAGGATCCTTTAACATTTCACTCGCTTCCTTGATCAGGTCCCTTTGAAGACGAGTAAAATGGCACAGGTAGTTCAGCGAACGCATGGTAAATGTCGCTGAGGAGAACATCCGCTTCCCGTACCTATCCATGGACCTAGATTCCTTGTTAGGTGGATGGACAGGTACTGAAGGATCAGCTAGTTCCTTCTTTGTGGCAGCAGCTACCACCATAGCATCCACAGAAACTCCTTTTGTTAGAAATTGCTTGTCTGCTGGAGCTGTTATGTACTTAGAAGGTCTCCTGGGAGTGGGGTCCACTGAATCAGGAGCCGTCCATGCCTTCTTAGCAACCACCTGCATGAGGGGGTCGAAGGAGCGGGACACCCAGGAGGTGGAAGGATGAGAGCCAAACGCCTCAAGATACACAGATTCGTCCTCCGAAGGGTTGAGGGCTGGCCAATTTCCCCTCTGTTTCAGGATCTCCAGAATGTCTGCAAATGAGACATCTTCAGAAGGGGAACGGGGGGAACCCTCAGAATCATCCAAATCTGTGTCTGATGTGATGGACTCAGGTGAGTCAATGTGTTTCCTCTTACACTTCCTCTTCCGAGGGGGCTCTTCTGCCAAATCAGGAGAGGCCTCGGAAGAGGATGAAATCCCCACAGGGGTTTCCTGAGGAGCTGGCTCTCTGCGGTCCGGGATGAGGGAGTGAGTCGACTTACCCTGAGGCACCATAGAGGGAGGGGCGGACGGAGCCGACTGTGGAGTAGAGCCAGGCTCTAACACACTCCGCATGACCTCAAATGCACCCCTGTCAGGCAGAGCCAGAGGTCCCCGCTCCGAAGAGCTAAGAACCCCCCTCGGCACCGACAGTGATGGCTCCGAGGCCGATGTCGGAGCCGAACTCACCAGCGCCGAAGCCCCGAGAGGGAGAGGGGTGTCGGACAAGGGTCCGATGCCACTCACCCCCTCGGAGCCGACGAGGGAAGTCCGGCGCCGAGATTCCTCCAAAGAAGAAAACGGAGCCGACGACGGAGCCGAAGACAATTGTATCAGCTCCGACGTAATCACAGTCTCGGTTCCGACACGACCCGGCTCCGAACTCAAAAGAGTCGAAGGAGGAAAATGTTGATGGACCGGGGCAGGCATCGACTGATGAGTCGGGCTCTGAAGCATCTGGGCCAGTGCCTCGGACTTAAGTAGTCGACTCACTACCCTCTGAAGGTCATGATCCGACAGCCTCGATGACCTAGAGGAGTGAGACCTTTGGCTCCGTTCAGACAGCAGGGGAGATCCTGGAGCCGAATGAACGGAGCCAAGAGATGGTGACCTCGACCTCTTCCTAGTTGTCGGCTCCGAAGGTCTGGTCGGAGCCGACACGGGAACTTCTATAACCTCGGGTCCCGCCCGGGCCGAGGGAGCCACAGAAACTGTGGACTGAGACTTATCGGCTCCAGCCGGAGCCGATAAAGGCAAAGGTTGAGAAACCTGAGGTCTCGGCTCAGAAGCCGGAGCCAAAGACCTTGCCTTAGAGGGCTTCCCTGTTGAAACAGACAGGGAATCCTCTGGCTTAAGTAAGCCTCTAAGAATCAGTTTATTCTTTCTTTCCTGCAGGACCCTGGGGCTGAAGCCATGGCACACAGCACAGGAGTCCTGCAGGTGCAAAGGCCCCAGACAATATACACAAGAAGTGTGAGCGTCTGTCAGAGACATTTTCTGACAGCACGCATCACACTTCTTGAATCCGGAGACCTTTGCTTCTTTAGACATTTTTGTTATAACAGGTGTACACAAACACGTACACAGACACACTAGTTACACCCTGTCAAAATTAACTTATAATAAAAAACAGTGCTAGAATTTTAATAAAATAATTCACACACACTCCACTAGGGAAGGAAAGGCCAAAGGCCCAAGGGAAGAACCTAAGGTTCTTGAGGGAAAAAAATGGAAAATTTTTGGAAAGGTATAAAAAGTTTTCTAACTACACTAAACTAAGAAAAAAAAAAAAATATTAAATTAAAGGGGTTTTTAAAGACTGATTTCACTAAGAAATAGTACTTACCAGGAACCGGTAGAAAAACCAACCTCGAAGCTGTAGCGGCAAACGAGATCTGAGGTAACTCTCGCCTAGCATTGTGGGATATAAGGGGAGCCTCGAGCCGGTGGAACCAACTCTCGAGCTTTTAGAGTGGCCGAGTCGGAGCCGAGGTCGGCTCCGAACCCATCCAGCAAGAATGAAGGCGAGATAGACAACTTAACATGGTATGTTTATTCGCCGATTCTTAAAACAACTGGTGACTCTGGCTTGATGGTTGCAAAGGTGACTAATGGGGACAACAGGATGGATGGTTCAGCTTTTATTTTGAAATTTAATGACAAATCAGATGAGATTGGTGCTTGTTTGAGGAGTGCTTGGTTCAACGCACTAAGTATTGATACAAAAAGGGTCATTGGTGACAAGCCATTGATTGTTTTTAGTAAAGGACAAAATGTTAAAACAGTTTTGGAAAAGGCTAGTAGGCATGTTAAATCAAGGATGATCAAATGTGGGTCCTGTAAATGTTGTAGATTTATTGCAGAAGGGGCCTACATTTGTGTACTTGGTTTTGGAAGAACTATAGCTTGTCCAGGAATTTGTAGTTGCAACACTAAGAATTTAGTTTACGTGGCTTCTTGCATGACCTGTGACGCTTTCTATGTAGGAATGACTACACGAAAACTTAAGGACAGGATTATGGAACACACTAGGTCAATAAAGAAAAAAGATGTGCACAATGCTTTGTTTTTGCACACCAGTTATTGTCCCAATTTTACTAAGTTTTTGTTCTTTGTAGTTGATAGAGTGCATCATGAGGCAGGGGGAGATATTAAAAACAGGGTTGCCTTTTTAGAGACTGAATGGCAATTGCGACTGAATGCTATGAGGTACCTGGTCTTAATGATAATATTTCCCTTAAGCCCATTTTGAAATACAAGTCAGCTATTATCTAAGTGTTACATTACACTACACTTAATAGGAATTGTTTGCACATTCAAGCAAATTGTCTAATGTTTTACACATACAGTTTTATTAAGGATGTGTGTATTTTTTAATGTATGAATTTGTGTGGGGGGGTTTAACAGGTGTTTTCATAAGCACATTTCTTTACAAGCATTTTTTGTGTAAAAAATATGTTTTGTGAGCTTCATTTTAATCAATTTTAATTAACTAATTATGATGTCATGACCAATTAGTGGGGTGTGTGGGTATATATTGTGTGTGTTTTTAGTGTTTCAAATGACTCTGATGATGCCATGTTAATGGTGAAAGCGCTAAGTCTAGGTTTGTAACAATAAACTGGTTTTCGTAAGTGAACTTCGTTGTTTTGGTGATCTGTGGAGCAGTGGTTGTGGCATTTCGTATTTTACACTTTGTGAACATCTTTGGAGCAGTGGATAACCCAAAGGGTAAGGCAGATAACTGATCATGTTATCCAGATAAACAAAACCTTAATAAACGCCTGAAAATATTAATAGGGGTGTGATTATATGCATTTTTCAATTTCAGGTTGCTAGAAAACTCAAGTACGGAGGAAGAGGTAATAAGTTGTGAAGTGAAAGCATTTTTACTTGAGCACTATCACAAACTGATTCAGAAAAGAAAAATCCAAAACTGGTCTCCAAGAGTTTTCTTTTTTTTGGCACTAAAATCATTCTCCTAACTGAAGAGGAGGAACAGCTTATATTACTCCCTGCTACAGCATATGATGTAATACAGGAAGAAAGAGAAGAATGTGGTCTACCTGATGAAGGAATCCCCCTGCAAAAGAGGAATTTCCTCTGACTGCCATCTGAATCCTACACAGATCACATTCAGAACCTATTTGTCTGCAACAATCTGTTGACAAAGATGGAAAAAGAGATTCATACTTTCTGGACAGGACCAAGGGCTGTCAGGCTGGTGTGTGTGTGTGTGTGTGTGTGTGTGTGTGTGTGTGTGTGTGTGTGTGTGTGTGTGTGTGTGTGTGTGTGTGTGTGTGTGTGTGTTGTGTGTGTGGTAGTGGGTCCATCATATAATCATTCTGATTTATTTGGCTGTGCTTTTGTTCTGGGGGATCCTGCTTTCTTCTCGGAATCTCCCTGCATTATTTTTTAAATATCTGCTTACCAGCATTCTGAAGAGAATGTTTATTGCGTTTTAGACAAAATTAGATGAGGGAGCAGAGAATCAACTGTAGAAAAATTTAGAGGAGGGGTTAAAAATCTGAAAGATTACCTGAATCAGCTTACCTCTCTCATCACAGTTTTTGATAGCCTCTGCCATAGAGTTTAAAATCTAAATCTTTCTTCAAGAGAGAATTCAAGTGTGGGGTCATTTATTGCACTGTTCTGACTAGTTTGCTACTTGTGTATCTCTGCTACCTTTAAACTAAAACAAAAAAATCTTGCTTTTTTCCCACTTTCTGAAATTTAAAAAAGTTCAGTTACAGATTTGCTGTTCTGAACTGTTTGTAAGTTTCTTGGAGGCCAGTGCTTGCTTGGGCTAAAGGGAAGTTTCTGTGTTCATCAGTGGCAGTGATTAACACAGAACAGCCTGCCTGCCCCTGTAGGAGTGGTTACTGTCTGGAAACATTTTGAGCTAATTCCCAGCTCTTTCAAGTTCCCTGCCTTAAAACCTGCTTTTGCACGATTTTGCACATAGCGCAGCATCGGGCAGCACCGCTTAAACGGGTTTAAATTATTCCTGGCTCCACAAAGTCTGCCCTTCACTTTTTCCCTTAGAACTGTTCTAAATCTCAAAGTTAGCACTCTATTTTTATTCTAAAGCCCTGCACTTGATCTTATAAGTAATCTTATAAGTAAACACTACCTAAAGCACTACACCCTCTTATACTCGTTATAAGTACTTGGCTCCCTACTGGTCCTTTCTGATCAGTCAAAAACTGTTCCTTATACTGTTCTGGCATGTCCAATAGTCAGTTTCGGGTTTACTCTCCAGTCCAGCTGGTGAATCTGGGTATCTTGAGGCAATGTTACAACTGCCTTATGTACACAGACCACCCTCCCCTCCTCCCATCAAACTCAAATATATATGAGAAATGCAACTATATAGCCAAACTGGAGGCTGAGCTCTCTCAACCCACCACTGGCACAGTCAGTCAGGAGGAGAAGGTAACCACACACACCACTATTCCAGTCTCACATAGACCTATCACATCAGCAAACCAAACACATAAACACACAAAAACATACTTGGAGGCTCTAAATAAAAATCTGCCAAAGCAGCAGAGACCTCCAAAGCAGACATCCAAGCAACTGCTACCCCGCAACAATACCCACGTATCACATATTTCACAAAGTCAGTATGCCACACAGCCACAGCCGTTAAGGCTAAACAACACAACTAACACACTTGTAATAGGGGACTCTATTTTCAGACATACACTGACGTCCCACTCACCAGACTGAACAAGGAGAAGGTCACTGTAAGTTGCCTGTCAGGTGCCAGGATCCGCCACATAACACAAGCACTCAGGTCACTTCAAAGCAAGTACAAATATGACTCTGTCATTGTCCATGCTGGTGTGAATGACCTGAGACGTGCCTCCCTGGACTACATGAAAAGAGACATAGAGGAGCTCTCTGATCATGTAGCCCAGACCGGTATGACCCTGACCTTGAGTAGCATCTTGCCCTCACCAAGAATAATGCCACAGTATAAAGACAAAATTATCAATTTTAACAACTGGCTAAAGTATTGGTGTCATTCTAAGGGGATTCAGTGTCTTGTCAACCTGGAATGACATGCTTGACAAGCCACGTTGCTTCGCTAGGGACGGCTTGCACCTGTCACCCCTGGGCTTTCGAATACTGGCTAAGGCTCTTGCCACCCCCATAGTGCCTTTTTTAGGCAAGGCTCAAAAGACAAACCCACCTCCATAGACAACACAAGAGAAAAAAAACTAAGGGTAATGCTGCTCAACGCCAGAAGTCTAAACCTCAAGATGCATGCACTCGAGGCTCTCCTCAATATGGAGAATATCGATATCTGTGCAGTGACAGAGACCTGGTTTAAGGCACCAGAGAGCACCCCAGCACTACCAGGTTATATCTCATACCATGCTTTTCGGCCCCAAAACTCAGACCAAACCACAAAAGGAGGAGGAGTATCCATATTCATCAAAGATGCCCATACCTCCAGGTTAGTGGCACTACACGAAGCATCGGAGACCATCCATGTACAGTTAACAGTGGGAAAAACTGCCTTTCAGTTTGTAGCCTGCTACAGACAACCCTCCCAAACTCAGGAACCCCACTCGGCCTTCCTGAGAACACTGGAGAATATGAAGGTCTCTCCAAACACAATAATATTGGGTGACTTCAACTACCCAAACATCGACTGGGAAAACTACTCAAGCCCCAACACCCTTGCCCAATGGTTCCTAGAATTTATAAACTCAAATGCTATGGAACAACTGGTCACCACTCCCACAAGAGGGGATAACATATCTGATCTGGTCATCACCAACATGGGGACTCTATGTTCCACACCAGAGGTATGTCCCTCATTGGTAAGATCAGACCATAAATTAATCTCACTGGACTTCCATATCCCATCCCCACCCCCAGCCAAGGAAATCACGGTGAAAAATTTCTCTAAAGCAAATTTCACACTTCTCAAAACCGAGGTGGAATCCTTCAAAGCCACCGGGCCAGTGGAAAATACTGCCCAAACAGCAGAATCCTTTACAAATGCATTTTATGGACACCTACAGGAATGCATGGATCGTGCTATCCCAAATAAAACCAAGACTCACTCCTCCAAAGGCAGGAGGCCAGTCTGGTGGACTCTGGCCATAAATAAGCTATACAACAAAAGGAGGAAGCTACTACATGATACAGCAAAATCTCAAAAAGGGAAGGCATCTCTGATCAGTACTAGCAAAAAACTATGATCCCTCATAAAATTATCTAAGGCCAGCTTCAAAAGAAAAAGTGCACAAGACACTAAAGATAATCACAGGGCCTTCTTTAGTTATGTCAGGAATCTGGGGGGCAACTCCCAGATATGCTCTGAGTTAGTACAAAATGACAAAAAATACACTGATCCCACAGACATTGCCAACATCCTGGCAGACAGGTTCAGTGCAAATCCCCCCCCTTCCCCCCCAAAAGACCAAATGTCTATCCCAACAGAATGTAGCCTCCCTGACATCACAAATGCACAGGTGAGAGCTGCCCTCTCCAAAGCAAAAAATACAGCATCAATGGGACCAGATGGTGTCCCGGGTTGCGTCTTACACGAGCTCCAAGAAGAGCTAAACCCTCACATAAAGTCACTGTTCAATCTCAGCCTTGTTACAGGATATGTACCCAAGGAATGGCGTACAGCAACGGTGGTCCCGCTATGCAAAGCTACGGAGCATATCATCATGGAACTATTAAATAAGGACATTGGTAACCTCCAGACACTGGATCCCACCCAATTCGGCTTTGTTAAGGGCAGATCTTGCCTCTTGAACCTGGTCGACTTCTTTGAAACAGTTACCAAGGCCATAGATGAAGGGAAGGTAGTCCACATGGCCTACCTGGACCTCGCAAAAGCCTTTGACACAATACCCCACTCAGGCATCATAAATAAGCTCATCAGCTTAAATATCAACCCCTATGTCACAAGATGGGTTGCAAACTGGCTCAGAGATAGAACCCACATGGTCAGTATTGCAGGTAACATGTCAGACTCCAAACCAGTTACAACCGGCATCCCACAAGGCTCAGCCCTGGGACCTCTCTTGTTCAGTATATACTTCTCTGAGGTACAGACTAATACGGGAGGACTATGGCTGACCAAGTTCACAGATGACTGCAAACTGGGCACCATAATCGACTCTCCGGCTGACACAAGCATCCTCCAAAAGGGTCTCACAGAGACGGATAACTGGTGCCAGAGCCATGGCCTTAAGCTAAATGCCAAAACGTGCATAGTCATCCCATTCGGGAAAAACAAAGTGCCCACAAATTACCACATAGGTGGTAATCCATTAAGTACGGAAGAAGTAATTAGGGATTTGGGGACCCAAGTAGATAGAAACCTCTCTTTTTGACAATCACATTGCCAGAGTGGTTAGAAGGACCTTCTATATAGCCCACCTTATCACGAAAGGGTTCACATCTAGAACAAGAGAGGTCATTGTGCCCCTCTGCTCATCACTCATCAGGCCCATAATTGAATACAATGCCTCATTTGGGATGTACCTTACCCGACACCTGCAGCAACCGGAGAGGCCCCAAAAGGGACTCAAACAGATGCCCTATGCAGTTCGGCTAAAGAAACTCCAGCTCTACTCAGTTGGTTACCGCCTACTCAGAGGTGATCTATGCCTGACGTATAAAGCCATGTCCAACCCAGAGTTAATGGACATGCTCCACCTCAGGAAATCCAAATCCGTTAGAGCTACATGCTCCAGGGACTTAAACCTCAGCACAGAAATAAATAGGACATGCTGGAGGGACAGATTCATATCCCAGAGGCTGCCCTCACTCTGGAACAGAATCCCAGTCCATGTTAGGTAGAGCCCCTCACTGACCCTCTTCAAGAGAAATCTTGACGAGTGGATGGGAGATCGTAAGTTCACTCCTGGGATATCTTCTGTGTCCCTGCTAGACAGGGGCATAGTAAACTAACCTTAAAAGAGCTATCTTCTGTGACCTACTCTACAGAGGCACAGTAAACTGATCTAAAAGGGTGGCGAAAGACAAACACACTCTGGCTAGGCTTGTAAATGCCCCAGGGCAGATAGCCTAGTATAAACCTATGAACCTATGAACTTATGAAAGAGGAATCCCTTTCTATTTTAGCAAAAGCTACCTTAGATGATGGGTGAAAAGCCTACAAAACACTCTGAGATAAGCTAATAAATTATTTCTGTTCAGAGTAATTGATACAAGAGAAGATAAATGTTTAGTTTTCTCTCTCTTATTGTCAAGAAACTGTGGGAAAATGAATCAGTATTGGCAACAATAGCTTCCCAGGGAATGGGAACAACATTCTGATTAAACAGAGCCACATTTCCTGCCCCTTCTCCCATGACTAACAAGACTGACTCTCCCTTGCCCACAGAGGGGACCTTGACAGACACAGAGAACTCGGATAACCCCTGGTCCATGGTAGCAGTATGGACTACTCCAGAGGGATCCGAAGCAAAAGATGAGTGGTCTGAGGATCCAGATTTGTCCATAGCAGAGTCATCCACCTATAGCCAAAGTAGATTTCCAGCCTACTGTGGTGGCAAAGGCTGCTTAAGAATCGTTTTCTCTTTTTGTGGCTAGAAAAAAGGTCTGCTCGAGGAACTGGTAGCTTGTTCCACGGTCAAGTAAAAATGGTTCTTGTTTCCCTGGAAAGCTAAGCAGCAATAGCTGGTAAAACAGGAAAGCAGCAAAAAGTAACTTTTTCCCAGAAAAAAACAGTAAAAATCACTTCAAACTCTTTCTCCAGCCTCAAAAATTGAAATAAATACAGTTTTGTCCACAGATAAAGTAGTTTTAAATAAGAAGTTATGTACCTACCACAACGTTCCATGTTAGTTGTCTTCTTCTCGCCTTCTTTCTTGCTGGATGGGTTCGGAGCCAATCCTCGGCTCCGACTCGGCCAATACTAAAGCTCGAGAGCTAATTCCACCGGCTCGAGGCTCCCCTATATCCCACAATGCTAGGTGGTAACTACTCAGATCTCGTTTGATAACTAAACCAAGCAGTTCTGGTCTCCACAGTATGGAGAAAAAAGAACCCACCTCTATATAAACCTGTATGTAAGCTACCACAAACATAAAAGGGAGAATAGAGGTGGTAGAACATGTGGGAAGGAAAACCCCAAAGGAAGATCCCAAAATTTCCTATCGGTCTGTCCAGGCTAGGGGGAAGGAGGGTGGGACGCAAGAAAGAAGGCGAGAAGAAGACAACTAACATGGAACGTTATGGTAGGTACATAACTTCTTAATGTTAAGTTGTCAATCTCACCTTCATTCTTGCTGGATGGGACCGTGTCCCTAGCACCTTATTCTGGGTGGCCTATCGGAACAGACTCTTGAGAATAGTGGAACCAAAGTTGGCACGGTTTCTGGAGGCCATATCCAATTTGTAATGTAAAATAAAGGTATGAGGAGAAGCCCATGTGACTGCTGCACAAATGGAATCTATTGGCAGCCTGTCCTGAAAGGCTACAGATGTAGCTAATGCCCTAGTTGAATGAGCTCTAGGTCTTGAAGGCAGCTTTTGATGTCTGATTTCATAGATGAAGGTAATTATAGAGGTAAGCCATCTTGAAAAGGACACTTTAGTAACTGGAAGGCCCAATTTCCCTTCCGCATAAGACAGGAAAAGCTGATCAGATTTCCTGAACTGTTTAGTCCTGTCTAAATAATATCTAAGTTGGCGGTGAACATCTAGAAAATGTAACTTTTGTTCCGACCTGTTGGAATAATCAGGGAAGAAGACGGGGAGATCAATCGTCTGGTTTAGGTTTGCCTCAGAGGAAACCTTAGGTAAGAAGGACGGATTAGTCTGGAGGGACACCCTGTCTTTGTGGAAAACTAAGTAAGGAGGACGACTGCACAGAGCATGAAGTTCAGATACCCTTCTAGCTGAAGTTATGGCTACTAGGAAAAGTGTTTTCCATGAGAGCAACTTAAGAGGGCATGAAGCCGCTGGTTCGAAGAGGGGGAGAATCAAGGATGCTAGGACCAAATTCAAGTCCCATTGAGGTGGGGGATCTTTGATTGGGGGCTTGAGCAGAAAAACACCTCTTAAAAGGGCTTTGCAGAGCTTATGGGACATGATACTGGAGTCTGAGACACCTACATGAAAGTTAGATATAGCAGCTAGTTGTACTCTAATGGTAGATGAGGAAGAGCCTAAATGAAAGAGCTCTGCCAGAAAGTCTAGGATAGACTGGATAGGTGCAGTGAAGGGGTCTATATTTTTTGATGCTGCCCAGAAGGAAAAACATTTCCACTTACTATTATAAATCTTCCTGGTAGAAGACTTGTGAGAGGCTATCAGGATGTTTGGGACCGAATGAGAGATTAAGGGAAGCCTGGCTAGTGTAGGAATCAGAGAAACCACGCTGTGAGGTTGAGAGATTGAAGGGAGTGGTGCAGCTGGCCCGACTGGTGGGTCAACAGATCTGGCACCGGCTCCAGATGCCAAGGCTGCTCCAACAGGTAATGATGGAGGAACGGAAACCATATCTGTTGAGGCCAGTAAGGGGCAATGAGGATCATTGTAACTCTCAAGGCGATAGCTTTCTGAATTAATTGAGATATCAGTGGAAAAGGGGATAAAGCATACAGAAGTCCCCGGGGCCAATCGTGGACTAGAGCGTCTCTGGTGGGATGGCCTGATAACAGGAAGAGAGGGAAGAAGTCGTGACACTTGCTGTTTTGGGGAGTAGCAAAAAGATCGCAGCAAGGCTGGCCCCATCTTTGGAAGACTTCTTCCAGCACTGATTTCTTTAGAGACCACTCGTGGGGCATGAGAATGGCCCTGCTCAACTTGTCCACAATCACGTTGGACTTCCCGGGAATGTGCGTTGCTATCAGAAAACGCTGAGAAGAAATCACCCACTGCCAAAGTCTGAGTGCCTCTCGACATAAGAGGTAGGACCTGGTTCCGCCCTGTTTGTTGATGTACCACACTACGGACATGTTGTCCATCTGAATTGCAATAGTCCCTGTGGGAAAAGAGTCCTGAAGGGCTTGCAACACTAAAAGCACTGCTCTCATCTCTAAGACATTTATGTGCAAGTGGCACTCAAAAGGTTGCCACATGCCCTGGACTATCCTGCCCTGATAATGCCTCCCCCCACCCGATCAGGGAGGCGTCCGTTGTTACCGTGGTGACTGGGGGGATGAAAGGTCTGCCCTGGAGAACTTGAGGTGATGTGATCCACCAAGACAGGTGATTCTTGCATGACTGAGTTATTAGGATGATGTGAGACATCGGGAGCTGTTGGAAGGACCATTGAGTAAACAGCATCCACTGGAGGATTCTCATGTGGAAACGAGCTAAGGGGAGAAGGGTGATAGTAGCTGCCATGAGTCCTAATACCTTCAAGACTACCCTGGCTTTGACCTTGTTGCATTGTAGTAGAAGGTAAACTTGTTTGTGGATATCTAACACTCTTTGCTCTGTAAGTCTGGCGGAAATATTGAGTGTGTCTAAGGTGGCGCCTATAAAGGTAATAGATTGACAAGGCAGATTTTTCGAAATTTATTGAAATGCCTAGAGCTTGGCAAGTTTGGATGGTGAAGTCTCTGGATAGAACCAGTTGATGTCTGGTGGTGGTGGTAAGGAGCCAGTCATCCAAATATGGAAACACCTGGAATCCTTGACGTCTCAAGTGAGCCGCGACTACTGCCATGCATTTGGTAAACACTCGGGGGCTGTAGTGAGACCAAAGGGCAGGGCTCTGAACTGGTAGTGACTGGCTCCCAGCCTAAAGCGGAGAGACCTCCTGGAGCGTCTGTGCATTTTGATATGGTAGTACGCATCCTGAAGGTCTATCGAGCACATCCAATTGTCCTGACCCAAGAAGGGTAGAATGGACTGTAGCGTGACCATCCGGAATTTTGTTTTTTTGATATAATTGTTTAACTTGCTGAGATCCAGTATTAGTCTCCAGTCCCCTGTTTTTTTTGGTACCAAAAAGAATTTGGAGTAGATTCCGGATCCTTGCTGGTCTGCTGGGACTGGTTGGATAGCTCTTTTTGACAGCAGCTTTGATATTTCTAGTGTTGCTTGTTCCCTTAGACTGGATGGAATGTCTGGAAGGGATCCTTTGGGTTGGGATGGGATGTGAATAAAGGGAATTTTGTAACCCTCAGATATGATTGACTGTACCCATTTGTCTTGAGTGAGGGAAAGCCAGGCTTTTGGGTACAGTGATAATCTTCCCCCGACTGCCTCCAAAGGTGGACAGCCGGGCAGCTCCTCAGGGATGCCAAAAGGGTTTATCAGAGAAAGTTTCTCTGCTACCCTGGTTTTGCGGACCTCCTCTGCCCCTAGGGTGGCATCTATTGTTATTCCCCCCTCTGCCTCTAGAGGGGAATCGACCTTGTGCATCAGATGAGACTCCCTGAGGTTTGCGGAACCACATTTTTCCTCCCCTCTGACCTTTTGGATAAGGTCTAGAAGGGGTAGAAAAACGGACTCCCACAGCAGAGAGAGTCTTACCTTCCACCTCACACCTAGTCAATGTATCCTTTACCTGAGGACCAAACAATATTAAGCCATCAAAGGGGGAATTGGTGAAGGACGCCTTGAAAGGGTCCGCAAAATTGCAAGGCCGCATCCAGGCGTGACGTCGTAAAGCTACACCTGTGCCTGCGGCCCTACTCGCCCCATCAGCAGCATATGAGATAAGCCGCATGGAGGAGTTAACAATCAAATTCAGGGTTGTCTTGGAACCCCTCAGCTGTTGGATCCTGTATGGCCTCACCCATATCCTTGAGCAAATCTCTCTGGAGATGGATGAAGTGACACAAGTAGTTCAGCGACCGCATTGAAAAGGTCGCTGATGAAAACATCCGCTTACTGTACCTGTCCATGGTCCTAGACTCCTTATTAGGAGGATGGACAGGTACCGAAGGATCAGCTAACTCCTTCTTAGTGGCTGCAGCCACCACCATGGCATCAACAGAGACACCTTTAGATAGAAACTCTTTCTCTTTAGGGGCAGTAATAAATTTTGACGGCCTCCTTGGGGTAGGTTCCACTGAATCAGGGGCCGTCCAAGCCTTCCTTGCCACCACTTCCATAAGGGGGTCAAAGGGAGGGGACACCCAGGAGGTGGAAGGGCGAGAGCCAAACGCCTCAAGATAAACTGACTCGTCCTCTGAAGGGTTAAGGGCGGGCCAGTTCCCCCTCTGTTTCAGGATTTCAAGGATATCAGCAAAGGAGACATCCTCAGAGGGGGACCGAGGGGAACCTTCAGATTCCTCCAAGTCAGTGTCAGAGGTGATAGACTCAGGGGAATGTGCTTCCTCTTGCACTGTCTCTTCTGAGGGGGTTCTCCTACCAGATCAGGAGAGGCCTCGGAAGAGGAGGAAATTCCCAATGGGGAAACCTGAGGAGCTGGCTCTCTGCAGTCTGATACAAGGGTTTGGGTAGAAATCACCGCAGGCACTAAAGAGGGAGGAGCTGACGGAGCCGACTGTGGGGTAGACACTGGGTCTAGCATGCTCCGCATGACCTCGAAGGCACCCCTATCAGCCAAGGCCGGAGGTCCCCGCTCCGAGGAGACAAGAACCCCCCCCGGCACCGACAGGGACGGCTCCAAGGCCGATGTCAGAGCTGAACTCACCAGTGCCGATGCCCCGAGAGGGAGAATGAGGTCAGACAAGGATCCGATGCCACTCGCCCCCTCGGAGCCGACTAGGGAAGTTCGACACTGAGATCCCTCCAATGAGGAAATCGGAGCAGACGACGGAGCCAAAAAGGAAGGTATCAGTTCCGAAGCACTGACAGCCACGGCTCCGATAAGCCCCAGCTCCGAACTCAAAGGAGTCGGAGGAGGAATAAAATCAGGGATGGAAATAGCCACTGACTGTTGAGTAGGGCTATGCAGCATTTGGGCCAGTGCCTCGGACTTGAGAAGTCTACTCACCACCCTTTGTAAATCATGGTCGGACAGCCTGGAGGACCGAGAGGAATGAGACCTATGGCTCCGCTCCAACAGAAGAGGGGATCCCGGAGCCGAGTGGATGGAGCCGATGGAAGGGGACCTAGACCTCTTCTTTGAAGGTGGCTCCGATAAGCCTATCGGAGCCAACTGAGTCTTGCCAACCTCAGCTCCAGCCGGAGCCAAGGTAATGGTATGAGATTTCGAAACATCAGCTCCAGACGGAGCCGATGTCGAAGCCGCTTTAATGCTTCCAGGAGACGGCTCTGAAACTGGAGCCGACAGCCTAGAAGTCTTAGAAGGCTTCCCCGACACAGACTGGGTTGGGGGGCCTTCAGGCTTTAGCAAGCCTCGGAGAATTAACTTGTTTTTGCGTTCCTGCAGGACTCTAGGGCTGAATGCATGGCACACAGCACATGAGTCCTGCAGGTGCAAAGGTCCCAGGCAATATACACAAGAAGTGTGACTGTCTGTCAGAGACATTTTCTGACAGCACGAATCACACTTCTTGAAGCCTGAGACCTTGGAGTCTTTAGACATCCTAAATAGCTGTGTGAAAAAAAACACAAGCACAACACACAGACACACCCTTAACCAAAATAAAAATCCAGTCACACTGAAGGACAGGGAAAAGAGAGGGAGTGGGCCAAAGGCCTAAAAGTTAATAAAGGGGATAAAATGGGAATTCTAACACAAGGGCGAACTCGATTTAAACTAATGGAATACTCTATATAAAACTAAACTAAAAGGAAAAAATAGGGGTTGAAATTGAAGTTTTTAAACAAGAAAACTTACTAACCTGCCAGAGCCGGTAGAAGAAGCATCTCGTCAGCTAAGCGGCAAACGAGATCTGAGTAGTTACCGCCTAGCATTGTGGGATATAGGGGAGCCTCAAGCCGGTGGAATTAGCTCTCGAGCTTTAGTATTGGCCGAGTCGGAGCCGAGGATCGGCTCCGAACCCATCCAGCAAGAATGAAGGTGAGATTGACAACTTAACATCAACTTTTAACAACATTTTACTGCAAAATTAAAAAAGTGTGTTCCCATTTAAAATTGCATAAGAGTCACGAGGCAGTCAAGAAGAATACTTTTTACTAACTTAAAAGTACTTACTTTTTACAATACGTAGATTTTAACAAGTATTAATGTAATGTGGAAGCCTTTGGCAGCTGGCCAGTTGTTATATCTTATGCTGGGTATAACCCATATAGCTAAGGCTAGTGCAGCAGTAATCCATATGAAGAATATCTCTTACATTTCATGCCTGAATTGCATTGTAACAGAATGGGTATTCGGGGGAACACTAGATACCAGATAGTACTTTTGAGTGCCATGACTTAACTGCATTTACATGTAACATAAATTGAGGGAAAAACTAGACAGCAGGGATATTTTACTAAAAACAAAAAAAACATGGTGCAAGGAGCCACTAGACACCAGGGATAGTATAAGAAGCATGCCTTGAGGGCTCTAAAAGGGATTCCAAACCTATACCATCCCATTGAGATTATTAGTCCTTTGTGCCACCACTAGACACCAGGGATTAACTTTACAGATGAATAAATGTGAGCCAAAAAAAAGACAAAAGAAGTCACCTACATATGGGTGAACAAAAGGATTTGAACTTTGCCATAGTAAACCCCAGCATTAACCCACTATACTAACTAATAGGTTAGTGCAATTGGGTGTTTTTTTATTATATATCAAGGGTCTTTGGCATTATTAAATGCCTGAAACAGTCTGATTTATGTGGGAAAAGGATGGAACACTAGACATACTTCTCAACCTCACAGTGCAAGAAATCATGACAGAGTCAAAGGTAATGGTGGGACCAAATCAGGGGTAGATTTCAATTATATCTCTTAAAAGCTTAGATTTACTGAAAGATATGAACCTTAATGCTAATTAAATCATCTCTGGTGTACAAGGGCAGGAAAAAGGAGACATTGGGTACATTCTCGCAACACAGGGAGAGGAATGGGATATGTAGGTATGTGGAGTGTGTGTGTATGGGAACACTTCACATAATCGAATTATTAAAATCTCGATTTGCATATGGTCGAGACCATATGATCGAGATTTTAATAAATCGAATGTGTGTAGTGTTCCGAAATAACACTTTACTGACCTGAATACATTACGTGCACACAGAGGCAAGTATTGTTGCATGCCTTGTGTGTACGTAATGTATTTTTTGTTTTGTGGTGTTGGCAGGAAGTAAAGAAATCTCCGCTTTGCTTCAAGATACAGAGCAAGACGGGAGATTTCCCATCTCCCCACTGTAGCGCGATCTTGGAGTTGGTATATTTAAGTAGGGGGGGTGTGGGGGGCACAGCCCCCCTGCAAAAGCGAAGCTTGTGTTTTTTTTTTGTTTTAATGGTTTCCCTTCAGAAGTTCGAGTTTCCGAAACTCGAGCTTTTGGTTTCGGTTATTTGTAGTTCGAGATTTCGGAAATTCGATCTTCTGAAGTGAATCCGTGTGTATATGTATGTGTGCTCGTGTGTGCGCACACATGTGTAAATAAATGTATTCTGTGTAAAAGAGTGAATGCGAGGTGCCTGTGCTAACATATTGCAGTTGCTAATACTGTTAGTATTAAAAGTAAGGAAAATGCTGATCTGATAGGGATCAGATATGCAAATTAACCAATAATTAGGGTTGCCACCTTTCATTGTGGCTGAAACTAGATTAAGACCATACTCCTCACACTTCTCCTAACCCTGTACATCTTCTCCCTGTACCTGTCTACTTTCCACCCATTTTGTAACATCATAGTCATGCCAGGGGGAGGAGTAACATTGTCTTTTACTGGTTTGCAATACTTAGAAAAGCTACCGATACCAGAGTTTAAACAGTGTTTTCTGGACTACCGGGCAATCGGTTTGATTTTTGTGTAGTCTAGGAAAAAAAACGGATAGGTGACATCTCTGCCAATAATGAGGTCTATTGTCAGTGAGGCAAATGGGCTTCTGATTTGCAAAACACTGCATTGCAGGAACAAGGCCTTTTTACAACAGCCCTTAATGTGATCAATTGGATTCTTTATGAATCTCTGAGAAGGTTGTACAGTTTAAACACAGTACAATTTCTACCATGCACCAGATGGACAGTATAGTCATTGTTTCATCAGAGGAATCAATATCTCCTGAAATAAGATGCACATACATGTAAAACCTTGAAACTAAGCAGCAGTATATGCTGCAGCTATGTGAATCCAGTAATCTCAGCTTTGTATTTTCCTGCTAACACTAGTACACATTCAGCACACTGTATGCACAATATAAAAATTATTCACTGCTTATTCTGTTTTGACACTGTTCTACAGCATAACACTTAAAAACTTAGACTTTGCTATGAACTGAACTATGCTTAAAATAATAACAGCTGTTATCAGCGCTTAATTTTAGAAATGTGATCTTTTTTATACCTGCTGTAGCTCGAGTGGAAATTTCTGACAAACTTCTTTTCATGATCCCAAAGACCTTCGTCAATATTTTAATGAAAAATAATTCAACAATATTGTGGTAGTCTACCTGAAAAAAAAAAAAAACTCTATGAAAATAAATCAGTCACTTCTTTGATTCTGTCTTGTTACCTTCCAGTGTTTTTCTTTGTAACTATATGTTAAGTAAGATTATAAACTAATAACATGAATATTTTGTTGTGATGTGCCTGTTATTAGTTCTTACCAGAATGGTTTAAGATCACATTTTCTTACAATAATTTTACCTGGAAAATTGCATTTGGCTACATTTTTACAGTAATTTCAGAAATATGTGGGAGGCAAGTCCAAAGAAAATCAAAGGTAAAAGGAAATACTTCAAGAAGTTTATGAATGAAGAAAATCACAAAAGCCGCACTGCCACATGCATAACCTATGACAAAACAGGACAAAGAACCCACCCTAAAAGAAGCATAAAAAGCACAAAGAAAATTTAAAGACAGGGAAAATACCATGGTCACAGCAGATATGATCGTGATGTTGGGTGCAGTAGGGGGAGAAACGTCACCTTAGGGTACTCATTGTGGTGTCTAGAGATAGGTGTATGCCAGATGTCTAAATAATAAAAATTCTAGTCCCAGTTTACAAGAACAAAGGGGAAATTCACAGCTGTGGGCAGTTTAGACGTATTCGAGTCCTCTCACAACACATTAAAATGCTGGGCAGGGTGATTATTAAACAAATAAGCAGAGTAGTAGAAAGTAAGATGGGAGATGAGCAGTTCAGATTTAGATCAGGATGCAGTAGAATCAACTTGATGTTTGCAGTCAGACATATATTGAAAACATTTTGTTGAGGAAAGAGTCCAACTGTGCATTCCTAGACTATTGTTTAAGGTCCAGGAAACACAGAAAGAATTAGTGCAGGCTATATACAAGGACCCCATGATACAAGTAAGAATAGTGTACAGACTCAAAGACAAGTTCTCAGTGGGAGTGAGTGAGTGTGCATTAGGGTTCAGATTTGAGCCCACTCCTGTTCATACTGGTAATGGAATATCTTAGGGTACTTATTGTGGTATGAACAGAAAGGTGTTTGTGCCTGATACCTAGAGAATAAGCATTCTGATGTCAGTTTACAAGAACGAAATGGGCATTCACAACTTGACCTCCCAACTTCGGAGGAACATTCTTATGGCCTGGTTTACCCTCAGATATGATTTATCTTTTTTGGAGGTATGCCCCTATTTTCAGGCTTGATCTATCCCTTCACAGAATTTTCTGAAGTTTCCTCATCATATGTGATTTTCAAAGCTGTCTAATGCATAGAAAACCACAGTACATTAACAACATATTAGTGGCAACAATAATTTAAAGAAAGAGGACACGCATCTTACATGTCATTTTTTTCAGAAGCAAAAGTAAATGACTTTGCATGGTAGAATTCTGCAATATAGTTAGTTATAGTCTACAGATTGTATACTATCTGATAATGTGCTTATATTTTTCCATCAATTTTTCTTACTCTGTTTTTTAAACATGTTTCTTAGTTGTATCCCACATTTCTACTGGAAGCAGGAAGAGTTATGTGGTATGTAGTATTCAAATTTTATGCTAATTAATGCCTGGATTTTTGGATTGATGTACCTCCGTTTCAAGGGCCTTTGTTCCTGTTTTCAAAGTTTGCAGGTTGAGGAGTATGTTCACAACTGAATGCAGTATAGGTATTATACTCCTATCACGCTACAGAAAGTGAGGGTGATTGGTGTTAGGACTCACAAATGGGTTCTCATTGGTGTAGGTGTGCATTAGAGTTCACATGTGGGAGCATGATTTTGCCTAGAATTCTTGAAATGCATGTAATATTTTTTGTACCATATCTATGCTACACTCAAATAAAGGAAACCAAAATTAAACTAATAAGATGATATCCTGAATGCTTAATGTTATCCTGAATTAATTAATTGCAATAACTAACTAACTAACTAACTAACTAACTAACTAACTAACTAACTAACTAGCTAACTAACTAGCTAACTAACTAAATGATGCACATTCACATTTCTGGAAAGTGTACTTTTAATAATCACAGAAAAATGGCTGTGGTAATAGGAACACTGAAACATCTGGTATATGAAAATGGCAGAAAGCATGAAATGGAAATCATGTGCATACAGCCAACTTCATCAGCATGTATTGCAGAGTTTGCCTCTGTAGGGAGGTCAGTACATGTGCACATTTTTTAGACAAGTATGAATCTATCACACCAACATATTTTCCTCATCTGTTGATGAAGATCTAGTTCCTTTAAAAGGGTATTTGAAGAATCATTTATTCATAGACTCATAGGTTGTTACTAGGCTAATGACCTGGAGTGTCCTTCCTAAGCATAGCCAAGTTTTCCTGAAAGAATAATGATGTCCTACATCCAAACAGGACATGAGAGCCAGGCATTTGTAAGGTACCTCTGTCCATAAGGGACATGGGGCCAGGCCAGATGTAAATTTCCTATCCCCCATCCACTGGTCTAGGTTGAACTTAAACTGAGTAATAGATGAACTCAGCTTCATATGAATGGGAAGCCTGTTGCATAGGACAGGCAGTCTCTGGGACACATATCTGTCTCTCCAGCATGTTTTGTTTAAGTCACAGACAAAATTTAAGTCCATAGACCATGTATTTCTGGTTTTCTTTGACTTACAAATATGGAGAACATTCAGAAGTGCGGGGTTTGCAGATGCCTTGTAAGCCAGGTATAGATCACCACTCAGTAATCTATATGGGACTGAGCTGAGGGAAATGGCTTTAAGGTGCTCTGCACAAGGCAGGTTCATTACGCCTTGTATTATTTTTGTAAGGAGCCTCTAAGGTTGCTGTAAATGCTGCATATGCCTGATCAGGTACATACCGAAGGGAGCATTGCACTCTATTACTGGTCTGATAAGGGCAGAGTACAGTGGGATAATTGACCTCTCTGGATCTAGATGCCATGCCCTTACTTATAAGTTGTGCAACATAAAAGGATTTCCTCACCACAATGGCAAGATTGTGGTTGGATGCAAGGTTAATGTGTACATGCGTACCCAGATCTTTGACCTGTGGGTCGAGTATTAGGGAATTACTATCAACATGGTAATTAGCTGGGATGGTTGACTTCCCAAAGAGTACAATTATGCATTTCATAGCACTGAGTTTAAGAATATGGCATTGGCACCATTTGTTAGAAAGAAATAAACCCTCTTGAAGAATGTTAATGTTTGCAAGAGAGTGAATGATAAATGCCAGCTTGCAATCATCTGCAAACTTAGTCAAGCATACACCTTCAGCATTTGCTTCTGTTTCAGAGAAATTGATGCCAAAAAGGAGCGGGAGCAGAATCGAGTCCTAGGGGATTCTGCTAGTGACTGGCCTCTTGGTGGAGGTGGCCTCATGTATTTTGACTTCATAGGTCCTATCTATGAGCCATTTGGCTATCCAGTGGGTGATAAAAGGGTTTTTACCTAAATTAGTGAGCCTGTCTATAATGTCTGAGTGGAGTATTCTGTTAAAAGCCTTGGTCAGGTTAGGGTAGGCTGTGTGCACAGTCTTACCTTTATCCAGTCCTTTGGTGATTCCCAGAAAAGTTCACCAGATTTAATAGGCATGACCTTCCTTTAACAAAGCTGAACTGTGATTAGTACAGAGTTTGTAGGTTAATTATGTCCTCATTTATCATGTTCATGATGATTCTTTCCATGGCCTTATGGATGAGGCTGGTAAGACTTATTCTTAACATGACTAGACACAACTCACTCTATACAGCTATTGATATGGTTGTACAGAGATTTTGTAAATAGCTCAGCATATGCTATGGTGTTTACTGGATTTGGGGATGCTTGGAATTTAGCCAGGGTGTCACTTAGTAGAGAGAAGTTAGCCTTGGAATAGCTCCTAAAGGTTTTTGGCTTTGCTGGATCCGCAGATTTAATTTTTATTTCAAGTAATACTGCCTTATGCTTAGATCTGACAAGAAAGGACATTACACTGGGTGAGGAACAGGAACATTGCCCCCCCCCCCATGTTAGTGAGTACAAGGTCAAGGATGTTTGTACCCCTGGTAAGAGAATGGACCAGCTGTTCCAGGATGTTGGTATTAACAAAGTTTAGGAAGTGCTGGGCTTGTGCATTAGAAGGGGTGTAGGATTCCCAATCTCTAAAGGAGTAGTTGAAATCCCCCATGAATATCATATTAGGTTGAACAGTGAGAGACTCTAGTATACTGAGATAGGTTGTGTTGGTTTCCAGGTTGCAAGGAATATGGTAGGAGACCCAATTTATGGTGAATTACAGATGTATGTGTTCTAGTTGGTCATACATTTTAACTAGTCTGAATATGAGGTTGGTTTTAATATAAGCTGAGATTCCTCCACCTTTAGTTCCTTCCTGTGCAGTAGCTGGTGTAAAGGTGTGAAATGCATTATAACCTTCTATTGCTGGGGTACTCTCTATGATTTTAAACCATGTCTCCATTAATACATAGATGTCTACACTCTCCAGGGAGAGGAAGGCTTGCAGGGAGTGAAGTTTCTTGTTAAGACTTCTAGCATTTAGCTGTACTAACTTTAGATATTCCTTCACATGTTCAGTTACGTTGGGAGGTTTATCAGTTTGTAATTGCCTAAAAATGGCACCATGGGACTAGAAAAGATCGTTGCCAATAACTGAAAGCCTAGAGGGTTAAGTGCAGAACATTCCTGGCAAAGCAGCATGGTCTGTCAACCATGTCCTCCCAGGCTGTCAAATATTGTACTCCCTTGGAATAACACCAGAAGCTAAACCAATTGTTAAAATCAATTATTTTCTGTTGGTAATGTGGCATCATCCTTGGAGAAGGTAGTATGCTGATCAGTGCTCTTACCTGCCTGAGACAAGTAATCAGCAATCTAAATCATGTCTTGCTTCATATAGCCAAGGGAGGTATGTCTCAGGTCATTAACATCCGCATGGACTATGACAGAGTAGAAGCATTGGATACAGTGTTACTATTTGTAGCTGTGGGTGGCATTTTAACAGAGTGTCTACATGATGGCTGAGGGTAGTTTCTTTGACTGTAAGTGCCTCAGCATAAGTAGTTTTATGCGTAGGATCTTTATCCTGTGCAGAAGGTGTGGTGTAAGTGTTAATGACTACCTCTATAGGATTTTTTTTAATTGTATGAGAGAGTTTTGCCTCCAGAGTTAAAGTGTATTTACACCTTCTGCGAAAGAATAAGAGAACAAAGAGGGCTGGATCTTTCATTGCCCGTAAGAGTTGACCCGATTGTTCAGGATTTGGGAACTTATTTGGACAGTGACTTAATGTCTGACCAGTGTGCATCCATTGTTGTAAGAAAGCTCTTCTATATTGCAGAACTTATAAACAAAGGCATTGTGTCTAGATCTAGGGATGTCACTGTCCCACTTTATTCAGCCCTCATTAGGCCAGTAATTGAATATACTTCCTTCTTTAGCATGTATCTGTTCAGACACATGCAACAACTGAAATGCCCACAGAGATATCTTACTAAAAGGATACAAGGCCTAAACAACATGTCCTACATGGACTGTCACTATGCTCAGTATCCTACAGTCTGCTAAGAGGTGATCTGTGTCTGGCATGCAAAGCATCCTCCGACCCATTATTGAAGAATTTACTGCACATCAACAAGTCAAACAGCATCAGCAATACTTGATATAGGGCTCTAAACCTCTTCTGCAGCATCAAGGGAATGGTTCGGAGGGACAGGTATATCTCACAAAAGATACTGCTGCTCTGGAACATAAAACAAAGTTCATCCCAGTCCACATTCAAGCACAATTTAGATCTATGGATGGGAAACAGAAAATTTACCCCAGGACTGCCCTGTGCTACTAATGGACAGAGACAGCTCCTAAATGCTTTATCCCATGCATGGGTCCCCTTCCACTCAAATTACCTAAGGTATGATCTAAGTTATTCTAATTAGGGGTAATATATAATTATCAACCATGGGATGGGCAAGGCCAGTCTATAACCAAATTTGATAGGTTATTTTGAACACAAAAATGGAAATTGGTTAGGCTTAAAATGGCCCGCAAGGGCAGCTAGCCTACCACCTACTTGTGACCTATGGAATGCTAAACAAAGATCAACATCAAGTCTAACAGAGAGAGAGAGACAGAGATGACTGTGCAGATAACTGAGGATCTTGAGGATATTGATCTTTTTAGTAAGGACTTTATGAGATCTCTCAAGTTGAGTGATATGTTTAATAAAATACATGTCAAAGGGGCATTGCATTCAATAATGAATATGATGAGACATGAGTAAAGAAGAATTGAGATTATTCTGGGTTTACAGGAGATGCTTTGGTAAATTACATGTGCCAGAGAGAAGATATTCTGAATTACTGTGGAGACTTTTTTGTCAAAAGATACGGGATTATCAACAAAAGGGCCCAGACCACTTACAATAGTGCTTGAATGGAAGAGTATGTCACCTGTGTGGTTTGATTTGGAAATGCTCTTTTTGCAAAAATGAGCTATAATACACTTTTTTACATTTAATTTGACACTATTGTCCTTGCAGCAATTGTTGAGATTGCCTAACCCATGGTGGAACAGTTGCAAGTGAATGGTAGAAAGTAAACAATTTACAGTAGTTTGCATACTTAGACAACCATAGATCTGGAACATTGGCCTGAATCACCTAGAGGCATTTTTTTACAGTATTGAGCAGCTAGACCTGACACAGCCCACAGTCTGTGAGTCTGTGTATGCCTATCTGGAGCATACTGTGCATTACAGTTGATGCCTAAAGTGGTTGACCTATACAGAACCTCCCCCAACATGTACCACCTAGGGTCTGTATTGCTGCCAGGGTTGCCAGGTTGCCAGATTTGTAAAGGGATAGGTAGGGACGAAAAAAAAAAATAAGAAAAGGTCCTTCACACTAAGTGAAGACCAAAAAAAAAAAGAAAAAAAGATCTTTAATGTGGAAAATCAGGCAGTTCCGCTTTAAACAGAAGTAGCTCTGTTTTGCAATTTTTGATTGGCCCGTACGCCCATATGAGCCAATCAAAAAAATGCACAGTGGAGGCTCTCTGTTCAATGTGGAACATCAAGCATTTCTGCATTAACAGAAGTGGCTCCATTTTGCGATTATTTGATTGGCTCATATACCGGCATACAGGCCAATAAAAAAGAAAAACAAAGTGGAGGCTGCTTCACTGGGATTTTAACTGGCAGTCCAGGACTCGGTATCGGGCCGCTGATCCTGGGACAGTCCTGCTCAAATAGGGATGTCTGGCAACCCTGATTGCTGCCCACAATTCCATGCAATTTTGGATGAGATTGAGGGTGGAAACATCCAACATGTTTTTGGGAGAACCCCACTGAGATTTCAGACTGAACTCTTTTTCAGGAATGCATTTCTCTTGCACTCACCTCAGGAAGCAAGGAAGTAACTGTGCAACAATTGTTTCTCCTTACTTAAGAATTCCCAACAATACCATTGGTTTACTTCAATCTGGTTGTAAAATTCCTGTCTCTACAGTCAAATACTTCAGGAAAAAGTTTAAATGAGTTAATGCTTTGTTTTGTCTTGGATTAACATTACGCTTCAAGTTGTTCAAATGTGAGCACATTTGAAAACACAGTTTCACACCTCAACAGTTCTACTGCATTTTCACTAAAAGCATTTGCATATTCTGTACACTTTATATCTAGCACATTGCAAGATGTGCTAGAAGTTACACTTTTTTTTTTAATAAAAACACAATTACACTTGCCGCAATTTAAAAAGAAGTTATGTACTTATTATAATGTCCCATCTGTGTTGTCTATCTTTATTTATCCTTGACAGATGGGTGCGGTTCCGACATCATTACCGACTTGGCTGTTACTACAGCTCGCCCCAGCCAAAAACTATCAAACTTCACCTCTACCCACAATCCCTCTCTCACAATTATCTCAGATCAAGTTTGCAGAAAAATATATAAACGTACACACATATATATATATATATATATATATATATATATATATATATATATATATATATATATATAAATACACACACACACACACACACACACACACACACACACACACACACACACACACACACATATATATAAAGAAAGCAAGCCATATCTACTGTGCTTCAAAAAATCATAATAATTCAAGGATATATAATCCGCTCTACCAAAAAGTCTTTAATGGTCAGAAGATGGGGGGGGCAATCAAGGATAAATGAGGATAGACAACATAGATGGAATGTTATGGCAAGTACATATCTTCTTTATCTGATGTTGTCAATCTTCATTTTATCCTTGACAGATGGGACAGAGCCCCCAGCTACCTAAATTCTTGGGTGGACTCATGGAAGGATATTCTTGAGCACCATTGAACCAAAGGATGCTCTTCCCCTAGAGACCAAATCCAATTTGTAATGAATAATAAAGATATGGGAATAATCCCAAGTAGCAGCTGCACAAATATCATCCATCAAAGCTCAGGACTGGAAAATTGCCGAGGTGGCTACAGATCTTGTAGAATGTGCTTTCAAGGTTAATTTATTTTGTCATAAATAAATGAAATGCAGTCTTTCAGCCATTTAGCCAGAGTTACCTTGCGGACTGGCTTACCCAATTTTGCACTGGAAAAGGAAACAAATAGTTGATTTGATTTTCAAATGTCTTTTGTTCTCTGATAATAGAAATGTAATTGTCTATGAACATCGTGTAAATGTAAGGAATATTCACCTTTGTTGGAAAAATGTGGAAAGAAAACTGGTAAATTAAGATTCATGTTAGACTCTCAGACTACCTTGAGTAGAAAGTAGGGGTTTGTTTGTAAAGAAACTCTATCCTTGTGGAAAATCAAATAAGGGGGTTCAGACGACAAGGCTTGGATCTCGGAAATTCTTCTGGCAAAGGTAATGGCTACCAAACAGTGTCTTCTAAGACAAAAACTTCAGATCACATTCCACAGAGGGCTCAAAGGGAGAATGTATTATGGCCTGCAACACTAAGTTTAGATCCCAGGGGGGCATTGAATCTTTGAAAGGGGGTTTCAACAAAAGCATACCTGTTAGGAATGATTGACAAAATCCATGAGTGGCAAAGAAATGTTCTTCCAAACCATCGTGGAAATTAGAAATTGCAGCTAATTGTAATCTGATGTTAGAAGGGGAAGCTCCAGCATTGGAAAGAGAGGCTAAACAATTTTAAAATATGCTCTGTAGAAGCTGAAAATGGATTAATAAGTTTTTCATGGGCCCAAATGGTAAATCTCTTTCATTTTATAGAGTGCAGTTTAAAAGTGGAAGGCTTATGAGCCTACAAGAGGATATGGCGTACTGGGGAGGAAATATTAAGATGCCTCGTAACTAATGAAATTGGAGGAACCACGCTGTTAGCTTGAGGTTCAAAATGTCTGGAAGAACAAGTCTGCCTGGATGGGACAGAAGTTTTGGAACTGGGTCCAAAATCCAGGGTTGTTGAATCAGATAAGGCCAAAGAAGGGGAACCAAATCTATTGAGATCAAAAGGCTGCAATGAGGATTACTGTGCTTTTCAACCTTAGCTCTTTTTGTAAGAATTTTGGAATTAGAGGTATTGAGGGACATACATGAGATGGGGGGGGGCAATTGTGGAGGGCAGGATCCCTGGGTGACTTGCTTATAGGGGAGATCAGGGCAAAGTGATTGCTGCACTTGTTGTTTAGGAGAGGAGCAAACAGGTCGCAGCAAGGTTGACCCAACTGATGGAAGATAATTTTCACCACTTTTGGATTGAGAGACCACTCTTGAGTCTGAAGGATACTTCTGTTCAGCTTGTCTGCAATCACACTGGAACTCCCCGGAATGTGCGTTGCTGTTTTAGAAAGTGATTGGAAGAGATCACCCACTGCCACACTCTGAGGGCTTCTTGACAAAAGGGGTAAGACTTGGTTCCTCCCTGCTTGTTGATGTACCAAATTACTAATATATTGTCTGCTTGAATTGCAATTGTTCTCTGAGGAAGAGCTGTCTTAAAGGCCTGCAATGGTAGAAGCACTGCTCTTAGCACCAGGACATTGATGATGTGCAAGTTGGCCTCTAATGGGGCCCAAGTACCTTGGACACTCTTGCCCAGAAAATGCCCCGCACCCCATCTGGGAGGCATCCGTGGTCTTTATGGCCATGGGCTCTGGAAGAAGAAAGGAGTGACTGCAGATATTTTGGAGTCCATCCACCAAAGAAGATCCCTTTTGCAATAATTAGTGATCAGAATTTGGTCTGACAAAAGCTGGTGAAGGATAGACCACTGAGAAGCTAGTAGCAACTGCAGAACTCTCATATGAAACCTGGCTAAAGGTACTAGAGTTATTGATGTAGCCATCAACCCTAGAGCTTGCAAAACTAGTTCTGCAGGAACCCTCTTTCTGCAGATTATCTTTTAAAGTTGTACCATAATTCTTTGAAACCTCTTTGGAGGAAGGGATGCTATAGTTGTCTCCATATTTAGTATAGCCCTTATGAATTCTAAATTTTGCACTGGCATCAAATGGGATTTTTCAGGATTTACTATAATCCCCAGATGGGCACAGATGTTGAGTGTGTAATCTCTGTCTGCTATTAATTGATGCTTGATCAAAGCAGTTATCAGCCAGTTGTCCAAGTGCAGAAACACTCAAAATCCTTGCAGTCTCAAGTGAGCTGCTATTACTGCCATGTATTTGGTGAACACCCTGGAGGTTGTGGTGAGACCAAAGGCAGTGCTCTGAATTGGTAATGACTGGTTCCAAGCCAGATGCGGTGGAATTTCCTGGAGCCTTTGTCCATTTGTATGTGGTAATATGCATCCTGGAGATCTATCAAACATATCCAGTTATTTTTCTTCAGAAAGGGAAGAATTTAGTGTACCATGACCATCTGGAACTTTGCCTGCTGAAATGATTTGTTCAGCACACTGAAATCTAAAATCGGTCTCCAGTCCCCTGTCTTTTTTTTTGGCACTAAAAGGAATCCTGAGTAGATTCTGGATCCTTTATGGACTGGCGGGATTTCTTGGTTGACTCTTTTGTCCATCAGTTTTTGAATTTCTTGCATTGCTGAATCCCTCTGATTGGGTGGAACATTGGGGATTTTCTTGTGTACAGGGAGAAGATTAGCAAAGGGAATTATACAGTATCTGGATATGATCTTTTGCACCCAGGAATCTGTTGTTATGTTTAGCCAAGCATTTAGTTGCAAGGACAAGCATCCCCCGACTGCATTCAGAAGAAGACAATTGGGCCTCCATTCAGGAGTGCTAAAAAAGCTTCCTGGAAAGTAATTCCTGAAGCCCTGGTTTTTGAGGACTACCTCTGCCATGAGGGTGGTGTCTTCCATTTTGGTTTCCCCCTCTGCCCCTGGAGGAACTCCTTCCACATGTGTCCTGGAAAGGCCCTTGGGATTTTTTGAACCAAATTTTCCCACCGCTTCTCTGGCTCCTAGAAAAGGCCCCCTTTGGAGGGGGTACAGAAATGTACACCCACAGCAGAAAGGGTCTTACCATCTTTCTCACACCTGGATAACGTCTCTTTCACTTTACAGCCAAACAAGGATGTTCTGGCAAAGGGAGCATTGATCCAAAATCTGAACAACCCCAAACCAACTGTGAACAGAGACCACTGAGAGGCAAACGACTGAACTCCACACTTTTAATATGAAAAAAATAAAAATATGTAAAACAAAGAATACACGTAAAGCACTTTTCGTCAGGCTTAGTAGTCAGACTTCATCAAACAAACCACAGATAAAATTCATGCCTTATATAGTGAATGACACACCCTCCCTTCTGTTTAATTATAAGTTAGTTTCTTACTTGATCAACTCAAAGGTCATACCAAACTAACTTTTTTCTATTTTGTTCTTTCTTTGTCTTCATACAGAAACATCCTAACAATTCTTGCATAAGCAACTATAAAACCTTTATCCAACAATAAACATAATGTCTGCAGTATGAAATACAGTCTAAAAATTGTTTGTTAAAATATTATTATATAAAAAGTTATCTACACAAGTGTATGCACATCCTTCGTAATATACATAAAATCTGCTCATGTCAATTTCTTTTGTTACTAAACGTAGCTCAAAGGGGTTGTCTCATCTAGACAAGCTTCTTAGTTTAAAATACAAGTTATAGATGTTACTTCATTTAGACCTGGTGGTCTACTTGCATCTAAATGGAGCTGCTATAACAGTTCATGTTTTTCCAGTACTAACTGGTAGGGGCCCCCTCTAGTGTCAAGTACAACTTGTCCGATAATTCTAAAGAGAAAGGTATGACCAGGATACCTAGCACAATAACTAGCTAAGGCATTCTCCACTTTCTCTTTATTAATGTTGTATATGTGCTCACACACCCTTTCTCTGAGCTTTCTGTCAGATTAACCTACGTAGAATGCTGGAAAAGTTTGGCACTGAGTTAAGTACATTACGGATTTTGAGTTACAGATAAACATGTTTTTCAAGAATTCACATTCTTTTAAAAATTCATCCTCCTCAGACACCATTCTTGCTGCTCACACTAACTGGCCTTTTATAATAGATCTTTTCTGGTGGACTGGGTGTGAGCTAGTAAAATATAGTACGGAATTTGAGTAAGTTTCCTTATGATAGATTTTAGCACCATATTGTTTCCCCACTTTGTCTTTCCCCAATTCCACATCTAAGTAGGCAATCTTGTCTTTCTGAAAGTTGCTAGTGAATTTTAAAAAGCTAGTAGTATCGAGCGTTCTTAAGAATTGTTCAGCATCAGTATGGTCCCCTTTAAATATTAAAAAAATGTCATCCAGGAATCTAGTGTATAGACCAATGCTGGCAACCATGTCCTCACAACTGAAAATAAACTGATGTTCCCCATAGCTGGCTTTAGGCATCAGCAAACCCTGTGGTCGCTGGGGGCCCCCTGTTCCTGGGGGGCCCCCAACCATAGCAAGTTATCTTATCTTGATATTTTTAACATGTTTGTCAAACTTACAAAAACTAGTACAACAATCTTGTATACTTAATAAACCAGGTAGATAATAATAACACTTATTTATATCTCCTTTAAAATTCAAAGATATCTCTGGTTATACTAATCGCATTTTATCAAGTAACAGGCTTCACAGTTCCATTAAATATTTTACCACTGACATAGTGTTTAGTTAAACCCTGCTGGCGACCATTCTGTCCACTAAAACTAACAACATAGCCAGCTTTAGGTACCTGCAATACCTGTGGCCGCAGGTGGGGGGCCCTCAATCATCTCCACAAAAGCTGCCACTGGTTGTGGAAAAATGAGGAGAACAAAATTTACTGATTTCCTGATTATGCTCTTTTACCTGAACAGGGTTGTGATGTCACCCTGTTAGGCTAAAGCTGATAATGAACATGAACGAGGAAATCACTAAACAGATCAGCAACCCAGACTGACCGATCTCAATGCACACCTTGGATTATTCGAGAAGCTGATGCTCTCAGTCTTTAGGGATGATTTTCTCTTATAGGGAGTTTTATAAATACTGGCAGAACACCAGATTCTATAACTCTCATCACCTTTGCTGAATTCTTTGCAGTGTCAAAAATAATAGCAGAATAAAGCCTCTTAATCAGGAACATGTTTTAAATATTACCCTAATTCACTTAAAAAGTTAATAGAATAACACCTTTTGCATCAGCATGCATTTTGGATAATAAGTATAAAACTCTGATTTATTGACTCTGCAATCATCAATGATTTAACGACAAATCAAACTTTTTATGAAGGACAGAGCAAAATTATGAGGCAAAATCAGGGAAGGTCTGTGAAGTCAAGGACACCAATAGGTATGTATTACTCCTCAGTGCCAATATAAAAGTAAACTTTACTGTCATTTAGACCCATACCTCAGTGCAGGCTAAACAAAATTTCATTGCTTTGAGCTCTATTTGCAGACAGTACACACACACACACACACACACACACACACACACACACACACACACACACACACACACACATATATATATATATATATATATATATATATATATATATATATATATATATATTTACACATTTGACATGAGACTAGACATTGTCATATTTTTGCATCCTTAACTATTAGTAATACTTAGTATTGCACAGATAGATATATTGCACAGTTGAAATGAGCAAAATGACAAGAACATTTTCAGTTGCATGGAATGTTAACTTGTTTTACGAGTTATTGCACAAAAAGTAAAGTGAGGTAAATAAAAGTGACTTTCCCCTGTTGCTGTATGATGACTGCTTAACAACATTTCACTGATCTGGTATGGCAGTACCATTGTTGTACAATGTATTGCCATTTATTGAAATAAGTACAAAACTGTTATTGCTATGGCTTATGCGCGTGTGTCTGTATGTGTTTAAAAATATCACCAATTTTTATGTGCACACACACAGCAATGCCAGGACACCTACATTATTCTTCTGATTACCAGTAAAAAATGCAGCTAACAAGTAATTATATTTCAAAAATAAAGCATACAAAATATTCCAGAACATTCAGACACTTAGATCTTCTGTGAGTGTGATGGCCCCCACTCCTTAGTGTGTGTATAAATGGATAATCATCCTTGACTGTGTGGGGGCCCCACAAAAGCTGTTGCTGGCTGGAGAAAAATGAGGAGAAAAAATGTATTCATTTTCTGATTATACTCTTTAACCTGAACAAGGCTGTGATATGGCCATGTTGGAATAAAACTGATAATGGCCTCTGCGCTCATTCGCCCCCATTCTAAAACTAGCCCTGCTCAGGTGTGTGTGTGTGTGTGTGTGTGTGTGTGTGTATGTACAGAAAGCTGCTATAGATTATGTGTGTGGGAGGGGGGTGCTGGGGGTTGTGTGGTTAATATGTCTTTAATTTGCATCACACTCAAACCTGTGAAAAAGGTTACTGTAGCTTGTCTAGTGGTTGTGTACTATCTAGGAGTAATAAAATAGAATGCATTACTATAATCATTACTTTTATTCACTTTCCTCCCAATCACACATCAGGCATGTGTGCAGCTGGCTGCATCTGGGGGTTTGGGGGTTAGGGATGAGGAGTGATGAAGCACTGTCTGTGTATGTCAGCAGACACTTATAATACATGTTTGAGGCACTTTGAATCTCTACTTTCATCCCACTCTAACCCCAGAGGGATGCATAGGCAGTGACTTGTCTGTTTTTGGGGGGGGGGGTGAGGGAGGCAGGCATATTCCCCGAAAAGACCTGTACATCCTCACAGTAATTGGCTTGTTAGTTTATTGTGAGCTACTCTTTTGTCAGCTTTGAACTTTAAGGCTTGGGCATAACTTATGTCTTCCTCGAAAGAGAAAAAAAAACAACACTGAAATTCTTTTCTTACTCGTGAGTTTTGGTCAGGCCACCATTGGATTAAAAGTTTGGGAAAATGCTCTAAAATGCATCCCAGACCATCTGTAAGCCTATGGCTTCTTGGGCCCTGGCTTATTTATTTCCTAAATGATTATTACTGTGCTGTCTTGGTCAGGAAAGGTGTGTTTAAAGGATGCAAGGAAAGCTAAAGCTGAACAGCAGCACTGAATTTCTTTCCTTATTCGCAATTGCTGTTTAAGCCATCATTGGATGAAAAGATTATGCAAAAAGAAAAAAAACTTTAAAATGCACTTCAGAGAATATAGAAAGTTATGGCTTCTTGAAAAAAAAAGCTGAAGAGTACGGCAAAATGTGAGAAAATGAAGAAAAAAAATGGATGTGCATTGTATGGGGAGCCCAAGATGGGGGGGGGGGCAGAGGGGAGCACTGGAGGATATGTGGGTGGGGGTGGGAGCTAAAAGAGTAGGCATTGCCTAGGCTGCCATTTCACCCAAGTCTAGCTAAATGCCAGTAACTTTGAATGTCCCTCTGATACGGGCCAACATAGTGTGGTACATAGGCCTGTTGTAATGTAAGAACACTGTAGCTACAGTTCAGTCTGTGCATACTACTCCTGAAAGTTTGCAGCATGAATTAAAAGGGTGCTTAGCATGGGTAGCAGTGACAGGGCAATACTTAGACTGGAAGTGCCTAGGTGGCCCCCAACTTCACATTTGCTCGGGGTATCCAAAATGCTAGCACCGGCCCTGATGTTCCCAATGGGCCATCACCAAATTAGCAAAGCTGTCTCTGTATGGTGAGCCCATCGCTACCCATACCTTCTGTAAGAAAATCTCTGTGTTAAACAAGACAAAATTGTTTGTCAGTACTATATCCAGTAGGTCCTCCATCAATCTCAATTCAGAATGGGAGGCCCTATGCCATCTCATTCTCTCAAGCACCCATTCTATACCAGTTGTCCAAAGTATGGAAAAACACAAATCAGTAACATCAATTGTTAAAAAAAATTACTTCCTCATGAAATTCATATTTGTTTACAGCAGCTAAAAACACCCATGAGTCTCTACAAATTTGTTCTTCTTTGGCGACATATTTCTTTAATGTAAAATCTACCAACTTTGCTATTGCATAGTTAATGGAAGTTCTAGCATTAACTAGTGCCCTCATGGGGGGATTCTATATGTTCTTATGTATCTTAGGAATACCAAACAATGAGGGAATTTTGGGAGATAGTGAAGAAATGTAAAGTGTTTGCACATCTATCATATTGTCAATAAACAAATCATTTAAAAACATTCTTATACAATTGTATGCTATATGCAGTTCATTCACACTTGCTTTTGCATATGTTTCACTTTCCAACACTAACTTCATCCTTTTATTATAATCCTCAATGTCCAGCAACACTAATCCCTCTCCTTTGTCTGGTTTTAAAGTTCTAGTGGGCAACGATGCTTCCTTTTCCTTTTTTGAAACATTCCAGTCAGTTTTCACAGGGCAGTTAAATAAAGGTCTTACATCCAGCACACAAGTGCTCAAATAGTAGTAAAAAGGGTGCAAGGGTGGGTTATATGTACTCAACCCCCGTGTATTCGAGTGTTGGTCTACTGACTTCTTACCAAACGTAATGTTCAGATTCAGTTTGCGGGTATACAGTTTTAAATCCACTAAAGTAGATGACAAGTTAAACCGAGTTGATGGCACAAATGTCAACCCTTTTGCAAACAGTTTAATTAAGTCAGGGTCTATAGCATAACAAGATAAATTATAGATTTTAAAGTCTCCATTCTAGTTCATAACTACTATGCATCCCTTACAGTCACTATTGTGTAAAACTCCACCAGTTACCTTCTCTTTCTGCTGTTGTTGTAAAACTTTGTAGCCCCTCTCGTATTGTATGGCTGCTGGTGGTTCTGCCCTCTGCTGTTCCAAAAACCCTGCGCGTCATCTTGTTGTTGTTGTTGGTGTAAATCTTCTTGTTCTCTAAAATTGTTAAAATTATTAACATTATGGTTTTTGTTTCAACGAGGTGTGCTGGTTACCAGTGTCGAGTGCCTATCTCCTTCACTATTACTCAGCCCTGTGTTGGGTGATGTCACTTCCTCATTCAGATTTGCTCTATTACCATTAAGTGGACGGTAATGAGTTTCCTCTTGGCCAATGAAATTGTGGGTTTGAGATGGAGGTGGTACTGGATAAGCGGTACCATTTTTGTATTCCTTTATGTCCCTATTCAATTTTTTAATCTTAGTCTCAGTACATTTCACAATTTGTTGGTCAATAGATACAAATGTTAGAATGTTTCTGTATGAAGAAAAAGAAAGAAAAAAAAGAAAAAAAAGTTGGTTTGGTGTGACCTTTGAGTTGATCAATTTAGTAATTAACTTGTAATTAAACAGAAGGGAGAGTGTGTCATTCACTATGTAAGGCATGAATTTTATCTGTGTGTTGTCTGATGAAGTCTGGCTACTAAGCCGGACGAAAAGCGTTTCAGGTGTATTGTTTGTTTTACATATTTTTATTTTTTTCATATTAAAAGTGTGGAGTTCAGTCATTTGCCTCTCAGAGGTCTTTGTTCGCAAATGGAGCATTGATGAAAGAAGACTTGAATGGTTCCACAAAGTCATGTAAGCACATTCAGGCTCTTGAAATCCCTTCGGCTGTATGTGCGATTAGCCTCATGGATAAATTAGACACAGACTCCAGGGTGGCTAGCTGGGAAGCAGCTTTCTCTTGGACTCCTTCAGCTACAGCTCCTGCCATGGTATCTGACAGTTCCTTAATCAGATCCCATTGAAGTCTTCAGAAGTGTCCCAAGAAATTCAAAGACCTTATAGCAAAGGTCGATGAAGTATAGACCTGCTTCCCAAATCTGTCCATAGCCTGAGACTCTGTCTTGGGCAGATGGATGGATGACCTCTCCTCAGCAAGTTCCTTTTTAGTGGCGGCTGCTATGACTATGGCATCCACAGCTAACCCCTTGGCCCAGAACTGTTTATCCTCAGGGGTAGATAATATTTTATCAGGTGTCTTGGGGATGAGCTCAATGGTATCCGGAGTCTTTCACGCTCGCTGTGAAATTAACTGAATGAGTTCATCAGTGGGTGGGGACACCCAAGAGGTAGATGGGTGGGTGCCAAAAGCCTGCAGGTAAACAGATTCCTCTGAGGAAGGGTTTTGGGACTTCCAGCCACCCATTTGTTTTAAGATTTCTAGATGTCTCCAAAGGAGACATCTTTAGGTGGTGACCATAGGAACTCTACCCCTCATCAAAATCTATGCCCTCAGTGACTGATTCCTGGGGGGAATCCAAGTGCTTCCTCTTGCACTTCTTCTTCTGAGGGACTTCCTCAGAGGGATAATCTGGGGAGGTGTCAGAAGATGACAAAACCCGAGTTTGAGAAACTTGAGACTTCAGCACCCACTGTTCCAGAGGAAAGGCAGGAGGAATACTAGTACTAGAGTGGGTACTGACTGAGTCACCATAAGTGAGAGGGCCCACTCCCTTTCCTTGAAGCCCAGCCCCCCTGAGCAAAGAAAGGAGCCCAGAACCAAGAGAGACTGCCTTGGGACCAGGGTCACTCCCCACTCCAAAGAACCGACCCTTGAGACAGAAGTCAGAGACAAACTAACTCAAGCTAAAGCCCCTTGGAGCAGGGATGGCTCCAAAAAATCTGGAGTTGAGAACTGCCGCCTGGAACTGACAGGGTAGCTATGGCTCCGGGAGGTCTCTCGTTCAGATGCCACCAAAGAGCTCAGGGAAATTACTGCTTCCAAAGATGTGAGGACCTGAGGAACCAGCACAGTAAGTGCTGGGTAATCTGGAACAGATGACTCTAAGATCTTGGAGGAGGTTAGAGGAGGAGAAGTTAACAGAGTAAAAGAAGGTTCAGTTCCAAGACCCGAAGAAGTTGGAACCAAAAGTGGGCCTAAAAATCCTCTAGCCCACAAAATTTTATCCACCAGCTTCTCCACATCAAACTCAGAAAGAATTTTGGTGGAGCAGATAGATGAAGTTGAAGGAAACATAGGCCTCTGCAAAAAAACTTCTGTAAGCTCTCGAACAAAAGGATCAATTGAAGGTGAATAAGTCATTCTTGGAAAAATGTCTTTTGTCATGGTAGGTGAAGCAGAAATTTTTTCCTGAATCAGGGCCTTAGATGTTGAAGGACTTGAGACAGCAATCAGTGCTGGAGTAGTTGTCAATACCGGTGGTTTAGAGCCATAAGCCTCTGGTTCCGAAGATAATTTTCAGAACCAAGGTTTTCAATTTCTTTGGCTTTGGAACTGATGGAGAGGTCAGAACTAAAAGACTTCACTTTTTTCCTTTGTCCACTGAAGATGAGAACAAAGGAGAGGAAATGTCAGTTTTTGCTTTGTCCGCAGTAGATAAGGCTTCACTAAAGGCTGAGGGAATCAAACCTTTTAAAATAAGTTTGTTGCGTCTTTCAACAAGGGCTTGATGACTGAACTCATGACATATGCTACAGTCTTCTTGCAAATATACTGGACCCAAGCAATATACACAAAGGGAATGGAAGTCCGATGATGGAATTTTGTGGCCGCACTTCTGGCAGTTCTTAAAGTCAGAAGGGCGCTTACCCTTCTCAGCCATGTCAACAAAAAAAAATACATCTGGAAGACAGCCACTCACACTTGTACTTACACAGAAAGTTTAAGATACTAGGACAGTGAAAATGCAAGTTTTTTTTAAAGGAAAGAAAGTGAAATGGGAAAAAACTATTAACAATAACAGTTGAAGAAAGTACACTAACATGTACAGGGAAGGGATATCAACCTGTTAAGAAGAAAAAAAGATTAAGAGAGAGGGAGGGGAAACTATCAATGATGATAGTTAAGGAAAATACACTAGTGTGTAAGGGGAAAGAATATCAAGAATTATATTTTAAACTTGCACTATATGTAAGAAAAAATATTGAAGTATAGGGTGATTAAGAAGAAGAGAGAAACAGAGAAAAATCTCTGAGAAACAAAGGAAAGAATTTACCTAAACCCACTGAAACTCACGAGTACTGGCAAAACTTGACAGTTTTGGAGAAGTAATAAAGAGATCTGAGGTAATTGTGAGAAAAGGATTGTGGGTAGCCATGAAGCTGGAGAGTTTTTGCCTAGCATGAGCTGTAGTAATGGCTGAGTCAGTTCCGATATCGAAATCGACCCCATCTGTCAGGGATAAAATGAAGATTGACAACATCAGATTATAATTTTCTGTATGTTTTACTAAAAGAAAAGTTTTATTTCATTCTACCTGTCACATTTATCCTCTGAAAACAAATGCATTTGAAATTGGAATCTCTATTTTATTTATCTCTATCACTCCAGGCTGAGACTGAAATAGATTGATGATCAGTGTTCTACTCTCATTAACAAATTCAAATAATAATAATCATAATGATAATAACAACAACAATGGCAATAATAATAATAGGATCACTTCTGTACATCTCTCCCCTTGGCAGACCTGAAGTAAGCCTTCTTGAGAAACTTTCAAAACACAAAGCTTGGAAGGAGCAACTAGCATTTTAAGATATGGCACAGCATCCCTTGTCTTGACTGATCACTTAAATAAGCATTTGCATTACTGAAACCACTCCAGTGCTGGATAACGAAATTGTAAGACAGTAATCCCAAACTCCATCTAAGTAGCTTACAATTTTGCCCACTGGCTTTGTTTGACTATGTTAAAGGATTATAACATAAAATAACTGTAAATTCCCACACCACTAAGAATTATTTCTTTTCTACACCCTCATACGATTCTTACCTTGGCTGAAGTCCATGACTAAAGTATACCAAATATTCAGCCAGATGTTGAACTCTGACTGAGTACAGCCCTACGTTTGTGGTTTGAAGTATCTACCTGTATGATAATCTTATGTCTATAATCAGTACTAGCTAGTACATGAGGTCCATTCAAACCCTCCATTAGTTTCTAAAAACCTGCTCACAAGCCAATGTTTAGATAACTTTATCTGACCTATTTTTTCAGGTAAGCCCTTTGAGATGCACCCCAACTGAAAAAACTCCGACTGTACTCAGTGGCATATCGCTTACTCAGAGGTGATCTCTGCCTGACTTACAAAGCCATGTCCAACTCAGAATTGATGGACATGCTCCACCTAAAGAAATCCAAGTCACTGCGAGCCACGCGCTCTAGTGAGCTAAACCTCACCACAACAATAAATAGAACATGCTGGAGGGATAGATTTCTGCCACAGAAACTCCCCATGATTTGAAACAAAATTCCAAATTACATCAGGCAGAGCCCCTCACAAACACTCTTCAAGAGAAACCTTGATGAGTAGATGGGTAACAGAAAACACACCCCTGGGATCACTTCATTGGCTCTGCTTGACAGAGGATCAGTTAATTAATCAATGGGGCGGTGAAAGCTGACACACTCTGGTTAGGCTTATAAATGCCCTCAGGCAGATAGCCTAGTACCTACCTATGAACCTATGAGAGGGGTGACCATGGTATTGTAGTGAGGGACAAACTTTCTGTGAAACTTTGCTATTTTGAGGAATGCTGTTACCTTCCTTTTCAAGTAAGAGTAGGTCATGGCTAGACAACCTTCACTTTGGCAGACTGTGGCTAAGTTTTTCTACCACCTACCTGATGAACAAGATGCGCTGCTTTTGTCACTCCTGCTTGATATTTGCTCTGCTTAGTATCTCTCTGACATGTTTCATGTTTCAGCATGGACTAACTAAAGATTACAGAATCATCTATGTAAGTTATAGTGCAGTCTCCATTTTCTGCTACAATGTAAGTTACCAGCTTCTGAAAATTTGCTGGTACATTATTCATCCCAAAGAGCAGTTCAATTAATTCATGTAATAACAACAGCATAATCAATGCTATCCATTCCGCTGCAGGGAGTATCAAAGATATTTGCCAGTAGCCCTTAAGTCAGCCATTGTTAGACCCTTAGTCCCACCCAGCTGTTGTAAAGATTCAACTGTCCTAAGTTTGGTTATGTACCCGCTTTTGTATGTTTAGTGTTCTGCACAGACTCTGATGCTCCTGTCCTTTTTTGGTACAAACACCACCAGTGATGCCTGGGAATGCTGAACTGTTAGATTACTGGATTACCTCCAGACTCAACATATTTTGCAATTCCAGCCACATAATTAGCTTAATTTGTTCAGGTACCTTTGTAAGGAGCCTGTTTGACTGGCCATCATGTTCCTGTGTCCACATGCTATTATACTAATTAGGTACACTCAGGCTTAGCAGTAAATATGTCCACAAATTCTTATAGTACTGTTTGGACTTTCTGAACCTGCGTAGGGGATAGTTATTGTGATAGTACTAAGTCATCCACCCAGTTGTCAGTTTGAGCCTCACTGAGAAGATCTACCATTAGATCATCCTTTTAGTCCTCTTGTAGCTCACCGAACACACTAAATATTAGTGCCTCTCTACCATGGTAGGGCTTTATCATATTAACATGGTAGAGTATACATTTTTAACTCCTGCTTGGAAACTCCACAACATAACGGACATCACATACTTTCCTCACAAGAGTGAAAGAATTCTCCCATTCTGTCTGCTGCATATCTTGTTGAATAAGAATAAGCACATTATCTTTTAAATTGACCATATATTCTTAGGGTTCTCACTGTTTGATCATGCTAGATATTTTGTGTTTGTGTCAGGTGTCCTTATGTTAACCCTATGAGCTCCATAAGCATTGTCCTGAAATTCATCATGTAATTCACATCAGGCTCTTTGTGAAAATCATGTATGTTTTACTCTGAAAGACTGTAGTGCACAGTCATATTATCTTGTTCAGTGCAGTTTGGTACAGACAATTGCATCCCTCACTAAGAACTCTCATTTGTCAATTTTTCTGTCCTTATTCTGAGTTTTATGTTTATGTGTTTTGGTCTATCTTTCTTATCTCAAAGACTATCCACTTTTATACCTATTGACACTGCTCTCCAAGGAAAATCTGAGGTGTCTGTTGTGACTGACTACTTTAGAGCAGGACAGGAAAATGGGAGACCAGGATTCAGGGAGATTTGACATCTCCACTAACTGATTTCCTTTTTCACCAATCCCTGAACTGGAATTTGAAAAGACAATGGTGTTAATGCTGGCACCACAGAGATTTAAGATACCATTGTATCTTTCTCATGTGAAGACTTACAAGAGGTTTCCTGAGAATCATGGAAGCCTAAGATATTCCCTCATTGAGAAAAAAGCCATAGTGGAAATCCTTGGAATATTTCTAAATGTAGATCTATTTTTTATGTGGAAAAAAAACTGTTCTGCAGTATCTACCAGCCATCCCAGAAACATAATCCTGCAATACGGAGTCAGAAAAGTCTTTTGATTGCTCAAATGGAATCCCAGCCTGTGTAGGAGATCTCTTATCCAGGAGTGAGACTTCTGATACTTTGAAAAAGACTCTACAAAGATAAGCAAGTCATTTAAATATGAAAAATGTGGATACCTTCTAGCTTGTAGTTGGCTGCCAGTGGAGCTAGACACTTTGTGAACATCTTTGGAGCAGTGGATAACCCAAAGGGTAAGGCAGATAACTGATCATGTTATCCAGATACACAAAACCTTAAGAAAAGCCTAAAAGTATTAACAGGGGTGTGATTATATGCATTTTTCAATCTAAGGTTGCTAGGAAACTCAAATATGGAGGAAGGGGTAATACGTTTGAAGTGAAAGCATTTTTACTTGGGAACTATCACAAACTGATTCAGAAAAGAAAGATCCAAAACTGGTCTCCAAGAGTTTTCTTTCTTTTTTTTTTGGCACTACATCATTCCAATAACTGAGGAGAAGAGCTTCTATTACTCCCTGCTACAGCATATGATGTAATACAGGAAGAAAGAGAAGAATTTGCTCTACCTGATGAAGGAATCCCCTGCAAAAGAGGAATTTCCTCTGACTATCATCTGTATCCTACATGGATCATGTTCAGAACCTATTTGTCTTCAGCAATCTGTTGCCAAAGAGGGAAAAAGAGATTTATACTTTCTGGACAGGACAATGACTGTCACGCTGGTGTGTGTGAGTGTGTGTGTGTGTGTGTGTGTGTGTGTGTGTGTGTGTGTGTGTGTGTGTGTGTGTGTGTGGTAGTGGGTCCATCATATAGTCATTCTGACTTATTTGGCTGTGCTTTTGTTCTAGGGGAGTCTGGTTTCTTCTTGGAATCTCCCTGCCATTACTTTTTAAATGTCTGCTTACCAGCATTTTGAAGAGAATGTTTATTGTGTTCTAGACAAAATTAGATGAGGAAGCAGAGACTCCCCTGTAGAAAAATTTAGAGGAGGGTTTAAAAATCTGAGAGATTACCTGAATCAGTTTACCTCTCTCATCACACTTTTTGATAGCCTCTGCCACAGAGAGTCTAAAATCTAAATCTCTCTTAATGAGAAAATTCAAAATTTCATTTTTGACATCATCTTGCAGGTTCTGAAAATGCAGCCAGGCAAACCTCCTTATAACAGTAAAAGTGGAAGTAGCCTTGAAAGTATTTTCTATCGAGTCATAAACACATTTTAAACAATGAGTAGTGACTTGAGAAATAGAACAAACTAAACCACACAATGCAGATCATTCCTCACCACAATTAGCCATGATAAACTTCAACATATGAGTCTGATAGTTTAGAATTCTAAAATTTAAAGTTGCAGAACCATACAATTTTCTCACAAACTTATCAAAAAATTTCAATTCTTATCAGAAGGAGAAGGATTAGAATTAATAACATGTTTAGCAGCAGCTGGATTTTCTAAAGCTATATCTACTGGTTCAAGTCTGGGATTAGTGGATAAAAACTTGAAACACTGAAGAACTTTAAGCAATCTATCTGCTTTTTTTGGGACAGCAAGCTGACTGTCGGGGAACCCACAATTCTGTGAGAAAAAAAAATCTTTGAAGGCTGACAGCACTGGGGGAATGGGTCAAGGTTTTGGAATTCCAGTTGTAATAAATCATAATATTTTCTTAGGGACTAAAACACCTCAGTATTCTCCCATTGAAAACATTAGTGCATCCTGGAAATAGTCTTAGAGAATGAGAATCCTTGATGGGGGATCAGATACCATATTCTCCTCAGAATCTGAATAGAAATCTAAGGAGAAAAATTGCATCTGTCCCTTCACATGCCCCTACATATTCTAAATCTTTAACTTTTTCAGAGAAAGAGGAATCCCTTTTTATTTTAGCAAAAGTTACCTTAGAAGATGGGTCAAAAGCCTACAAAACACCCTGAGATAAGATAATAAATCATTTCTGTTCAAGGTAACTGAAAGAAGAGAAGATAAATGTTTAGTTTTCTTTCTCTTATTGTCAAGAAACTGTGGGAAAATGAATCAGTATTGGCAACAATAGCTTTCCAGGGAATGGGAACAACATTCTGATTAAGCAGGGGCATATTTCCTGCCCCTTTTCCCATGACTAATAAGACTGACTCTCCCTTACCCACAGAGGGGACCCTGACAGACACAGAGAACACAGATAACCCATGGTCCATGGTAGCTGTATCGACTACTCCAGAGGGATGAGTGGTCTGAGGATCCAGCTTTGGCCATACCAGAGTCATTCACCTATAGCTGAAGCAAATTTCCAGCCTACTGTGGTGGCAAAGGCTGCTTAAGAATCTTTTTCTCTTTTTGTGGCTAGAAAGAAGGTTTACTCGAGGAACTGGTAGCTTGTTCCATAGTCAAGTCAAAAATGTTTTTTATTTCCCTGGAAAGCTTAGCAGCAATAGCTGGTAAAACAGGAAAGCAACAAAAAGTAACTTTCTCTCAGAAAAAAAAACAGTAAAAATCACTTTAAACTCTTTCTCCAACATCAAAAAGTGAAATAAACACAGTTTCTCTACAGAAACAACTTTTAACAACATTTTACTGCAAAATTAAAAAAGTGTGTTCCCATTTAAAATTGCATAAGAGCTACAAGGCAGTTAAGAAAAATACTTTTTACTTTTCACTAACTTAAAAGTACTTACTTTTCACAGTGATTAGATTTTAACAAGTATTAAAGTAATGTGGAACCCCCTCCAACTCAGAAGGGTGCTTTGGTAGCTGGCCAGTTGTTATATCTTATGCAGGATATAACCCATATAGCTACGGCTGCTGCAGCTGTGATCCATATGAAGAATATCTCTTACATTTCATGCCTAAATTGCATTGTAACAGAATGGGTATTGGGGGGAACACTAGACACCAGATAGTACATTTGAGTGCCATGACTTAACTGCATTACATGTAACATAGACTGAGGGAAAAACTAGACACCAGGGATAGTATAGGAAGCAAACATAAACCATCCCATTGAGATTATTAGTCCTTTGTGCCACCACTAGACACCAGGGATTGTATTTACAGATGAATAAATATGAACCAAAAAAAAAAAAAAAGACAAAAGAAGTCAACTACATATGGGTGAACAAAAGGATTTGAACTTTGCCATAGTAAACCCCAGCATTAACCCACTGCACTAACTAATAGGTTAATGCAATGGTGTGATTTTTTTTAATTATATATCAAGGATCTTTGGCATTATTAAATGCCTGAAACAGTCTGATTTATTGGGAAAAGGATGGAACACTAGACATACCTCTCAACCTCACAGTGCAAGAAATCATGACAGAGGCAAAGGTAATGATGGGACCAAATCAGGGGTAGATTTTAATTATATCTCTTAAAAGCTTTGAAAGTCACTAGTATAGCAATGGATTTACTGAAAGATGTGAACTTTAATGCCAATGAAATCATCTGTGATGTACAAGGGCAGGAAAAAGGAGATATTGGGTACATTCTCACAACACAGGGAGAGGAATGGGATATGTAGGTGTGTGGTATGTGTGTATGTGTATGTGTGCACATGTGTGCATGTACGTGTGTAAATAAATGTATTGTGTGTGAAAGAGTGAAAGCGAGGTGCCTGGGCTAACATATTGCAGTTGCTAATACTGTTAGTATTAAAAGTAAGGAAAATGCTGATCTGCACTCGGGGTAGTTAATGGGGATCAGAGATATGCAAATTAACCAATAATTAGGGTTGCCACCTTTCATTGTGGCTAAAACTAGACTAAGAATAGACTGCCCATACATGTTAAGCAGAGCTCCTCCTTGGCCATCTTCAAAAGGAAACTTGACGATTGCATGGGAGATAGGAAATTCACGTCAGTCACTCTGCTAGACAGGGGTCCAGGAAAGTAAATATTGTGGGAAGAAATATCCAGGGAATTGTTATGGCTAGGCTTGTATGGGCCCTAGGTCCGATAACCTAGTACCAACCTATGAACCTGTAAGACCATACTCCTCACACTTCCCCTAACCTTATCCATCTCCACCCCCTCCCTGTCTACTTTCCACCCAGTTTGTAACATCATAGTCATGCCAGGGGGAGGAGTAACATTCTCATTTACTGGTTTGCAATGCTTTTTTTACAGAAAAGCTTAGAAAATCTTCTGATAACTGAGTTTGAACAGTCTTCTGGACTACCCGGCAATCAGTTTGATTTCTGGGTAGTCCGGAAAAAAATGGATAGGCAACAACTCTGCCAATAATGAGGTCCATCTTCAGTGAGGCAAATGTGTTTCTGATTTGTAAAACACTGCATTGCAGAAGCAAGGACTTTTTACAGCAGTCCTTAATGTGATCAATTGGATTCTTTAGGAATATCTGAGAAGGTTGTACAGTTTAAACACTGTACAATTTCTACCATGCACCAGATGGACAGTATAGTCATAGTATCATTAGAGGAATCAATATCTCCCGAAATAAGATGCACATACATGGGAGCACATACACCCACACACTTTTTTTCATGTCCCAAATGTAACCCCTTGAAACTGACTCTGAACACTAGACTGTTTACTAAGCAGCAGTATATGCTGCAGCTATGTGAATCCAGTAATCTCAGCTTTGTATTTTCCTGCTAACACTAGTACACATTCAGCACACTGTATGCACAATATAAAAATTATTCACTGCTTAACATATTCTGTTTTGACACTGTTCTTCAGCATAACACTTAAAAACATAGACTTTGCTGTGAATTGAACTGTTATCAGAGCTTAATTTTAGAAATGTGATCTTTTTATACCTGCTGTAGCTCGAGGAGAAATTTCTGGCAAACTTCATGATACCAAAGACCTTTGTCAATATTTTAATGTAAAATAATTCAACAATATTGTGGTAGTCTACCTGAAAAAAAAAACTCTATGAAAACAATCATTTGCTTCTTTGATTCTGTCTTGTTACCTTCCAGTGTTTTTCTTTGTAACTATATGCTCAGTAAGATTATAAATTAATAACATGAATATTTTGTTGTGATGCGCCTGCTACTAGTTCTTACTAGGTCTAAGATCACATTTCCTTACAATAATTTTAATCTGGCAAATTGCATTTGGCTACATTTTTACAGTAATTTCAGGAATTTGTGGGAGGCAAGTCCAAAGAAAATCAAAGGTAAAAGGAAGTACTTCAAGAAGTTTATGAATGAAGGAAATCACAAAAGCCGCACTGCCACATGCATAACCTATTACAACACAGGACAAAGAACCCACCCTAAAAGAAGCATAAAAAGCACAAAGAAAATTTAAAGGCAGGGAAAACACCATGAAGTCACAGCAAATATGATTGTGATGTTGGGTGCAATAGGGGGAGAAACGTCACCTTAGGGTACTCATTGTGGTGTCTAGAGATAGGTGTATGCCAGATGTCGAAAGAATAAAAATTCTAGTGCCAGTTTACAAGAACAAAGGGGAAATTCACAGGTGTGGGCAGTTTAGAGGTATCAAAAGTCCTCTCACAACACATGAAAGTGCTGAGTGCTGGGCAGGGTGATTAATAATCAAATAAGCAGAGTAGTAGAAACTAAGATGGGAGCTGAGCAGTTCAGATTTAGATCAGGATGCAGTAGAATCAACCTGATGTTTGCAGTCAGACATATAGTGAAGACGTTTTGTTGAGGAACGAGTCTAACTGGGCATTCCTAGACCATTGTTTGAGGTCCAGGAAACACTGAAAAAATTAGTGCAGGCTATATACAAGGATCCAATGATACAAGTAAGAATAGTGTACAGACTCAAAGACAGGTTCTCAGTGGGAGTGAGTGTGCATTAGGGTTCAGATTTGAGCCCACTCCTGTTCATACTGATAATAGAATATCTTAGGGTACTTACTCATTGTGGTATGAACAGAAAGGTGTTTGTGCCTGATACCTAGAACATAAGCATTCTGATGTTAGTTTACAAGAACAAAATGAGCATTCACAACTTGATCTCCCAACTTGGAGGAACATTCGTATGGCCTGATTTACCATCACATATGATTTATCATTTTTTTGAGGTATGTCCCTATTTTCAGGCTTGAATTATCCTTTCACACAATTTTCTGAATTCTCCTCATCATTTGTGATTTTCAAAGCTGTCTAATGCATAGAAAACCACATAACATTACCAACACATTAGTGGCAACAATAATTTAAAGAAAGAGGATACACATCTTACATGTCATTTTTTTTCAGAAGCAAAATTAAAATGAATTTGTATGGTAGAATTCTGCAATATAGTTAAAGTCTACAGATTGTATATTATCCGATAATGTGCTTATATTTTTCCATCAATTTTCTTAATCTCTGTTTTTAAACATGTTTCTTAGATGTAAACATTCCTACTGGAAGCAGGAAAAGTTATGTGGTATTTAGTATTCAAATTTTATGCTAATTAATGCCTGGATTTTTGGCCAGATGTACCTCCGTTTGAAGGGCCTTTGTTCCTGTTTTCAAAGTCTGCAGGTTGAGGAGTATGTTCACAACTGAATGCAGTATAGGTATTGAACTCCTACTACGCTACAGAAAGTGAGGGTGATTGGTGTTAGGACTCACAGAGGGGCTCTCATTGGTGTAGGTGTGCATTAGGATTCACATCTGGAAGAATGATTTTTCCCCTGAATAAGGGGCATACAGCCAACATCATCAGCATGTATTGCAGACTTTGCCTCTGTAGGGATGTCAGTACATGTGCACATTTTTTAGCAAGTATGAATCTATCACACCAACATATTTTACTGATCGGTTGATGAAGATCTAGTTCCTTTAAAAGGGTATTTGAAGAATCATTTATTCACAGACTTATAGGTTGTTACTAGGCTAATGACCTGGAGTGTCCTTCCTAAGCATAGCCAAGTTTTCCCGAAAGAATAATGATGTCCTACATCCAATCAGGACATGAGAGCCAGGCATTTGTAAGGTACCTCTGTCCATAAGGGATATGGGGCCAGGCCAGATGTAAATTTCCTATTCCTCATCCACTGGTCTAGGTTGCACTTAAACTGAGTAAAAGATGAACTCAGCTTCATATGAATGGGAAGCCTGCTCCATAGGAGAGGCAGTCTCTGGGATATATATCTGTCTCTCCAGCATGTTCTGCTTAAGTCGCAGACAAAATTTAAGTCCATAGACTATGTATTTGTGGTACTCTTTGACTTACAAATATGGAGAACATTCATAAGTGTGGGGTTTGCTGATGCCTTGTAAGCCAGGCATGGATCACCACTCAGTAATCTGTATGGGACTGAGTTGAGGGAAATGGCTTTAAGGTGCTCTGCACAAGGCAGGTTCATTACGCCTTGTATTATTTTTGTAAGGAGCATCTAAGGTTGCTGTAATTGTTGCATATGCCTGATCAGGTACATACTGAAGGGAGCATTGTACTCTATTATTGGTCTGAAAAGGGCAGAGTACAGTGGGATAATGACCTCTCTGGATCTAGATGCCATGCTCTTACTTATAAGTTGTGCAACATAAAAGAATTTCCTCGCCACTATGGCCACATGGTGGTCGGAGGCAAGGCTACTGTGTACATGTGTACCCAGATCTCTGACCTGTGGGTCGAGTCTTAGGGGAATATTACCAACAAGGTAATTAGATGGGATGGCTGACTTCCCAAAGGGTACAATTATGCATTACATAGACTATGGCTTTGGCACCATTTGTTAGAAAGAAATAGACCTTCTTGAAGAATGCTAATGTCTGCAGGAGAGTCAATGATAACTGCCAGCTTGCAATCATCTGCAAACTTAGTCAGACATAAACCTTAAGCATTTGCTTTTGTTTCAGAGAAATAGATGCCAAAAAGGAGTGGGAGCAGAATCGAGTCCTGGGGGACACTGCTAGTGACTGGCCTCGTGGTGGAGGTGGCCTCATCAATTTTGACTTCCTAGGGCATATCTATGAGTCATTTTGCTATCCAGTGGGTGAAAAAAGGGTTTATACATAAATTAGTGAGCTTGTCTATAATGCCTGAGTGGGGTACTCTATTAAAAGCCATGGTCAGGTCAGGGTAATCTGTGTGCACAGTCTTACCTTTATCCAGTCCTTTGGTGATTCTCAAAAAGTTCACCAAATTTAATAGGCATGGCCTTCTTTTAACAAAGCTGAACTGTGATTGGTACAGAGTTTGTAGGTTACTTTTTGTCCTCATTTATCATGTTCATGATGATTCTTTCTATGGCCTTATGGATGAGGCTGGTAAGACTTATTCTTAACACAACTAGACACAACTCACTCTATACAGCTATCAGTATGGTTGTACAGAGATTTTGTAAATAGCTCAGCATATGCTATGGTGTTTACTGGGTTTGGGGTGCTTGGGATTTAGCCAAGGTGTCACATAGTAGAGAGAAGCTAGCCTTGGAATAGCTCCTAAAGGTTTATGGGCTTGCTGGATTGCCAGATTTAATTTTTATTTCAAGTAATACTGCCTTATACTTAGATCTGACAAGAGAGGACTTTACACTGTGTGAGGAACATTGCCCCCCCCATGTTAGTGAGTACAAGGTGAAGGATGTTTGTACCCCTGGTAAGAGAATGGACTAGCTGTTCCAAGATGTTGGTATTAAAGTTTAGGAAGTGCTGGGCTTGTGCATTAGTAGGGGTGCAGGATTCCCAACCTTTAAAGGGATAGTTGAAATCCCCCATGAATATCATATTGGGTTGAACAGTGACGGACTCTAGTACATTGATATAGATTGTGTGGGTTTCCAGGTTGCAAGGATATGGTAGTAGACCCTGTTTATGGTGAATTGCACATGTATGTGTTCCAGTGGGTCATACAGTTTAACTAGTCTGAATGTGAGTTTGGTTTTAATATAGATTGAGATTCCTCCACCTTTAGTTCCTTCCTGTGCAGTAGCTGGTCTAAAGGTGTGAAAGGCATTATAACTTTGCATTGCTGGGGTACTATGTATGATTTAAACCATGTCCCCATTAATACACAGATGTCTACACTCTCCGGGGAGAGGAAGGCTTGCAGGGAGTGGAGTTTCTTGTTAAGACTTCTGGCATTGAGCTGTACCAACTTCAGATATTCCTTCACACGTTCAGTTATGTTGGGAGGTTTATCAGTTTGGAATTGCCTAAAAAAGGCACCATGGGGGTAGAAAAGGTCTTTGCCAATAACTGAAAGCCTAGAGGGGATAAGTGCAGGCCATTCCTGGCAAAGCAGCATGGTCTGTCAACCATGTCCTCCCACGCTGTCAAATATTATACTCCCTTGGAATAACACCAGAAGCTAAACCAATTGTTAAAATCAATTATTTTTTTGTTGGTAATGTGGCATCATCCTTGGAGAAGGTAGTATGCTGATGAGTGCTCTTACCTGCCTGAGATACGTAATCAGTGAGCTAGATCATGTCTTGCTTCATATATCCAAGGGAGGTATGTCTCAGGTCATTAACATCCACATGGACTATGACAGAGTCATATTGGTTCATGTGGTTCAATGACCTGAATGCCTGAATGCCTGTGTGACTTGATGGACCCTAGCCCTGGAAAGTCAGCTAACTGTAACTCTCACCTTACTCAGTCTGGTGAGAGGGATATTGGTCTGTCTGACTATAGAATCACCAATGACCAGGAAATTTGTATGTGCATGGTTTGCTTTCGGGGCTTAGCAGTAGAAACATTGGATATAGTGTTACTATGTGTAGCTGTGGGTGGCGTTTTAACAGAGTGTCTATGTGATGGCTGAGGCCACTTTTTTAACTCTAAGTGCCTCAGCATAAGTAGTTTTATGTGCAGGGTCTTTACCCTGTGCAGTAAGTGTGGTGCAAGTGTCAATGACTACCTCTATAGGATTAGTTTTGGTTGTATGAGAGAGTTTTGCCTCCAGTGTTAAAGTTTATTTACATTTTCTGAGAAAGAATAAGAGAACAAAGAGGGTTGGATCTTTCATTGCCCCTAAGAGTTGACCCGAATGATCAGGATTTGGGAACTTATTTGGGCAGTGACCTAATGTTTGACCAGTGTGCATGCATTGTTGTAAGAAAGCTCTTCTATATTACAGAACTTATAAACAAAGGCATTGTGTCTAGATTTAGGGATGTCATTGTCCCACTTTATTCAGCCCTCACTAGGCCAGTAATTTAATATAATTCCTTCTTTAGCATGTATCTGTCCAGACACATGCAACAACTGAAATGCCCACAGAGACATGTTACTAAAAAGATACAAGGCCTAAACAACATTTCCTACATGAACTGTCACTATACTCAATATCCTACAGTCTGCTAAGAGGTGATCTGTGTCTGGCATGCAAAACATCCTCCGACCCATTACTGATGAATTTACTGCATGTCATTAAGTCAAACAGCATCAGCAATACTTGTTATAGGGATGTAAACCTCTTCTGCAGCATCAAGAGATTGGTTTGGATGGACAGGTATATCTCAAAAAAGATACTGCTGCTCTGGAACATAAAACAAAGTTCATCCTGGTCCACATTCAAGCACAATTTAGATCTGTGGAAACAGAAAATTTACCCCAGGACTTCCCCCTGTTCTACTAATGGACAGAGACAGCTCCTAAATGCTTTATTCACATGCATGGGTCCCCCTTCCCCTCAAATTACCTAAGGTATGATCTAAGTTATTCTAATTAGGGGTAATATATAATTATCAACCATGGGATGGGTAAGGTCAGTCTATAACCAAATTTGATAGGTTATTTTGAGCACAAAAATGGAAATTGGTTAGGATTAAAATGGCCCGCAAGGGCAGATAGCCTACTACCTACCTGTGACCTATAGCACACTAAATAAAGATCAACATCAACAAGTCTAACAGAGAGAGAGGGATGACTGTGCAGATAATTGTAGGTCTTGAGGATATTGATCTTTTTAGTAAGGACTTTATGAGGTCTCTCAAGTTGAGTGATATGTTTAATAAAATACATGTCAAGGGGGCATTACATTCACTAATGAATATGATGAGACATGAGTAAAGAAGAATTTAGACTTCTCTGGGTTTACAGGGGATGCTTTGGCAAATTACATGTGCCAGAGAGAAGATATTCTGAATTACTTTGGATTATCAACAAAAGTGCCCTGACCACTTACAATACTGCCTGAATGGAGGAGTATGTCACCTATGTGGTTTGATGCGGAAATGCTTTGTTTGCAAAAATGAGCTATAATACACTTTTTTACATTTAACTTTAGTCTGTTGTCCTTGCAGCAATTGTTGAGATGGCCTAATCCATGTTAGAACAGTTGTGAGTCAATGGGAAAAAGTACACAATTTACAGTAGTCTGCATACTTAGATGGTCATAGATCGGGAACATTGGCCTGAATCACCTACAGGCAATTCTTTTACAGTATTGAGCGGCTAGTCCTGACACAGCCCACAGTCTGTGAGTCTGTGTATGCCTATCTAGAGCTTACTGTGCATTACACTTGATGCCTAAAGTGTTTGACCTATACAAATCTTCTCCAAATAGGTACCACCTAGGGTCTGTATTGCTGCCAGGGTTGCCAGATTTGTGAAGGGACAGGTAGGGACCAAAAAAAAAAAAAAAAAGAAAAGGTCCTTCACACTAAGTGAAGACCAAAAAAAAAAAAAAGAAAAAAAGGTCTTTAATGCGGAACATCAGGCGGTTCCACATTAAACAGAAGTAGCTCTGCTTTGCAATTTTTGATTGGCCCATATGCCAGTATACAAGCCAATCAAAAAATTGCACACCATAGCCACTCGGTTCAATATGGAACATCAGGCAGTTCTGCATTATACAGAAGTGGCTCCATTTTGTGATTTTTTTGATTAGCTCGTATACTGACATACAGGCCAGTAAAAAAAAAACAAAGTGGAGGTTGTTTCACTGGGATTTTATCTGGCAGTCCATGACTCGGGATCCGGCTGCTGATCCTGGGACAGTCTCACTTAAATAGGGATGTCTGGCAACCCTGAATGCTGCCCACAATTTTATGCAATTTTGGATGAGGTTGAGGGTAGAAACACCTGACATGTTTTTGGGAGAACCCAACTGAGATTTCAGACTGAACTCTGTTTCAGGAATGCATTTCTCTTGCACTCACGGCCAGTGGCGGCTGGTGACTTCAAATCAAACGGGGGCTGCAGGAGATAGCTGAATGGGTGGGGTCAATGTGAAGGGGTGCGGCCAACTAGAAAGGGCAGGAGCTTTGCTCAAAACCACAAAAACTAACTTTAATTAAATATGCTGTCCTGGGTGCCAAACCCTCATTATGAGAGTCCAATCAAGACAAATGAAGTGTAAAAGAATAAAAATATTTCAATGCATTGGCTGCATGACAGCTTACTTAATATCTAGATGGAAACAAAAAGGTTGTGAGGCATGACAAAATAAATTACTTTTTAAATACATTACTGCAATGCCAGTCAAAATCAAGTATAAGAAAAACAAGCAGTACTCAACTCAAACCGCTTCTCCTTGCACTGCAGTTCTAATTATAATTTATATTCAGCTTTATTAAAGTACCAAGTAACATGCTGAAAGTAACAATCTCTGTGATGCCCCCACTTGTAAAAATGTTTCTTATCCAAAAAAGACCTACTGCCTGACAACTATCTACTTGTTTCATGGGGAAAACAAGATCAAAGTAAAAATGAAAAGCAAACAAGAAACAAGCTCTAGATACATTGCTTAAAGGATTACTGTACAGGTTATGGACCACACATGAATGGCATTCTGTTTAGTTTACGGGTAAAGTCCTCAGAGATCACTGGAAGTTTCCAACAAGTGTAATGAGCTTCTTAAAATAATGTAATCCTGTCCTTTATTACAAATACTGTCATATGCATTTCAATACCCAACTCTTATACATTATCTAGTTAAGTATTCTCTGCATGGCAGCAACAGAAAGGCTTCAATGTTGGCAATTCTTTAACAGTATGCTTATTAAAGCTTACTTGCATGTTATAATCTCAGACAAGCTTACCTGATGGTCATTAAAGCATTGCTACTTAAAACACAGAGCAACAGGCACTTTGAGTAATAAGCATAAATCAACAGTACAAAAATATGACAGAAACCAGACCATTCTGCAAAATCAAGAACAGATGAAAAGCCACTGTAGCACTTGTGTCTACCTTGAATGGGGGGATACCCTGCACATTTACACTGCATAACTGCTCCTTGCCTTGCTTGGACACATCCAGAGTCACTACATGGGGGAGTGGGGTGCAACAAGTATGTCACAATTTGAAATGTCTCTGGCCGACGGTGATGGCCCTGACACATTTGTCATACCTCTCACCCTCAGAGCAAGAAATCTGGGCAAAGCCATACACAGAAGTGGGACAAAGGCCCAAAAATAAGGACACTTTTTAAATATTGCTCTTATAAACTTAGAAAGATAATTGAAATTGGAAGTTAGGTGAAATGAAGTAGACCCATATATATATATATATATATATATATATATATATATATATATATATATATATATATATGTATATATATGCATGCATGTATATATATATATATAGATAGATTACACACACACATTTAAAGAAAGGAAAGAAAGGAAGCCATATGTACTGTACTTCAAAAAATCATAATAATTCAAGGATATATAATCCATTCCACCAAAAAATCTTTAAATGTCAGAAGATGGAGGGGGGGCAGTCAAGGATAAATAAGGATAGACAACATAGATGGAAAGTTATAGTAAGTGCATATCTTCTTTATCTGTTGTTGTCAATCTTGATTTTATCCTTGACAGATGGGACAGAGTCCCCAGCTACCTAAAATATTAGGTGGACTCACAGAAGTATATTCCTGAGCACCATTGAACCAAAGGACGCTCTACCCCTAGAGACCAAATCCAATTTGTAATGAATAATAAAGGTATGGGGAGAATCCCAAGTGGCTGCTGCACAAATATCATCCATCAAAGTTCTAGACTGGAAAATTGCAGAGGTGGCTACAGATCTTGTAGAATGTGCTTTCATGGGCCTAGGCAAGGTTAATTTATTTTTGTCATAAATAAATGAAATGAAGTCTTTCAGCCATTTAGCCAGAGTTACCTTGTGGATTGACTTACCCAATGTTGCACTGGAAAAGGAAACAAATAGTTTATTTGCTTTTAAAATGTCTTTTGTTCTCTGACGATAGAAATGTAATTGTTGGAAAAATGTGGAAAAAAACTGGTAAATTAATCGATAGATTGATGTTAGACTCTCAGACTACCTTGGGTAGAAAGGAGAGGTTTGTTTGTAAAGAAACTCTATCCTTGTGGAAAATCAGATAAGGGGGTTCAGATGACAAGGCCTGGATCTCTGAAATTCTTCTGGCAGAGCTAATGGCTATCAAAAAAAAGAAGTTATGTACTCACCATAACGTTCCATCTGAGTAGGTAACTTCATTTGTCTGCAACCTGTGGGTATCAGATCCGATTCAGATCCGAGCCGGCAGCTTTCAAAGCTAAAAGATCCGAGCTCCAAGCTTCTCCCCTCTACCCATAATGCCCTGCCATCTCCCTCTAACCCTCAGATCGAGTTTGCCAGAAAAAATGGCAATAGAAATTCTATAACCTAGGAAAAGGATTACAATATGTTCCAGTGATGTCAAGTGAACAATGACATATCCTGATCCGTTGGTAATGAACTAAGGGTCCGGGGGATGGAGGGAGGGTCGGTTGCACACAAATTAAGTTACCTACTCAGATGGAGCGTTATGGTGAGTACATAACTTCTTTATCTGAAGTAGTTAACGTTATTTGCTCAGCAACCTGTAGGACAGAGTCCCCAGCTACCAGCAACATGGGAGGCCCCTATGGAAGGATATTCTGGAGCACTGCGGAGCCAAATGATGCACATCCTCTTGATATTAAATCCAGTTTATAGTGTGTAATAAAAGTATGAGAGGATGCCCAGGTAACTGCTGAACAAATGTCGTCCAAAGAAACCCTTGACCAGAAAGCAGCAGAAGTAGCCATAGATCGGGTAGAATGGGCTCACACTCTCAGGGGCTTAGGATGACCAGAACTTTTGTATGCTAGGAGAATGCACTGGGAAATCCATCTGGCTAAGGTTACTTTAGTGAATGGCTTCCCCAGACAGAATTTTGCAAAGGAAACAAAAAGCTGATCAGATTTTTAAAGAGCTGCTGTTCTGTTTAAGTAAAAAACGTAACTGTCTGTGAACATCCAGACAATGAAGTCTGTATTCTCCTTTGTTTTGGAAATTTGGAAAGAAGACAGGTAGATTGATGGACTGGTTTATTTTGGCTTCTGAAGCCACTTTGGGCAGAAAAGAGGGATTAGTCCTGAGGGAGACACTGTCTTTATGAAAGATGATGTATGGAGGTTTGTTGCAAAGAGCGTGAAGCTCCGATATTCTTCTAGCAGAAGTAATGGCAATCAGGAAGGCCATCTTCCAAGATACATATTTTAAGTTGACTGAAGCCACGGGTTCAAAAGGAGGCCCAGTCAGAGCTTGGAGAACTAGGGTAAGATCCTGTGGAGGCACTGCATCTTTAATAGGGAGTCTTAAACAAAAAAGTTCCTTTCATGAATGTTTTGCAAATCTTGGAGGATGCCAGGGGCCCTGAACTGTTTCCATCGTGGTAGTGGGAAATAGCTGCTAAGTGAACTTTAATAGTAGAAGCACTAGCTCCTTGATCAAAGGTGTGAGAAAGAAAGTCTAGAACTGCTGGGATGGGAGCTGTGAAGGGGTCCAAGTTCCTATGCTCCACCCAGACAGAGAAACATTTCCATTTATTCTTGTAGATTTTCCTGGTAGACGGTTTATGGGCGGCCACCAGGATGGCCTTAACCGAGGAAGATATACCGGGAGTCCTAACCATTAGGGGAACTGGATCAACCAAGCTGCGAGCTTGAGGTAGTCCAGGTTGGGGGGTCTTCAATCCTAAAGGATGAGAGATCAGATCCGGATTGGGATCTAAGATCCAGGGAGGATGTACTAGGTGAGAACGCAGGTAAGGGAACCAGGTTGGACGAGGCCAGAATGGGGCTATGAGGATAACTCTGCTCCCCAACTGACAAGCTTTCTGCAAGAATTTTGTCATCAGTGGAAGAGGAGGATAAGCATACAGAAAACTAGATGACAAAGCATGAACTAGAGCGTCTCTGGGGGCTTCCCCTGGTGGGGGAATCAGAGCAAAGAACTTGCTGCACTTTGTGTTTGAAGGCGAGGCGAAGAGATCGCAACAAGGTTGACCCCATTGGAGGAAGATTTGTTCCGCTACTGACATACAAGGCCATGTCCAACCCGGAATTAATGGACATGCTCCACCTCAAAAAATCCAAATCTACCAGATCCACTAGAGCAAGCGACTTAAACCTTAGCACGGATATAAATAGGACATGCTGGAGGGATAGATTTGTCACCCAGAGACTCCCTATGCTGTGGAATAAAATCCCGGTCCATGTGAGGCAGTGCACCTCGCTGGCTCTGTTCAAGAGAAATCTTGACCGGTGGATGGGAGATCGTTGGTTTACCCCAGGAATCATCTCTGTGTCACTGCTGGACAGAGGCACAACAAACTAATGGGCACAGTATTTTTTAACATAAGGGGTGGCGTAAGCCACAAAACTTTGGGCTAGGCTTATAAATGCCTTAGGGCAGATAGCCTAGTATAAACCTATGAACCTATGAACCTATGGATTCGGAGACCACTCATAAGGTGAGAGGATCGTCTGACTCAACCTGTCCGCCAAGATGTTTGATCGACCCGGGATGTGCGTTGCTATGAGAAAGCAGTTGGTGGATATCGCCCATTCCCATACACTCATGGCCTCCCTGCAAAATGGATAGGATCTGGTTCCCCCCTGTTTGTTTATGTACCAGACTACCGACATGTTGTTTGTTTGAAGTGCAATAGTTCCTGGAGGAAGAAGGGGATGGAGAGCCTGCAACGCTAGAAGCACCGCCCTCATCTCCAGGACATTAATATGCAGTGAGGTCTCTGTGAAAGTCCACGTGCCTTGGACGGATCTTCCCATGCAATGCCCCCCCCACCCAAGGAGAGATGCGTCCGTGGTCACCATGACTTGGGGAGGGGGTATAACAAAAGGGCGGCCTTCTCGAAGATCTTTGGAGCGGAGCCACCAAAGAAGCAACTCCCTGCAAATCCTGCTGAGAGGAATAGGAGTAGACAGGGGTGAAAGAGAATGGACCATTGAACTTGTAATGTCCATTGAAGGATTCTCATCTTCAGGCGAGCGAAGGGTGACAGATTGATGGCCGCTGCCATGGATACCAGGGCCCTCAGGACTAGTTTCGCTGGGGGAGCTGACGATTGTAAGAGGTCTAGAATGTGAAGGCTTAGACTGCAAAGTCTGTCCACTGTTAGAAAGACTCTGGATTGAGTAGTGTCTATCCTGGCCCCTATGAAGTCCAAAATTTGAGTAGGCTGAAGAGAGGATTTCTGGTGGTTTATTGTGATCCCTAGGTGACGGGCTAGGTGTACAAAGTAGTCCCTGCCTGAGCAGAGTTGATGCCTGGTGGGGGCGGTTAGGAGCCAGTCATACAGGTATGGAAAGACCTGTATTCCCTGAAGCCTCAGGTGGGCCCCTACAACTGCCATGACTTTGGTGAACACCCTGGGGGCTGTGGTGAGACCGAAGGGTAGGACCCTGAACTGATAATGGCTAGCTCCCAGCCAAAAGCGGAGGAACCTTCTGGATCTTCTGTCCATCAGAATGTGGTAGTATGCATCCTTGAGGTCTATCGAGCACATCCAGTCGTTCTCCTGCAAAAGAGGGAAAATGGATTGAATAGTGACCATCCAGAATTTTTCTTTGGCAACTGATAGGTTCAGTGTTGACAGGTCGAGAATGGGTCATAAGTCCCCCATCTTTTTTGGCACTAAAAAGAACCTGGAGTAAAAGCCTAATCCGGATTGTTCTAGGGGGACGCACTGAATAGCTCTTTTTTTCTTAGCAGCCCTCAAATTTCTGATGCTGCTGCCTCCCTCTGATTGGGTGGAACATCAGGTGGAACATCAGGGAGTTTTGTTGATCGGGGAGGGTGAGATAGGAAAGGAATTGAATAGCATCTGGATATGATTCAGAGCACCCAGCGATTTGTTGTAATGGACTCCCATTTTGCTAGGTATTCCAAGAAGCACCCCCGACTGCCTCCAGAGAGGAGCAGCTGGGCAGCCCCTCAGGGCTGCTGCGCGGGTCGATCCGAATAAGGTTCTCTCGACCCAAAGTTCTTCGGACCCCCTCTGCCCCTGGGCCGGGGTCCACCCTGTCCTCCTCTGCCTCTGAAGGATGAGGGATCCGGAGCAAAATGGGATTGTTGAGCTTTCCGGAACCACATCTTCTTCTTCTGTCCTCTTTGGTTCCTGGAGTAGGACCTCTGAGGAGCCGAGAAGCAGATCCCGATGGCAGACAACATCTTCCCATCTTTCTCGCTCTGGAGGAGTGTATCACAGATGGTTTTGCCAAAGAGCGTAGAACCATCAAAAGGGGCATTCACAAAGGACGCCTTGAAGGGTTCCGCAAAATCGCAGAGACGGAGCCAGGCCTGTCTATGTAAGACGACACCCATTCTGCTAGCTCTAGCTGCTCCCTCTGTAGCATGGGAGAGAAGCTGCATAGATGTGTTGGTGATAGACTTGAGAGTGGCCATTCGAGCCGAGAAGGTCCGCTTGTCCTCGGCCAACATGGACTCTGGGGGTGACCCAGCGCACTCCTTAATCAGGTCCCATTGGAGTCAAATCACGTGCCATATAATTCAGTGACCTTACAGAGAAGGTCTCTGAAGAGAACATCCACTTTCCTAAACGGTCCATCATCCGAGACTCCTTGTCTGGAGGGTGTACCGAGGAACTCTCCTGTGCTAATTCCTTTTTAGTGGCAGCCGCCACCACCATGGCATCCACTGGGACACCCTTGCTCCAAACTGTCCTGTCCATGGGAGGGCTGAGGATCTTGTTCGGTCTCTTAGGTATTGGCTCGGCAGTGTCCGGCTCCTTCCATGCCCTGGTAGTTATGTGGTCTACAAGGGGGTTGGCGGGAGGGGACACCCAAGAGGTAGATGGGCCTGCATCAAATGCCTCCAGAAACACAGACTCATCTGAGGAAAGCTTTTGGGCAGACCACCCCCCTCTAATGCGTAACATTTCCATAATGTCTCCGAAGGGGACGTCTTCGGGGGGTGACCTTGGGGAACCTTCCCCTTCCTTTAAATCTGTGTCCTCTGTAAGGGACTCGGGTGAGTCCAAGTGCCTCCTCTTGCACTTCTGTTTGTCAGGGACCTCTTCGGGGGGGCTGTCCAAAGAGGCCTCACCAACAATGCCCTGTTCCTCCAGGGGAACTATCTGGGACATAGGCGCAGGCTGTCCCTAGGGCCGGATGATAGAGGACAGGCCTGTCTGAGAGGGAATGGCGGGTGGATCCATAGCAAGAGCCTGTGGTCTCAAATCCCTCGAAAAAACCCTCTCCACGACGTCGAACACTGAGGGAGAACTGCTTTCTCTTGGATCTGAAAGCAGTCTCCTTGGATCCGGCGAATGGATCGGCGCCGGAGATGATATGATCGGATCCAAAAGAGCAGTGCGCTTCGACCTCAATGGAGCCGAAGGCACACTAACTCCTCCAGATCTGACGCTTAACCCACGACCCTGAGAGCTCAGATCCGAAAAAGGATCCGACAGACTCGAGGGTATAGTCGGCGCCGAAGTAGAAACCATTGTGGGCGCAGACATCACCCCGGCTCCGAAGCTAGATGGATCTGATGGCTCTGAAACCAGAAGGTGGGTTGGAGAAGGAGCAATGGGGGCAAAAAAGGGGGTTGAGCTCCCCCCCCCAGAGGGGGGGAGGCAAGAGCATTCCCATCTGCATCTTGGCCTTCAGAAATTGACGCATCATCCGCTCCATGTCAGCCTCAGATAAGCTTCTTGTAGATCTGGACGAAGCCACTGAGGCCGGCAGGGAAGGCCGCCTAGAAGACCTCAAAGGCGACCGGGTTTCCTCCTCTGGTTCCGGGGAGAAACGTGGTGAACAAAGCCGGGAGGGGGAAGACCTGGAGACCTTGAGGGGAGAGACAAGCTGCTTGGATGGTGGGCCTGAAGGGACAGATGCAGACCGCCTCTTGTGGCTGTGGTGCCTATCTTTTTCCTTCTCTCTCTCCCTCTTGTCTTTCTTTCTACTGTCCCTTTCCTCTTGGGCCAAAGAGGGAGGTTGAATCCCGGTCAGGGGATCGGAAGCAGTAAGTGGGGCAGCCACAGCCACGGCTGGCGCCACAGAGGAGGAGGAGGAGGTCGAAGTGGAATCCAGGGGCAAAAGGCCCGCGAGGATTAACTTTGTCCTCCTATCTCTCAAAGCCCTGGGGTTGAAGGCTGCAGAAATAGTGCAGCCCAAAGAGAGGTGATCAACCCCCAGGCAAATAATGCAATGAGTGTGGCCATCCACTGGGGACAGCTTATGGCCACACTCGGAGCATTTAGAGAACACAGCTTTGGGGCCTTCGGACATACTAGAAAAGGAAAAAGAGGCCCACACTCACACACCTTCACACACAGGCAGGGGAGGGAAAAAAAAGCTAAAAAAGATACGAGAGTTTTGTTAAAATTAGCTAAATTTACAAAAGGAGTTATAAGGGATTTGACAGGAAATATATATAAAAAAAGCCTAACTCATGATACCACTATTGGAGCTCATTCTAATAAGCTTACAGAAGCCGTGGCAAACGAGTTCTGGGTGTTAGAGGGAGATGTCAGGGCATTATGGGTAGGGGGAGGAGCTTGGAGCTTGGATCTTTTAGCTTGGAAAGCTGCCGGCTCGGATCCGAATCGGATCCGATACCCACAGGTTGCTGAGCAAATGAAGTTAACTACTTCAGATCAGTGTTTTCTATGACAAAAACTTAAGATCACATATTGCAGAGGGCTCAAAGGGAGAATGCATTACGGCCTGCAACACTAAGTTTAGATCCCAAGGGGGCACTGAATCTTTGAAAGAGGGTTTCAACAAAAGTGTACCTGTTAGGAATGATTTACAAAGTCCGTGAGCAGCTAAAGAATGTTCTTCCAAACCATTGGTGAAATTAGAAATTGCAGCTAATTGTAATCTGATGGTAGAAGGGGAAGCTCCAGCATGGGAAAGAGAGGCTAAAAAATTTTAAAATATGCTCTGTAGAAGCTGAAAATGGATTAATATGTTTTTCATGGGCCCAAATGGTAGATCTCTTCCATTTTATAGAGTACAGTTTACAAGTGGAAGGCTTATGAGCCTACAAGAGGATATGGCGTACTGGGGAGGAAATATTAAGATGCCTCGTAACTAATGAAATTGGAGGAATCACGCTGTTAGCTTGAGGTTCAAAATGTCTGGAAGAACAAGTCTGCCTGGATGGGACAGAAGTTTTGGAACTGGGTCTAGAATCCAGGGTTGTTGAATCAGATAAGGCCAAAGGAAGGGGAACCAAATCTGCTGAGACCAAAAGGCTGCAAAGAGGACTACAGTGCTTTTCAACCTTAGCTCTTTTTGAAAGAATTTTGGAATTAGAGGTATCGGGGGACATACATGAGAGCAAGGGGCCAGTTGTGGAGAACAGGGTCCCTGGGTGACTTCCACATAGGGGGAATCAGGGCAAATTAATTGCTGCAATTGTTTATGAGAGAAGCAAGCAGGTCACAGCAAGGTTGACCTCATTGATGGAAGATAATTTTCGCCACTTTTGAATTGAGAGACCACTCTTGAGGCTGAAGGATACATAAGCTCAGCTTGTCTGCAATCACATTGGAACTCCCCAGAATGCGTGTTGCTGTTTTAGAAAGTGGTTGGAAGAAATCACCCACTGACACACTCTGAGGGCTTCTTAACAAAAGGGGTAAGACTTGGTTCCTCCCTGCTTGTTGATGTACCAAACTACTGACATATTATATGTTTGAATTGCAACTGTTCCCTGAGGAAGAGCTGTCTTAAAGGCCTGCAATGATAGAAGCACTGCTCCTAGCTCCAGGACATTGATGATATTCAAGCTAGCCTCTAATGGGGGCCAAGTACCTTGGACAGTCTTGCCCAGAAAATGCAACCCACCCCATCTGGGAGGCATCCGTGGTCTTTATGGCCATGGGCTCTGGAAGAACAAAGGAGTGACTGCAGAGAATTTGGAGTCCATCCACCAAAGAAGATCCCTTTTGCAATAACTAGTGATCAGAATTTGGTCTGACAAAAGTTGGTGAAGGACAGACCACTGAGAAGCTAGTACCAATTGCAGAACTCTCATATGAAACCTGGCTAAAGGTACTAGAGTTATTGATGCTGCCATCCTACAGCTTGCAAAACTAATCTTGCAGGAACCCACTTTCTGGAGATTATCTTTTGAACTTGTACCATAATTCTTTGAAGCCTCTCTGGAGGAAGGGATGCTATAGTTGCCTCCATATTTAGTACAGCCCTTATGAATTCTAAATTTTGCAACTGGCATCAAATGGAATTTTTCAGGATTTACTGTAATCCCCAGATGGGCACAGATGTTGAGTGTGTAATCTCTGTCTGCTATTAATTGATGCTTGGTCAAAGCTGTTATGAGCCAGTTGTCCAAGTACAGAAACACTCAAAATCCTTTCAGTCTCAAGTGAGCTGCTATTACTGCCATGCATTTGGTGAACACCCTGGGGGTTGTGGTGAGACCAAAGGCAGTGCTCTGAATTGGTAGTGACTGGTTCCAAGCCAGAAGCAGCTGAATTTCCTGGAGCCTTTGTCCATTTGTTTGTGGTAATATGCATCCTAGAGATCTATCAAGCACATCTAGTCATTTTTCTTCAGAAGGGGAAGAATTGAGTGTACCGTGACCATCTGGAACTTTGCCTGCCGAACTGATTTGTTCAGCACACTGAAATCTAAAATTGGTCTCCAGTCCCCTGTCTTTTTTTGGCACTAAAAAGAATCTTGAGTACATTCTGGATGCTTTCTGGACTGGTGGTACTTCTTGGGTGACTCTTTTGTTCATAGGTTCATAGATTAGTACTAAGCTAACTGCTCTTGCGAGCCATTTTAAGCTTAGCCAATTATCCCTTGTGAGATTCAAACCCTGCACCTTGCGTTTGTAAGGCAAACACCTTAACCATTAGGCCACCCTCCCAACCCTGTCCAACATTTTTTGAATTTCTTGCATTGCTGAATCCCTCTGATTGGGTGGAACATTGGGTATTTTCATGTGTACAGGGGGAAGATTAGCAAAGGGAATGATATAGCCTCTGGATATGATCTGTTGCACCCAGGAATCTGTTATGTTTAGCCAGGCATTTAGGTGCAAGAACAAGCATCCCCCGCCTGTGTCCAGAAGAAGAGAATTGGGTCTCCATTCAGGAGTGCTGAAAAGGCTTCTTGGAAAAGTAATTCCTGAAGCCCTGGTTTTTGATGACTACCTCTGCCATGAGGGTGGCATCTTCCATTTTGGTTCCCCCCTCTGCTCTTGGGGGAGCTCCTTCCACATTCCAAATCTTTAAAGGGATAGTTGAAATCCCCCATGAATATCATATTGGGTTGAACAGTGAGGAACTCTTGTACATTGATATAGGTTGTGTGGGTTTCCAGGTTGCAAGGATATGGTAGTAGACCCTGTTTATGGTGAATTTCACATGTATGTGTTCTAGTGGGTCATACAGTTTAACTAGTCTGAATGTGAGTTTGGTTTTAATATAGATTGAGATTCCTGGAAAGGCCCTTGGGATTTTTTGAACCACATTTTCCCACCACATCTCTGGCTCCTAGAAAAGGGCTCCTTTGGGGGGGGGGGTGGAGAAATGTATACCCACAGCAGAAAGGGTCTTACCATCTTTCTCACACCTGGATAAAGTCTCTTTCACTTTACAGCCAAACAAGGATGTTATGGCAAAGGGAGCATTGATGAAAGAAGACTTGAATGGTTCCACAAAGTCATGTAAGCTCATTCAGGCTCTGGAAGTCCCTTTGGCTGTATGTGCGATTAGCCTCATTGATGAATTAGACACAGACTCCAGGGTGGCTAGCTGGGAAGCCAATTTCTCTTGGACTCCTTCAGCTACAGCTCCTGCCATGGTATCTGACAGTTCCTTAATCAGATCACATTGAAGTCTTCAGAAGTGTCTCAAGAAATTCAAAGACCTTATAGCAAAGGTCGATGAAGCGTAGAACCACTTCCCAAATCTGTCCATAGCCCGAGACTCCATGTTGGGCAGATGGATGGATCACCTCTCCTCAGCAAGTTCCTTGTTAGTGGTGGTTGCTACGACCGTGGCATTCACAGCTACCCCCTTGGCCCAGAACTGTTTATTCTCAGGGGCAGATAATATTTTATCAGGTCTCTTGGGGATGAGCTCAATGGTGTCCGGAGTCTTTCAGGCCTGCTGTAAAATTAACTGAATGAGGTCATTAGTGGGTGGGGTCACCCAAGAGATGGATGGGTGGGTGCCAAAAGCCTGCAGCTAAACAGATTCCTCTGAGGAAGGGTTTTGGGACTTCCAGCCACCCATTTGTTTTAAGATTTCTAGATTTCTCCAAAGGAGACATCTTTAGGCAGTGACAATAGGGACCCTTCCCCTCATCAACATCTGTGCCTTCAGTGACTGATTCCTGGGGGAATCCAAGTGCTTCCTCTTGCACTTCTTTTTTTGAGGGACCTCCTCAGAGGGATAACCTGGGGAGGTGTCAGAAGATGACAAAACTTGAGTCTGAGAAACCTGAGACTTCAGCACCCGCTGTTCCAGAGGAAAGGCAGGAGGAATATTAGTGCTAGAGGGGGCACCGACTGAGTCACCATAAGTGAGAGGGACCTTTCATTTTCCTCAAAGCCCAGCCCCCTTGAACAGGGAAAGGAGCCCAGAACCAAGAGAGACTGCCTCGGGACCAGGGTCACTCTCCACTCTAAAGAACCGACCCTTGAGACAGAAGCCAGAGCCGACCTAACTCAAGCCAAAACTCGAGGAGTAGGGATGGCTCCGAAAAACCTGGAGTTGAGTCCTGACCCCTGGAAATGACAGGGTAGCTATGGATCTGGGAGGTCTCCAGTTCAGATGCCACCAAAGAGCTCAGGGAAATTACCGGTTCCAAAGATGTGAGGACCTGAGGAACCGGCACAGTTAGTGCTGAGTAATCTGGAACAGATGACTTTAAGACCTTGGAAGAGGTTAGAGGAGGAGTAGTTAGAGTAAAAGAAGGTTCAGTTCCAAGACCCAAAGGAGGGGGAACTAAAAGTGGGACTAAAAGTCCTTTAGCCCACAAAATTGTATTCACCAGCTTCTCCACATCCAATTTAGAAAGAATTTTGGTGGAGCAGATAGTTGAAGTTGAAGGAGACTTAGGCCTCTGCAGAAAAACTTCTGTAAGCTCTAGAGTGAAAGGGTCAGTTGAAGGTGAATAAGTCATTCTTGGAAAAATGTCTTTTGTCATGGTAGCTGAAGCAGAAATTTTTTCCTGAATCAAGGCCTTAGATGTTGAAGGACTTGAGACAGCAATCGGTGCTGTAGTAGTTGTCAATACCAATGGTTTAGAGTCACAGACCTCCGGTTCTGAAGATAATTTCAGAACCAAGGTTTTCAATTTCTTTGGCTTTGGAACCAATAGAGAGGTTGGACCTGAAAGATTCCACTTTTTCCCTTTGTCCACTGAAGGTGAGGACAAAGGGGAGGAAATATCAGTTTTTGCTTTGTCTGCAGTAGATAAGACTTCACTAAAGGCTGAGGGAATCAAACCTTTAAAAATAAGTTTGTTGCATCTTTCAACAAGGGCTCGATGACTGAACTCATGACATATGCTACAGTCTTCTTACAAATGTACTGGACCCAAGCAATATACACAAAAGCAATGGAAGTCAGATGATGGAATTTTGTGGCCACACTTCTGGCAATTCTTAAACCCAGAAGGGGCCTTACCGTTCTCAGCCATGTCAACAAGAAAAAATACATCTGGAAGACAGCCACTCACACTTGTACTTACACAGAAAGTTTAAGATACTAGGAGAGTGAAAAAGCAAGTTTTTTTATTGGTACTTTTCCATTAAACCCCTACCACTTCACGCTGCTGTATTTTGGCAGTATTTTATCGCCAGTTTGGATTGCCTTCTTTCCTACAGCACTGACAAAGATAATCTAAAAAGAAATACTCAAAGAAGGTATTAATCTGTATTTCATGTTTAATGTATGTAACACATTCAATCAATGGAACAGGGATCAGAGCAGTAGTTGATAAACATTGCACTGTCCAAAGCAAAAGAAGGTGTTCATCTGTATTTCATGTTTAATGTATGTAACACATTTAATCAATGGAAGAGGGATCAGAGCAGTAGTTGATAAATATTGCACTGTCGAAAACAATTACTGTAACACTAAGCAGCAGGCATAAAACTAATGATGGCATCTAGCACAGCAGAGAACATCACTCCTTTGGCATGCATGTGACGCCACATGAATTCAATTAAATAAGACTGTAAATGTTGCTGCCCAGTGCCCCTTTGATGTTTATTGCGCCACTTTGCAGTACCCCACAAGCGCTCAACACTTTGGGTATAACATCCAGTGACCGGATCAATGAAATTATAGGAATGATTGACAGTGAAATGGTGGTATCCGGCAGCTTCCAACTCCTCAGATTTATATCCACTCCAGCAGTATACTTCCATCCGCTACATTCTCCTGTATTGCGGACAGTAATGTTTGCGCAGAGATTGGTTGGAAACAGCAACAAGGAAACATTCATTAGTTTCCCAATACACACCTCCAAATACGCATTGTGGGGGCAGAACCTGACCTACATTATGTTTCCTTCTGGTGAATAAGCTTTCATCAATCTCCATAACTCTGTTGGGGCCACTGATTTTAACATTCGGACGAGATAACAAAGAATTGGCACATACCTCTCTGAGGTAATTATTCCAATCAACCGTTGTGCTGTGATTGAGTTGAAGCTGTACTTGGCAAATCTCAATAGATGTCAACTCAAGACACCACAAGTAAATGAATCGTACGGCAGTCATGAAAGGAATGCAGGATCCAGAAAACCATGTCTGTGTTTGAACACCTTTTTCTTAATGACATGAATGAAGGCTGCATAGCCATTTGGGGTTGAAGTCACATTTTAATTTCATGAGGTGCTTTTTGGAACACAATCTTTGTTTGTGAAGAATACCCCTTTCTTGAAGAAATCAGATAGCCGCTTCTTCATCTCTTGGCAAATCCCAAAGCGTAACATCCATCGCAATCATAATATTCACAGCTATGATTACATGACAGAAAATCACAGCTATGATTACATGACACGTGATTAATGGTTCTAAACACAATTATAAACAGGAACCCCAAAAAAACGGGAATTGCTATGGGTGAAATATGCCAAAACAAAACCAGCGGCAAGTGGTAGGGGTTTAATGGTGGAGCTGAGCTATTTATTTCCTTAGTGGGAATGTAAGAAGTCCAAGTTGACCTACAACTTACCGATTCTTGGGATGGGTGTTGGAGTGTAGCGGCATACTTAGGGTGCTGGAGACAAGCACTGAAGGACCTCACAGTACATTCTCAGGTGTTCTATTTACCACAGCTGTACAGGTGTGCTGCAATGATACTACAATACTTTACATAAAAGGTAACACAGGTAACTTGTTTCTTAGGCGTAAAGATTTACTTAGTACAAACAAACTTCTTTTATATACATTGCTACTATAGTTAAGTCAGTGTTCCCGGGTTTTATTTTATTCATCTCTTTCAGAATAAATATCAACAGCATCCACCCACGTAGACTATTTTTCTTCTTACAAGTGAACAGTCTAAGTAAAATCTGCTATTGAAATTCTGCCAAAACACAGCAGCATGACGTGGTAGGGGTTTAATGGAAAAGTACCTTTTTTTTAAAGGAAAGAAAGTGAAATGGGAAAAAAACTATCAACAATGACATTAGAAGAAAGTACACTAACATATACAAGGAAGGGATATCAAGTTGTTAAGAAGAAAGAAAGATTAAGAGAGAGGGAGGGGAAACTATCAACGATGATAGTTAAGGAAAATATACTAGTGTGTAGGGAAAGAACATCAACAATGATATTTTAAAGTTACACTATGTGTAAGAAAAAATATTAAATTATAGGGTGATTAAGAAGAAGAGAAAAATAGAGATAATCTCTGAGAAACAAAGGAAATAATGTACCTTAACCCACTGACACTCAAGAGTACTGGCAAAACGCGACAGTTTTGGAGAAGTGATAAACGAGATCTGAGGTAATTGTGAGAAACGGATTGTGGGTAGTCATGAAGCTGGAGGGTTTTTGACTGGCATGAGCTGTAGTAATGGCTGAGTCAGTTCCGATATAGAAATCAAACCCATCTGTCAAGAATAAAATGAAGACTGACAACATCAGATTATAATTTTCTATATGTTTTACTTAAAAAAAGTGTACATTTCATTCTGCCTGTCACATTTATGCTCTGAAAACAAACACATTTGAAACGGGAATCCCTATTTTTTTATCTGTATCACGCCAGACTGAGACTGAAATAAATTGATGACCAATGTTCTACTCTCATTACCAAATTCAAATAATAATAATAATCATAATGATAATAACAACAACAATGGCAATAATAATAATAGGATCAGTTCTGTACATCTCTCCCCTTGGCAGACCTGAAGTAAGCCTTCTTGAGAAACTTTCAAAACACAAAGCTTGGGAGGAGTAACTAGCATTTTAAGATATGGCACATCATCCCTTGTCTTGACTGATCACTTAAATAAGCATTTGCATTACTGAAACCACTCCAGTGCTGGATAATGAAACTGTAGGACAGTAATCTTAAACTCCAAGTAGCTTACAATTTTGCCCACTGGCTTTGTTTGACAATGTTAAAGGATTATAACATAAAACTGTAAATTTTCTAACATATGTATGCCTGAAGCCTTGACAGAGCCCACACCACTCAGAATTATTTCTTTTCTATACCCTCATACAATTCTTACCTTGGCTGAAGTCCATGACTAAAGTATACCAAATATTCAGCCAGATGTTGAACTGTGACTGAGTACAGCCCTACGTTTGTGGTTTGAAGTATCTACCTGTATGATAAGCTTATGTCTATAATCAGCACTAGCTAGTACATGAGGTCCATTCAAACCCTCCATTAGTTTCTAAAAACCTGCTCACAAGCCAATGTTTATATAACTTTATCTGACCTATTTTTTCAGGTAAGCCCTTTGAGAGGGGTGACCATGGTACTGTAGTGAGGGACAAACTTTCTGTGAAACTTTGTTATTTTGAGGAATGCTGTTACCTTCTTTTTCAAGCAAGAGTAGGTCATGGCTAGACAACCTCTATTTTGGCAGGCTGTGGCTAAGTATTTCTACCACCTACGTGATGAACAAGATGAGCTACTTTTGTCACTCCTGCTTGATATTTGCTCTGCTTAGTATCTCTCTGACATGTTTCATGTTTCAGCATGAACTAACTAAAGATTACAGTATCATCTATGTAAGTTATAGCGCAGTCTCCATTTTCTGCTACAGTGTAAGTTACCAGCTTCTGAAAAGTTGCTGGTACATTCTTCATCCCAAAGAGCAGTTCAATTAATTCATGTAATAACAACAGGATAATCAATGCTATCCATTCCACTGCAGGGAATATCAAAGGTATTTGCCAGTAACCCTTAAGTCAGCCATTGTTAGACCCTTAGTCCCATCCAGCTGTTGTAAAGATTCAACTGTCCTGAGTTTGGTTATGTACCTGTTTTTGTATGTTTAGTGTTCTCCACAGACTCTGATGCTCCTGTCCTTTTTTGGTACAAACACCACCAGTGAAGCCTGGGAATGCAGAACTGTTACTAGATTACCACCAGACTCAACATATTTTGTAATTCCACTCACACGATTAGCTTAATTTGTTCAGATGCCTTTTTAAGGAGCCTGTTGGATTGGCCATCATTTTCCTGTGTCCACATGCTATTGTACTAATTAGGTACACTTAGGCTTAGCAGTAAATATGTCCACAAATTCTTATAGTACTGTTTGGACTTTCTGAACCTACGTAGGGGATAGTTATTGTGATATTACTAAGTCATCCACCCAGTTGTCAGTTTGAGACTCACTGAGGAGATCTACCATTAGATCTTCCTTTGAGTCCTCTTGTAACTCACTGAACAGACTAAATATTAGTGCCTCTCTACCATGGTAGGGCTTCATCATGTTAACATGGTAGAGTATACATTTTAACTCCTGCTTGGATACTCCACGACATAACTGACATCACATACTTTCCTCACAAGAGTGAAATAATTCTCCCATTCTGTCTGCTACACATTTTGTTGAAAAAGAATAAGGACATTATCTTTTAAACTGACCTATATTCTTGGGGTTCTCACTGTTTGATCATGCTAATCTTTTGTGTTTGTGTCCGGTGTCCTTATGCTAACCCTATGAGCTCCATAAGCTTTGTCCTGAAATTCATCATGAAATGCACATCAAGCTCTTTGTGAAAATCATATTAATTCCCCCAACTCAACATAAATTGGGTCTAGGGGCTCCTCGCTTTGTCACCATAAAGTAGCTCAATTTCTGAACACTTGTGGATTCTCGTGGCACCTCTGTGTATGCAAAGAGAGGGTTTCTGTAGGGACAGAAACTTTCTTTCTTGTTGAAACTGGAGTGTAAATGCTGTGAGCAAGGTTTTAATAGTAGAGTTAATCCTTTGCTTCAGATCATTAGTTTGGCAATGGAGGATGTGGCTTGAATTGCTTTTCCCCATAGTACATTCACAAACAAGTCAGTAGGTATGACATGAAGTTAGCCCCTCTGTCTATAAGTATTTCCCAAAGAAACTCACCCTACTAAAAATTTCTACTAGAGCATTTGCCACTTTTTCAGACAAAATCACTACTTCAGGGTACATGGTAGCATATCTAGATCTATATCATTAGTTAAATGAAGACTACATTGACCAGTAATATACAGAACCAGAAAACCTTGAAACCACACGGTTGGATTGAACCCAAGAAAACCATCAAAACAAACCTCAAAACACCTTAACAATGATTTTGCAATGGGGCAAACTTTCCTGTACCTCACCTGTGATGGGCTACATAACCCTACACCCCTGCTACTGACATACACCAACTCCAAGGTCATACAATAGTGTGAAAAATGAGAAATTCACTTACCCCACTGACTGATGATCTCAGCACCACACTCAAATATCACTTACACTGATAAAAAAAATCACACCAGTCTGCAGTTATCTGAACACTTTGCAGAGTTTGTCTGAATAATTTTCAGTCTAATGCTGCAAAGTGAATTTTGGCTAAACTACGATGAATGTAATATGCGCAACCCATAAAGTCTACTATTACCAAGATGCACCAGTTAACATCTTGCACTTGGAGCTCTTACGGATCCCACAATATCCATGGCTGTCATCTGAAATGATTCTTCAGTAACAGGTAAAAATACCAAAGCAGCCATATTTTTGTCTCGTATTGATGACTTTTTGACACTGTTTTGATTTCTTGGAGCACCCTTTCACATATTAGGCAATACATGTTTTATATAACCCTACCTTTTGTATGCTTCATACCCAAATGGTCTGCAAAAGGAATATCATGGGCTAGGACCAGATGTGCCAGATAGTGGTCCTTGGAACTGCTGTATCATTTCTCCCTGTAGTGCTTCTTCAGGAGTCCATTCTCTATACAGAAACCCCTTGTTTTTGAGGATCCAGAGCCTCCTTGGTTACCGAGGTCTGTAGGGTGGGATCTTAGAGTTGTAAATGTTTCATCTCATTCTTTCTCATCCTTCCAAGTTCCACTTCCAACAAAAGTCTAGTATTTTTTGACAACTGCATCTCAGACTAAAATGTTCTGCTGCTAACCATCTTTTCCTCCAAAATAGTCCCATCCAGAGAAAGTCCAGTTCCTTTAGACACCTGTGGCTCAGGTTCAGGTTTTCTGTCATTTACCTTGTTCTTTCCCTGAGGTAGTCATATCACTAACCTCTGCTGAAGGTGTGGGCATAGGATGGGTCTCCACAAGCTATTTCCCCCCATATGATTGTTCCCATGCATGGCGGTATATAACTTCTTGCACAAAAGATACTGTGTCATGAAAGTCACTGCATATTAGAATATCTGCAGGGATATTATCAAGCATTGCTACCTGTTTGTCTCCCTGCCCCTTCCCTGATGGTGCCTGAAAATGAGTTCCTCCCATGGACTGCCTAGGCAACTAATGCTCCTGTCTAACAACTACATTCAACAATATTTAGAAATGATGGGACATCTCTCCTAGCAATGTCTTCTTTATCCTCTACCAGGGTAGGGTGCAAGCCCTTGTGATACTCTGGAGCACCTGCAATTTCAAAATAGCCCCCAAAATAATTGGGTGTAAGTGCTGTTATTTCCTTCATATGGCTTTTATACCCCTACATTGCTGCAGATATCTGGACTGTGCATACGCTATATGATTGCAGTGATTTAATTTTAGTCCAATGCTTTATAATGTACTCTAGCCTGTGCTTTGTCCTTTTGCCTGTGGACCCTGATGTTAAGATTTGGACTGCCCCAATGGATTCCCTTATACAGTGTGTAGTACTGGTCACCCCCTTCTTGTATAGCTGTACCCTACTGGCAAGAAAGACATCACTCTTTTTGACCATTTCCACAGCAACACTACACTCCTGATCTGTTAACCAGATTATCATGCCCTCAGACAAGGTACTGAGTGCTTGGTCCATTATCATGAAGTCTCCCAACATTTCAAAGCTAGTAGCCTGCTATCTACTCAACCACCTATGGAAATAACTGCTATTTTTCTACATTGAAATCACTAATACTGTACCATTCTATTTTACCTTCCCTAAATCTTTTTTCGTATCAGCTTCAAGAGTAAGTTTAGCACATTCACACAAAAAGTTTTTAACCTTTACTTAGCCTATACAACCATCTTCAGACATTTTACATAAAGCATACATA